>NW_027361715.1:12782500-13345000 GCF_039654945.1 Dendrobates tinctorius
ATGGAGATAATACAGTGATGTCACAGTATGGAGATAATACAATGATGTCACATTATGGAGATAATACAATGATGTCACAGCATGGAGATAGTACAATGATGTTACGGTATGGAGATAATACAGTGTTGTCACGGTATGGAGATAATACAGTGATGTCACAGTATGGAGATAATACAGTGATGTCACAGTATGTTGATAATACAGTGATGTCACAGTATGTTGATAATACAGTGATGTCATAGTATGGAGATAACACAATGATGTCACAGTATGGTGATAATACAATGATGTCACGGTATGGAGATAATACAGTGATGTCACAGTATGGAGATAATACAATGATGTCACGGTATGGAGATAATACAGTGATGTCACAGTATGGAGATAATACAATGATGTCACGGTATGGAGATAATACAGTGATGTCACGTATGGAGATAATACAGTGTTGTCACGGTATGGAGATAATACAGTGATGTCACAGTATGGAGATAATACAATGATGTCACGGTATGGAGATAATACAGTGA
Source organism: Dendrobates tinctorius (assembly GCF_039654945.1). Lineage (NCBI taxonomy): Eukaryota > Metazoa > Chordata > Amphibia > Anura > Dendrobatidae > Dendrobates > Dendrobates tinctorius. Next base: position 12,783,031 of record NW_027361715.1, read on the forward strand.
TGTCACAGTATGGAGATAATACAGTGATGTCACGGTATGGAGATAATACAGTTATGTCACAGTATGGAGATAATACAGTGATGTCACTGTATGGAGATAATACAGTGATGTCACAGTATGGAGATAATACAATGATGTCACATTATGGAGATAATACAGTGATGTCACAGTATGGAGATAATACAGTGATGTCACAGTATGTTGATAATACAGTGTTGTCACGGTATGGAGATAATACAGTGATGTCAAGTATGGAGATAATACAGTGTTGTCACGGTATGGAGATAATACAGTGATGTCACAGTATGGAGATAATACAATGATGTCACGGTATGGAGATAATACAGTGATGTCACAGTATGGAGATAATACAATGATGTCACGGTATGGAGATAATACAGTGTTGTCACGGTACGGAGATAATACAGTGATGTCACGGTATGGAGATAATACAGTTATGTCACAGTATGGAGATAATACAGTGATGTCACTGTATGGAGATAATACAGTGATGTCACAGTATGGAGATAACACAATGATGTCACATTATGGAGATAATACAGTGATGTCACAGTATGGAGATAATACAGTGATGTCACGGTATGGAGATAATACAGTGATGTCACAGTATGTTGATAATACAGTGTTGTCACGGTATGGAGATAATACAGTGATGTCACAGTATGGTGATAATACAGTGATGTCACGGTATGGAGATAATACAGTGATGTCACAGTATGGAGATAATACAGTGTTGTCACGGTATGGAGATAATACAGTGATGTCACAGTATGGAGATAATACAGTGATGTCACGGTATGGAGATAATACAGTGATGTCACAGTATGGAGATAATACAGTGTTGTCACGGTATGGAGATAATACAGTGATGTCACAGTATGGTGATAATACAATGATGTCACGGTATGGAGATAATACAGTGATGTCACAGTATGGAGATAATACAATGATGTCACGGTATGGAGATAATACAGTGTTGTCACGGTACGGAGATAATACAGTGATGTCACGGTATGGAGATAATACAGTTATGTCACAGTATGGAGATAATACAGTGATGTCACTGTATGGAGATAATACAGTGATGTCACAGTATGGAGATAATACAATGATGTCACATTATGGAGATAATACAATGATGTCACAGCATGGAGATAGTACAATGATGTTACGGTATGGAGATAATACAGTGATGTCACGTATGGAGATAATACAGTGTTGTCACGGTATGGAGATAATACAGTGATGTCACAGTATGGAGATAATACAATGATGTCACACTATGGAGATAATACAATGATGTCACGGTATGGAGATAATACAGTGATGTCACAGTATGGAGATAATACAATGATGTTACGGTATGGAGATAATACAGTGATGTCACGGTATGGAGAATACAGTGATGTCACAGTATGGAGATAATACAATGATGTCACGGTATGGAGATAATACAATGATGTCACGGTATGGAGATAATACAGTGATGTCACGGTATGGAGATAATACAATGATGTTACGGTATGGAGATAATACAGTGATGTCACGGTATGGAGATAATACAGTGATGTCACAGTATGGAGATAATACAATGATGTCACGGTATGGAGATAATACAATGATGTCACGGTATGGAGATAATACAGTGATGTCACAGTATGGAGATAATACAATGATGTCACATTATGGAGATAATACAATGATGTCACGGTATGGAGATAATACAGTGATGTCACAGTATGGAGATAATACAATGATGTCACGGTATGGAGATTATACAATGATGTCACATTATGGAGATAATACAATGATGTCACGGTATGGAGATAATACAATGATGTTACGGTATGGAGATAATACAATGATGACACTATATGGTGATAATACAATGATGTCAGTTTTTTTTTGTCTTTTTTAAGTCTGTGATATGTCTTTACGTTGGGCTGTTGGTGCAGGAGTTTGTGGGTGTGTTCTTATTCGTGTTTTCTTCCCCTGGCTGCTTTCCTCTCTTTTATTTATTTTTTTTCACTGCGCCCAGACATTCACAGCTCTACCCGGCACCATTATTATGAAGACACTGTCTGCGAATTCGCATATACAGTATCTTCAATAACATGGCTGTTAGAGCCATTAGTGACTGGTACATCATCATATATATAATGGTGGATGCGTCCTTCTGTCTGAAGCCAGGATAAGGGGCATTTTATTGAAGACTCTGTGTATGCGAATTCACAGACACAGTGTTTTCAACAAAATGGTGCCGATACTCACAGTTTGCGCATGCGCTGACTCCGGCTCCATTTTATAGAAGTAATGTACTACAACATCGACATAGCAATGTGCACACCCCAGCCATAGGAATAATGGTGAAGGCTGGAGAGTGCGCACTGCTATGTTGACATGTGCTCACCCCGAGATATCCGGCATCATTTTGTTGAAGACAATATGTCTGTGAATTTGCATACACAGTGTCTTCCGTATGCGCACGTGTGATGTACAATATCTGCAAGATTTGTTTTCTGTTGGAATGTGCTAAAAAAATCCTCCATTTTGTCAGAAGCTGCCTGCCAGTGTCTCAGTTACATTGCACACTGCAGCAGCTTCCCTTCCCCCAAGTGTTATAAAACAACTTCCTCTTACACCATTTGGCTTCTCTCAGCCTCAACTGAAAGGAAAAAAAGTGCGGGAAAAAGGTCTTTGTCTGAAATAAAGGTTAGAAGTAAACCTTTAAGAGCCTGCCCTGCGAAAGCCCTATAACATAGAGATATAATAACCATATCTCTGTGATCCGAGCGGTCCCAGCTCCGCTACAGTGTCACTTCCACAGTTCTAACATGTCCAGACCCTGAGATATGATTTGCTCCCAAATGGACGGTCATATCGCATAGATGTTGGATGTTTTCTTGATGGGCTCATTACGCTGGGAAACATGATACCACTGATGAGTCCATACCAGCTTCTCCCATAAAGTTATAGCTAATCTATGTTTTATAGCCAAATTATAACTTGGATGAGAGGGGTGGGATTAACCCAGAATGCATCTCTCCATGATGTCACATAGCAAAGTCTATAAGGCATTCCCTTGGCAAAACCAGCTCAGAAGAGCTCCAGTCCTTGTGCTGACAAGAACTCCAGATGAGTGGAGATGTGTGGCTCCGCCTTCTTTCTCAGCCGCATGGGTTTGCCTAAAGAGTCATGATCAACCGTGAGTGTACCTCTGTTTATAATCCCTTTATTTTATATTTGTACTGTACATATTTTATGTCTCAATTTTATAGCAACTTTTATCTGTAACCACTGCCCTACTTTTTCGGGGAATAAATGATAAAATTATTTAGTTCTGTCTCTATGCTCTAAGAATCGAACTATACGCCTTTGATAGAAAATCGCTACTAATTCAAGGGGTTTGCCACGGACCCTCTTAATTTAACACTGTGAATTAAGTAACCGTGACTGGTGGCAGCGCATTGTGTACGGCTATTGCGGCTTGCTGGCAGTACAGAAGGGTCTTATATTGCTGAATGAGGGGTTGCGGCCACAGCATTGATAATTCCCTTACTGCAGAAGCCTAATTTCCGGGTTCACAACAGGCAGCCCGTCCGGCGACCAATTATCCTAGGTGCAGTTCCCTGACTGACCTGAGGGTAAGGGGGGCGCCGGAGAGCTGCGAGTTCCAAAGTGGAACTGGAAAGTGGGATATACATAAATCTCTGCAGTACTTGGAAGATTGATAGCAGTTGTGGGGCATCCAAATTAAACTCCCCCTGCGGCAAATTGTCAGAGCGAGATTAGCTTGCTGGATATTTTTGGTCTCATGGTGCCAGCGGTGGGATAACTAAGATAAGCCCCCCACTGTGCCTGTGATAGCCGTGTGCCGGCAGTGTGTCTCGTCCCTCCGTCCGCTGATACACCCGTGTCAGTGGTGGGACTGTGACATAGTGGTGACACAGGGTCCGCTGTCCATCGCGTTTTGGTGGCAGCGGGACCCCCATCAGTCGCCCGTATATGGACGAACAGCGGTGGGCTGTTTGTCACATATTGGTGGCAGAGCGGTGGGATAATCCTAGAGCATTAGTGATTTGGTTTGAGCAATCATTCCTCTCACTAAAAACCTGCACGGTTCCTGCGGGAATCCTGCATCATAGGTTTTGGAGAACAGACTCAGTGTTTACTAGTCCTGAGACATTAGTGTGTACTTGCAAGTATTCCCTCCCTTTTTCTCCGTTTTTCTTTTCTGTCTTTTATTTGGCAACCATGGCTACAATGGGAGCAGAGTGGTATAAGCAGCATAACAAGGCATCTCTTATTGCCCTCTGCGGGGTGTGGCGGATCGACACCACGAACAAAAACAAAGCCCAACTGATCGCGGCTCTGGTGCAACGGGAAAACGACCAGAGCCCAGCGAACGCAGAAGCGGGCTCAAGTAACAATGGGGCTGCAGCAGACGCTCCACTCCTGAGCGCTGGCCCCACATTCAACCAGAACGGGGTGGACCCCTATCTGCAAGCGGCCTTGGACGCACTCCCTGCCGAAGACCGTGATGGACGTCTGGCGCTGATCCAGCAAGCTCGAGAGAGAGCAGAGCAGCGAGCCGAGCGGGAGGCGGAGAGAGCTGAGCGCCAAGCAGAGGCTCAGAGAGCCGAACGTGAGCACCAAGCTGAGGCTCAGAGGGCCCATGAGCTGGAGATGCTCCAGCGGGGGTGGAATGCCCCCACAGCCCGAACCAGTGAGCCCAGCAGCGTCCAGACTCCTAAACCCCGGCCAGAGCATTTTCCCGTGATGGAAAAGGACAGGGACTTGGACACGTTTCTGCGAGCCTTTGAGAAAGCCTGCAGACAGTACCGACTGCCCGAAGACCAATGGGCCAGGTACTTGACCTCAGGGCTAAAAGGCAAAGCTCTGGAGGCGTTTGCTTCTCTTCCGCAAGCGCATGATGATGACTATCACGCCATAAAGGAGGCACTGATCGCCAAATATCGGCTGACACCTGAGGTATACCGAAAGAAGTTCCGACACCTCCAACGTGGCCCACATGATAGCTACAGTGATGTGGTGCAAGGACTCAGGACCCACTTTGACCAGTGGATCCATGGACTGTCCGTTGAATCCTTTGAGCAGCTACGGGACCTGATGATCAAAGACCAGTTCCTGCATCTCTGCCCAGCTGAGGTCCGACAGTTCATCCTGGACCGCGAACCAACGAACGCGGACAAAGCGGCGCAGATCGCCGACAACTACGAGGCCAACCGGAAGCCCGAGACACGGAGGCCAGTCGCCAACAGCTGGAAAGGGGGTAAGCCTGCAACCAACCCCAATGCCCCAGCTAGCCGTCCCTCCGGAGGCCCAGTCCCTGTTGCCAACAGCAGGCCGGCTACTGACAGTCGCCTGTGTCACCTCTGCAAGCGGCCTGGTCACTTCTCTTACACCTGTCCGGATAGGCCGAAGAACCCCCCAGCCAAGACCCCCGGGCCCAACGCCTCTGTTCTTTTGGTGGGAGGTGTGGTTGGGAGGGCTGACAACAACGTTCAACCTGTTCAGGTGGGGGCCCATCTTGCTACAGGCCTCAAGGACACCGGGGCTGAACGAACCCTCATCCGTCCTGGACTGGTGGCCCCTGAAGAGTTTGTCGAGGGGAAAACCCTGACTGTCACTGGGATTGGAGGCACCCGTTGTCCATTGCCAGTTGCCCGGGTTTATCTTGATTGGGGTGCTGGGAGCGGGTTGAGGGAGGTGGGAGTGTCTGAAAATTTGCTCACTGATGTTTTATTGGGGACTGACTTGGGGAGGATGGTTGCATACTATGTCCCTGACACCCTTCCCCAAACTGATAATAAGGGTAATGTTAACCCTGATGATGATGATGATGATGCAACTAACAACCATTCTTTCCCCAGGTATGATGCTGATGTGAATGTACCAAAGCAATCTGATAACCATTGTTTTCCTAGGAAGGATGATGATGATGTTGATGTATCTGTGCCGACTGAACCCGTTAACCCTTTTTTTGAAACGGTAGATGTGTCCACAGGTACCGAGGTGCTCAGCCCCGTCACTCTGCGGAGTGAGACGGCTGAGGAACCCCTGGCAGGAGCAAGCAACGGTGCTCAAGGAAATGGGGAGGTGCATGGGGACCATGAGGAAGGTAATGCCATGCAGCTGACCAGTGCCACCGAGGCAGGTAACTGGCCCATAAGTAGCACTGCTCCTGAAGTGTTGGGGGTGGATGGGGAGGCAAGGCCCAGGGCAGCACCGGCTGGCGGGTCTGTAGAAATCCCCAGGGAGGCAGCATACATAGCAGCTGTCACACGCAGTCAGAGTGCCCAGATCACAGGTAACACACTGTCTTCTGGACTCTGCTGCTGCAGGAGAGACTGAACCAGAGGTGAACCCAGAGCCGGTTCCAGAGGGTCCCAGTGAGGAAGGTACCCTGACGTCACTTCTGGCAGCCTCCAGCAAGGAGTTCCAGGCTGCTCTGCACTCAGATGCCAGCCTGGAGAAATTGAGAGGTCTCGCCAAGACGCCCACCTCCGAGTCTGATAAGGAGAAGGTGTTCTGGGAACAAGGAAGGTTGTACCGGGAGACAGTACCTGGAGATCCTAAAAAGGAGTGGTTGAGGGAAAGACAGCTGGTCGTCCCCTACCAGTTCAGAACTGAGTTGTTGCGGATTGCCCATGAGATTCCACTCGCTGGACACTTGGGGATCAGCAAAACAAAGGCACGGCTGTCTCAACACTTCTATTGGCCCAAGATGGGGACAGATGTAACACACTACTGACGCTCCTGTGCCACCTGTCAAAAAGTGGTTAAGGCGGGGCCTGCTCTTAAGGCTCCCCTTATTCCTTTGCCGGTGATAGAGGAGCCTTTCCAGAGAATCGCGGTGGACATTGTAGGACCGCTGTCCGTCCCCAGCAGCTCCGGAAAGCGATACATTCTCACCGTGGTAGACTACGCTACCCGGTACCCAGAGGCAGTAGCTCTGTCTTCAACCAGGGCAGATAAGGTGGCTGACGCACTGGTGACCATCTTTTCAAGAGTAGGATTTCCCAGGGAGATGCTTACCGATCAAGGGCCCCAATTCATGTCTCGCCTAATGGAGGCTCTCTGTGAGAAAATGCAGGTGACGCACCTGGTGTCGAGTCCGTATCACCCACAGACTAATGGTTTGTGTGAATGCTTCAACGGTACCCTCAAACAGATGCTCAGCAAGCTGGTTGAGACCCACGGGCGCGACTGGGAGCGGTACCTCCCACACCTGTTGTTCGCTTACAGAGAAGTTCCGCAGGCCTCGACCGGGTTCTCCCCCTTCGAGCTCCTGTATGGCAGGCGAGTCCGGGGACCCCTTGGGTTGATAAGAGAATCCTGGGAAGATGAGCCAAACCCCACAGAAGTGTCCATCGTGGATTATGTCATGCGCTTCCGTGACAAGATGCAGACCTTGACGCAGTTGGTGCATGACAACATGACGCAGGCTCAGGCTGACCTGAAGCACTGGTACGACCAGTACGCCCGGGAGCGGACCCACCAGGTGGGTCAAAAGGTGTGGGTGCTGGTCCCCGTGCCAACGGATAAGCTTCAGGCAGCTTGGGAAGGCCCGTACGTCGTCCACCAACAGCTCAACCAGGTCACCTACGTGGTCACGCTTGACCATGCTCGGGGTAGGCGCAAGGCCTTTCACGTCAACATGCTGAAGGCGCACTACGAACGTGAAGCTTGCGTCCTACCGGTCTGCAATCTGCCAGAGGATGGGGAGGAAGATCCCCTCCTGGACATGCTTGCCGAAGCCAAGGCTGATGGGTCCATTGAGGACATGGAGATAAGTGGTTCGCTAACCGTATCCCAGCGGTTGCAGTTGATGGCCACCCTGGAACCCTTCCGGGCCGTATTCACCAACCAACCGGGGAGGACGGAGTTAGCGGTTCATGAGGTGGACACCGGGAATCACGCCCCATTACAGCGAACACCCTATCGGATCTGTGAAACGGTGCAGCAAGTCATGCGCCAAGAGATCGATTAGATGTTAAGGCTGGGGGTGATTCGACGGTCAAAAAGCGCGTGGGCTTCACCTGTAGTCCTCGTGCTTAAAAAGGATCGGACCACCCGGTTCTGCGTGGACTACAGGGGGCTCAATGCCATCACAACCTCTGATGCTCACCCGATGCTGCGCATCGAGGATCTGCTCGAGCGGTTGGCAAACGCCAACTACATATCCATCATGGATTTGAGTCGGGGATACTGGCAGATTCCCCTGAGCCCTGAGGCGCAGGAGAAATCCGCCTTTATCACCCCCTTTGGACTGTACGAGTCCACGGTCATGCCCTTCGGCATGAAGAATGCCCCTGTCACTTTCCAGCGGATGGTCAACCACCTGCTTCGGGGACTGGAGGAGTACGCGGTGGCGTACTTAGACGATATTGCCATCTTCAGTTCCACCTGGGAGGAACACCTTCAGCACCTCCAGGAGGTGCTCAAGCGTCTTCACCAGGCAGGCCTGACCATCAAGCCGGGGAAGTGCCAGATGGGCATGAGCAAGGTCCACTTCCTGGAGCACCGGGTAGGCGGGGGTTTCATGAGTCCGGAGCCAGAAAAAGTGGACGCAATCGTGTCCTGGCCCACCCCCAGGACCAAGAAACAGGTGAAGTCCTTCTTGGGCACTACAGGGTACTATAGGCGGTTCGTACAGGACTATAGCGCCCTTGCCAAACCCTTGACTGACCTCACCAAGCAGAGGCTACCCAAACAGTCAACTGGACAGATGACTGTGAGGCGGCTTTCCAAGCTTTGAAAGCAGCCCTGTGCAACTCTCCACTGTTGAGAGCAGTCGACAGCAGTCGCCCGTTTCTGGTACAGACCGACGCCAGCGAGTTTGGCCTCGGTGCTGTGCTTAGCCAGGTCAACTCGGGGGACCAAGAGCACCCCGTGTTGTACCTGAGCCGGAAACTTTTGCCGAGGGAAGTGGCATACTCGACCATCGAGAAGGAGTGTCTGGCCATGGTGTGGGCACTGCAGCGTTTGCAGCCCTACCTGTACGGGCGCGCCTTCACGGTGGTAACCGACCACAACCCTCTGAGCTGGTTGCACACAGTGTCCGGAGCCAATGGAAGGTTGCTCCACTGGAGCCTTGCCTGTTATGATTGAGTCACCGTAGGAGGCAAAAATAGAAATGCAAGCTAAGTCCAGAAAACCAGAGAAGTTGGCAGCTATCGGATTGCAGACCCCTGAACCTATCAACACAACTAGCAGTAGCCGTGGGTAGCTCCTACGATGCCCTAGGCCCCTCAATCACAGCCGGAGGACTACATAGCCTAAAGACAGAAAGGGAAATCTAAACTGCCCCAGAGAAGACCCCAAAGCAAAAGGCAGCCCCCCACATATAATGATGGTGAAGCAAGAAGAAAGAACAAAACACAGACAGAAAGATAGACTGAGCAAAGATGGCGCCCACGCTAGCTTAGATAGGAAAGGACAGGAAGGCTGCTGTCTGCAATCCGTGAAAAACCCTATGAAAATAAGAGCCAACAAACTGACAGTAAAAAAGGCCCTGAAGACGCTAGGCTTCAAAAAAGCTATGTCAGTACTCAGGAATATTCTGAAGACAGAGCAACAGGCAAAAGGAGATTCAGCTCACCCCAGCAGGGAATGGCAGAATCCAGAAAAGCAAGGAAAACAAAACACTAATGCAAAAAGGCAAAGCAGAAATCTTAGCTTTAGATGAGCAGGAATCAGACTGGTTTCCTAGAAGTCCACAGAGAAATCACCCGCAGGCCAGAAGGGTGTCGGCAGCCTTATATCCAGTCATTAACTCCACTCAGCCAGTCATCATCATCAGCCCCAAGTGTTTGACAATCAGGCTCACTACCTTTCTTCACCAGAAGAGGGAGTTCCTTGGGCCTCAGTAGTGAAGGGGAAAATGAACTCACAATAGTACCTCCCCCTTGAGGAGGGGTCACCGAACCCTCAACCACGCCACCAGGGCGATCAGGGTGAGCCCGATGAAAGGCACGCACCAATCTTTTGGCATGAATATCAGAGGCAGAGACCCAGGAATTATCCTCCTGACCATAACCCTTCCACTTAACCAAATACTGGAGTCTCCGTCTAGCCAGACGGGAATCCAGTACTTTCTCTACATCATATTCCATGTTACCTTCAACCAATACAGGGTCTGGAGGTGCAGCCCCCGGAACAACAGGTTCAACAAACCTCTTCAACAAAGATTTATGGAACACATTATGGATTTTAAATGTGACAGGAAGAGCCAAACGAAAAGAGACCGGATTAATAATCTCCAAAATCTTGTAAGGTCCAATAAATCTAGGCTTAAACTTAGGAGAAGCCACCTTCATAGCAATATTTTTTGATGATAACCACACCATATCACCAACCTTAAATTGAGGACCAATGGTCCTATGTCGGTTGGAAAACCGCTGGGCCTTTTCCTGGGAGAGAGATAACTTATCCACCACTTGGTCCCAGATCTGGTGCATTCTCTCCACCACAGTGTCAACCCCTGGGCAGGCAGAGGGCTCCACCTGCCCTGAAGAAAATCGAGGATGAAACCCAAAGTTACAAAAAAAGGAGACATCAAAGTGGCAGAACTAGCTCTATTATTTAAAGCAAATTCGGCCAAGGGCAAAAATGAAACCCAATCATCCTGATCAGCAAAAATAAAACATCTCAAATATGACTCCAAGGTCTGGTTTGTTCTCTCTGTCTGCCCATTGGTCTGAGGATGAAAAGCAGAGGAGAATGACAACTGAATTCCCAGCTTGGAACAGAAAGTTCTCCAAAATCTAGACACAAACTGGACTCCTCTGTCAGATACAATGTTCTCAGGAATCCCGTGCAAGCGAACCACCTGTTGTAAAAACAGGGGCACCAATTCAGAGGAAGACGGCAACTTAGGGAGTGGTACAAGATGAACCATCTTAGAGAACGTATCACAAATCACCCAAATAACAGTCATCCTTTGAGAGACAGGCATATCAGAGATGAAATCCATTGAAATATGGGTCCATGGCCTCTTGGGGACAGGCAAAGGCATCAACAACCCACTAGAGCGAGAACACGATTTAGACCGGGAGCACGTCCCACAGGACTGCACAAAATTCCTGACATCACGAGACAAGGAGGGCCACCAAAAAGACTGACTCACCAGATCTCTAGTACCAAAAATACCTGGATGACCAGCCAAAGCAGAGCAATGAACTTCAGACATCGCTCTCTTCTTCCACTGGTCAGGAACATACAACTTTCCACTGGGACAACGCTCAGGTTTGTCCTCCTGGAACTCTTCCAGAGCACGTCTCAAATCGGGCGAGATGGCAGAAAGAACTACCCCTTCGCCTAAGATGGTAGCAGGCTTGGTCACTACAGGAGAATCAGCAAAGAAGCTCCTAGAGAGGGCGTCAGCCTTGACATTCTTAGTTCCAGGAAGAAAAGAAACCACAAAATTAAAACGTGTAAAAAACAAGGCCCACCTAGCCTGTCTAGGGTTCAAGCGCTTAGCCGACTCTAGGTAAATCAAATTCTTGTGGTCAGTGAGGACCACGACTTGATGCTTAGCTCCCTCCAACCAATATCTCCACTCCTCAAATGCCCATTTCATGGCTAACAGTTCCCGATTCCCCACATCATAGTTACGTTCAGATGGAGAGAACTTTCGGGAAAAGAAAGCACAGGGATTCATTTTAGATGTTATAGGATCCTTTTGGGACAAAACAGCTCCTGCACCAATCTCAGAAGCATCCACCTCTACCTGGAACGGAAGTGAGACATCAGGTTGCCGCAATACCGGGGCGGAGGTGAGTCTTCGCTTCAGCTCCTGAAAGGAAGAAACAGCCTCCGGAGACCAATTTAACACATCAGCACCCTTCTTAGTCAAATCAGTCAATGGCTTGGCAATACTAGAAAATTTTGCTATAAATTTCCGATAAAAATTAGCAAAACCCAAAAACTTCTGGAGGGCCTTCAAAGAAGTGGGCTGAACCCAATCGTAAATGGCCTGTACCTTGGCCGGGTCCATTTCAATAGTTGACGGGGACAAAATAAATCCCAAAAAAGAAATCCTCTGTACTCCAAAAAGGCATTTAGATCCTTTGACATACAGGGAATTCTCCCTCAAGATCCGGAACACAGTCCGAATATGTTCCACATGAGAATCCCAATCTTTGGAGAAGATCAAAATATCATCCAGATAGATAATCAAAAATTTATCGACAAAATCTCGGAAAATATCGTTCATGAAGCACTGGAAGACAGAAGGGGCATTAGTGAGCCCAAAAGGCATCACCAGGTACTCAAAATGTCCCTCCGGAGTATTAAACGCCGTCTTCCATTCATCCCCATGCTTAATGCGAATAAGATTATACGCCCCCCTAAGGTCAAGCTTGGTAAACCAGCAAGCACCTTTAACTCTGGAGAATAGATCAGAAATCAGGGGTAACGGATACTGATATTTAATAGTAATTTTGTTGAGGGCACGATAATAATAATAATAATAAATTTTATTTTTATAGCGCCGACATATTCCGCAGCACTTTACATTTCAGAGGGGATTTGTACAGACAATAGACATTACAGCATAACAATAATCACATACAGTAGATTATAACAAATACCAAGAGGAGTGAGGGCCCTGCTCGCAAGCTTACAGTCTATGAGGAAAGAGGTAGACACGAAAGGTGGGTGGTAACAGTTGCCCTGATTATATGGACCAGCCATAATGTTAAGTGTGTAACAGTACAGACACAGAGGGCTAATGGATGCATAAAGCATGTGGGAACATGATGCTGGGAACCTGGTTATGGTAAAACGTTTGGCTCTGCCACACAGGGATAGGTTAGGTTAATGTGTTGAGGCGATAGGCCAGTCTGAATAAATGCGTTTTCAGGACACGCTTAAAATTGTGGGGATTGGGGACTAATCGTATTGACCTGGGAAGTGCATTCCAAAGAATTGGCGCGGCACGTGTAAAGTCTTGGAGACGGGAGTGGGAGGTTCTGACTATTGAGGATACTAACCTCAGGTCATCAGCAGAACGGAGGGCGCGGGTAGGGTGGTATACTGAAACAAGGGAGGAGATGTAGGGTGGTGCTGAGCCATGGAGGGCTTTGTGGGTGAGGGTAATAAGTTTATACTGAATTCTGGAGTGGATGGGTAGCCAGTGTAATGACTGGCACAAGGTAGAGGCATCGGTGTAACGATTGGTGAGGAATATGATCCTGGCTGCAGCATTCAAGACAGATTGGAGAGGGGAGAGTTTGGTAAGAGGGAGACCGATTAGAAGAGAGTTACAATAGTCGAGACGAGAATGAATAAGAGAAACAGTAAGAGTTTTTGCAGAGTCAAAAGTAAGAAAAGGTCGAATTCTAGAAATGTTTTTGAGGTGCAGATGACAAGAGCGAGCCAGTGATCGAATGTGGGGGGCAAAGGAAAGCTCGGAATCAAGTATGACCCCAAGACAGCGGGCATGTTGCTGGGGAGTAATAGTGGAACCACAGACGGAAATGGCAATGTCGGGTGTAGGTACATTAGTAGCGGGAGGAAACACAAGGAGTTCAGTCTTTGACAGGTTCAGTTTCAGATATAGTGAGGACATGATATTAGACACAGCGTTTAGACAATCGCCAGTGTTTTCTAGAAAGGCTGGCGTGATGTCAGGGGAAGAAGCGTATAATTGGGTGTCATCAGCATACAGATGGTACTGGAAACCAAATCTACTGATTGTTTGACCAATAGGGGCAGTGTACAAGGAGAAGAGGAGGGGGCCTAGAACCGATCCTTGAGGAACCCCAACAGTAAGGGGAAGGTGAGAGGAGGAGGAACCGGCAAAAGAAACAGTAAAGGAGCGGTCGGAGAGATAGGAGGAGAACCAGGAGAGAACGGTGTCCTTGAGGCCAATGGAATGGAGCATAGTGAGGAGGAGCTGATGATCCACAGTGTCGAATGCTGCAGAGAGATCCAAGAGAATTAGCATGGAGTAATGACCATTTGATTTAGCTGTTAGCAGATCATTAGAGACTTTAGTGAGGGCAGTTTCAGTGGAGTGTAAAGAGCGGAAACCGGATTGGAGAGGGTCGAGAACAGAGTTTTCTGAGAGATAGCGGATAAGACGGGAGTGGACCAGGCGTTCCAGGAGTTTAGAGATGAAGGGAAGATTAGAGACAGGTCTATAGTTAGCGGCACAGTTTTGGTCGAGGGATGGTTTTTTAAGTAGTGGATGTATGATGGCATGCTTAAATGAGGAGGGAAAAATACCAGAAGAGAGAGAGAGGTTAAATATTTTAGTTAGGTGAGGGGTGACAGCAGGGGAAAGGGACTGGAGGAGATGTGACGGAAATGGGTCAATGGTGCAAGTAGTTGGGCGAGAAGATGCAAGGAGCCTGCTTACTTCTTCTTCTGTGACTGGTTCAAAATCAGAGAGTGAGTTAGATGCAGTGGGGGAGGGAGGACAGTGCATGGTATGAGGGGATTTGGAGATAATTTCCTGTCGGATCTGGTCAATTTTTTCTTTGAAGTAATTGGCCAGATCGTCAGCTCGGAGCTCCGTGGTTGGGGCCTGTACTCTTGGATTGAGTAGAGAATGAAAAGTGTCAAAGAGACGTTTCGGGTTATTGGACAGTGAGATGATGAGGGTGTTGAAATAGGTTTGTTTGGAGAGGTGAAGGGCAGTGTTGTATGTTCTAAGCATAAACTTAAAATGGATGAAATCTTCGTGTAGATTGGATTTTCTCCACAGACGTTCGGCGCACCTGGAGCACCGCTGCAGGAAACGTGTTTGCACCGTGTGCCAGGGTTGTCGCCGTCTGCGTTGTGGTGTTCTATTTATAGGGGGTGCAAATTCATCCAGGGCAGTTTGAAGTGTTTCATTGTAATGCTTCAATGCAGAATCAGGACATGAGAGGGAGGAGATAGGGGCCAATGAAGACTGCAAGTTCTTCAGAAGTTTCTGGGTGTTAATGGCCTGTATGTTTCTATAAGTCTGGACAGTGGGGGTGACCTGAGCAGCCTGGCAGTTCTTTATAGAGAATGAAAGAAGATTGTGGTCAGAGAGCGGGAGAGGGGAGTTTGCAAAATCATCCACTGCACAAAGCCGAGAGAAGACCAAGTCGAGGGAGTTTCCGTCTTCATGCGTTGGAGAATTAGTAAGCTGCGAAAGGCCAAATGAGGAGGTTAGAGATAAAAGGTGAGTAGCAGATGGTGAGAGGGGAAGAGCAATGGGGATGTTGAAATCTCCCATGATGAGGGTAGGGATGTCACAGGAGAGAAAATGTGGAAGCCAAGTGGCAAAATGATCCAGGAACTGATGGGAGGGGCCGGGAGGACGATACACCACCGCCACTCGCATGGAGAAGGGGGTGTAGAGTCTGACGGCATGGACCTCAAAAGAAGGGAAGACAAGTGAGGGTACTTGAGGGATAACCTGAAAGGTACATTTTGGTGATAGGAGCAGACCAACGCCTCCACCAGCTCTATTGTCTGATCTTGGGGTATGAGAGAAGTGTAGCCCCCCGTATGAAAGAGCAGCAGCAGCGGTAGTATCTGACTGCTGGATCCAGGTTTCAGTAAGAGCCAGGAGGTTAAGAGAATTAGAAAGGAAGAAGTCATGAATGAAGGAGAGTTTGTTACACACTGAGCGAGAATTCCAAAGTGCACAATTAAGAGAGACAGATGGCATGCAGGGAATATTAATAAGATTAGAGGGGTTTCTGAGTGTAGCAGTGGGGGGGTTTGACTTTCTATAACATGGGGGACCAGGGTTGGGAGCAATGTCTCCTGCAACTAGGAGAAGGAGGATAGAAAGAGTGAACAGATGGTTAAGTGATTTGTGAGAGCGTCTCTGGTGTTGAATGGTGGGACTGGCTGGATCTGTGCAATTTAACAATGTGAAAAGAGCATGAGTGCTATACATAGGAGAGGAAAGAAGCGAAGGGCCAATATGGATGGAGTGTGGAGAGTTAATGCCAGGGCGGTGGATGTGTGTGAATGCAGCGGCCAGGATAAAAATTACACAAATGCATATGGTATATATTTGTTGTACTCCAAATGTACAGAGAGTAGATGTATATAAATGTCTTACCTGTCTCCTGCCCTGTCTAACTGCCATGTTATAACTGCCAGAAGTACTTTGATACATGTACTTAGATTACATGTGCATAAATGCTCCCCCTAGCTAGGTCTGAATATATAGGAGGTTAAGGCTAAGTTTTTTTTTTTTTTTTGTGGCTCTCTCTGCTCGTTAATCAATCACACTAAATTGAGACACCAGGACCCAATAAAATGTTGTGGTCAAATAAACACATGTCCAGCACTACATGGATCATAAAGCACTTTGAAAAGTTTCTTGACCTCACAACATAAGGGGACAAGCAGAGTAAGTTGAAAAAACTATATACCAGATATAAGCTTGCAGAGTTGAAAACACATAGATAGCATTCAGGATTAACTGCTTGCAGACATTGAATGGAGACACAGGAGTGGATTCAGAGCAGAGATTGGAAAAGCTGGTTACCAGATATAAGCTTGCAGAGTTGAAAACACATAGATAGCATTCAGGATTAACTGCTTGCAGACATTGAATGGAGACACAGGAGTGGATTCAGAGCAGAGATTGGAAAAGCTGGTTACCAGATATAAGCTTGCAGAGTTGAAAACACATAGATAGCATTCAGGATTAACTGCTTGCAGACATTGAATGGAGACACAGGAGTGGATTCAGAGCAGAGATTGGAAAAGCTGGTTACCAGATATAAGCTTGCAGAGTTGAAAACACATAGATAGCATTCAGGATTAACTGCTTGCAGACATTGAATGGAGACACAGGAGTGGATTCAGAGCAGAGATTGGAAAAGCTGGTTACCAGATATAAGCTTGCAGAGTTGAAAACACATAGATAGCATTCAGGATTAACTGCTTGCAGACATTGAATGGATTATGCACGATAATCAATACAAGGTCTTAATGATCCATCCTTTTTGGCTACAAAAAAAAAACCGGCACCTAAGGGTGACGAGGATGGTCTAATATGACCCTTCTCCAACGCCTCCTTAATATAGGATCGCATAGCCTCGTGCTTGGGTACAGATAAATTGAAGAGCCGACCCTTGGGAAATTTACACCCCGGGCTCAGTTCAATAGCACAGTCATAACTCCTATGAGGAGGCAGAGACGCAGACTCATTCTCACTAAATACATCATAAAAGTCCGCCAAATAATCAGGAACATCATGCGACTGAGGAGAGGTGGAAAACACCGGAGCCTCACTAAAGGCACACCGACAACCCCAACTCACCACAGACACAGATTTCCAATCCAAAACTGGATTATGAATTTGTAACCAGGGAAACCCCAGAACAATAGTATCATGCAGATTATGTAACACCAAAAACATGCAATTTTCTTGATGGTCTGGGGCGACCCGCATTACCACCTGGGTCCAAAACTGAGGTTTATTTTTAGCCAAAGGAGTAGCATCAATCCCCCTCAAAGGGATAGGCGTCTGCAGAGGTGTCATCGGAAACCCACAACGTTTAGCAAAATCCAAGTCCATTAGGTTTAGAGCTGCTCCTGAATCCACAAAAGCCTTGGCGGAAAATGTGGACAGGGAGCAGATCAGAGTAATAGCCAGAAGAAACTTAGGTTGAACACCACCAACAGAAAACGTGTGTGCAAAGCTTTTCTCGCGTTTAGGACAGACAGAAATAATATGCGAGGCATCACCACAGAAAAAACACAACTTATTACGCCTTCTGAACTCCTGACGCTGCTCTCTGGAAAAAACTCTATCACATTGCATAGGTTCAGACATCTGTTCAACAGGTGGCAACACCTCTCGTGCAGCTCTGCGTTCGCGTAAACGCCGATCAACCTGAATGGCTAAAGACATAGAATCGTCAAGACCAGAGGGAACAGGAAATCCCACCATAGTATCTTTTATGTCTTCTGACAACCCCTTCCGAAAGAGAGCAGCCAAGGCATTATCATTCCAGGTAGTAAGTACTGCCCACTTTCGGAATTTTTGACAGTACAATTCTGCAGAATCACGACCCTGGTTCAATGCCAGCAGGGTCTTTTCAGCCTGATTAATGGCATTAGGTTCGTCATACAACAACCCCAAGGCCTGAAAAAATGCGTTCACATAAGTCAGAATAGGATCATCTGGTTTCAAAGAAAACGCCCAATCCTGGGGATCGCTACGCAGCAAAGAGATGACAATTTTAACCTGCTGCGCGGAGCTCCCTGACGAGTTAGGCTTCAAGGCAAAAAATAATTTACAATTATTTTTGAAATTCAAAAATTTAGACCGATCCCCAAAAAATACATCAGGTGTAGGAATCTTTGGTTCAGCAGCATGTGAATGAGCAAGGTAGGTGGAAATTCCCCGCACTTCCGCAGCGAGCTGCTCCACACGATCAGACAATTGCTTTATCTCCATTGAGAGAAAAAAAAATTCCCCCTACGGCCTCAGAGATATAGAGGAAAAAATATACACACTTTTTTTTTTTTTTAATACAATTCTTTCCTGCTATTGAGTACCCTAGAATCTGCGGTATGGCGGGTGATTCTGTTAGGATTGAGTCACCGTAGGAGGCAAAAATAGAAATGCAAGCTAAGTCCAGAAAACCAGAGAAGTTGACAGCTATCAGATTGCAGACCCCTGAACCTATCAACACAACTAGCAGTAGCCGTGGTGGGCTCCTACGATGCCCTAGGCCCGTCGATCACAGCCGGAGGACTGCATAGCCTAAAGACAGAAAGGGAAATCTAAACTGCCCCAGAGCAGACCCCAAAGCAAAAGGCAGCCCCCCACATATAATGACGGTGAAGCAAGAAGAAAGAACAAAACACAGACAGAAAGATAGACTGAGCAAAGATGGGGCCCACGCTAGCTTAGATAGGAAAGGACAGGAAGGCTGCTGTCTGCAATCCGTGAAAAACCCTATGAAAATAAGAGCCAACAAACTGACAGTAAAAAAGGCCCTGAAGACGCTAGGCTTCAAAAAAGCTATGTCAGTACTCAGGAATATTCTGAAGACAGAGCAACAGGCAAAAGGAGATTCAGCTCACCCCAGCAGGGAATGGCAGAATCCAGAAAAGCAAGGAAAACAAAACACTAATGCAAAAAGGCAAAGCAGAAATCTTAGCTTTAGATGAGCAGGAATCAGACTGGTTTCCTAGAAGTCCACAGAGAAATCACCCGCAGGCCAGAAGGGCGTCGGCAGCCTTATATCCAGTCATTAACTCCACTCAGCCAGTCATCATCATCAGCCCCAAGTGTTTGACAATCAGGCTCACTACCTTTCTTCACCAGAAGAGGGAGTTCCTTGGGCCTCAGTAGTGAAGGGGAAAATGAACTCACATCACTTGCCCTTCAACAGTATGACTTCACTGTAAAACACAGGAAGGGCAGTGAAAACGGCAATGCCGATGGGTTGTCCCACCGGGGCGAACCCGCTGAGGTGCGCATGGCCAATTACCGAGAGGTAATGCCTCCTTATCGCCCTCTTAAGGGGGGAGGTGTGATGTACAATATCTGCAAGATTTGTTTTCTGTTGGAATGTGCTAAAAAAAATCCTCCATTTTGTCAGAAGCTGCCTGCCAGTGTCTCAGTTACAATGCACACTGCAGCAGCTTCCCTTCCCCCCAAGTGTTATAAAACAACTTCCTCTTACACCATTTGGCTTCTCTCAACCTCAACTGAAAGGAAAAAAAGTGCGGGAAAAAGGTCTTTGTCTGAAATAAAGGTTAGAAGTAAACCTTTAAGAGCCTGCCCTGCGAAAGCCCTATAACATAGAGATATAATAACCATATCTCTGTGATCCGAGCGGTCCCAGCTCCGCTACAGTGTCACTTCCACAGTTCTATACAAAAAGGGTGGGGGAACAAGAGGCGCAATAGTGCCCTATCACTAGTGACACTACAATGTGAGTGGTGTAATGCAGTTCCACTCACCTATTCCAGTTGTGTGACCCACAACTGGCTTGAAGACATAACACAGTATCAGCTGCTGCAGGACTTCCACCAACCACTCCAACGTGGAAAAACTGCCAGAAAATATGGGAAGCAAGGTGTGCCACAGTCCGCGCTGCTGAGTCCACAAAATCACCTGGGATGCAAGATGTTGTAACAAAGTACTTCTTTATTCCTTCCTACGCGTTTCGGCACCCTTCCTGGCACCTTCTTCAGGGATCACCTGAGGAAGGTGCCAGGAAGGGCGCCGAAACGCGTAGGAAGGAATAAAGAAGTACTTTGTTACAACATCTTGCATCCCAGGTGATTTTGTGGACTCAGCAGCGCGGACTGTGGCACAACTTGCTTCCCATATTTTCTGGCACTTCCACAGTTCTAACATGTCCAGACTCTGAGATATGATTTGCTCCCAAATGGACGGTCATATCGCATAGATGTTTCATGTTTTCTTGATGGGCTCATTACGCTGGGAAACATGATACCACTGATGAGTCCATACCAGCTTCTCCCATAAAGTTATAGCTAATCTAAGTTTTGTAGCCAAATTATAACTTGGATGAGAGGGGTGGGATTAACTCAGAATGCATCTCTCCGTGATGTCACATAGCAAAGTCTATAAGGCATTCCCTTGGCAAAACCAGCTCAGAAGAGCTCCAGTCCTTGTGCTGACAAGAACTCCAGATGAGTGGAGATGTGTGGCTCCGCCTTCTTTCTCTGCCGCATGGGTTTGCCTAAAGAGTCATGATCAACCGTGAGTGTACCTCTGTTTATAATCCCTTTATTTTATATTTGTACTGATAATATTTTATGTCTCAATTTTATAGCAACTTTTATCTGTAACCACTGCCCTACTTTTTCGGGGAATAAATGATAAAATTATTTAGTTCTGTCTCTATGCTCTAAGAATCGAACTATACGCCTTTGATAGATAATCGCTACTAATTCAAGGGGTTTGCCACGGACCCTCTTAGGCTACTTTCACACATCAGGTTTTCGTCATCAGGCGCGATCCGGCGTCGTGCCGGAATGCCGGATCCGGCAAATGTTTAGTAAAACCTGATGTGCCGGTTCCGGTTTTCTGCCGGATCCGTCTTGTTCTTGACAGACAAAACCGGATCCGTCTCATCCGGTTCATCCGTTTTTCTATCCGTTTTTCGACGGATTACGCCGGATCTGGTTTTTAAAATTGACCCTTGTGGCCTTCCGAACGGGATTGGCTACTGGAAAACTATATATAGCATGTTCCTACAGCCCTTCTTTGACAGGTTGTAGAGGAGAAAGTGCAGGTTGGAGAGAAGAGCAAGTTACTGGCGAAGATGGATGTTGTCATTGGAAATATTACCACTAGAAGTTCTGTGACGGTTTCAGTAATGAGGGACAATTTTGCACTATACTTTATGTCACCTCAAGGCAGAGTACACTGGCAGGATGACAGAGTGTGAAAGATTTGTGCCCTAAAACTTGTGTACCTTCTGGACCAACAGTATATACCTTTGCCAACCAAAGTTGGCTATCTTGTCATGGTCTTACTATTTTTAGCTTTAGGCCACAGGTGTGTACCTGGTTGTGTTTTATGCAAAGTATTTCACCTTTTAACAAAAGTTGTGTACATTGTTAGGAAATCACCAACAATAAACACAACTTTTTAGGTGAAATACTTTGCTTCAAACACAACCAGGAACACAACTGTGGCAAAAAGCTAAAATTTACCCACAGTTATATACCTGGTTTTGAATACCTTTTTACCTTTTAAATACCCTGTATTTAACCTTTTTTTTAAACATATTTCGCCGCAGAAAGAAATGACAGACAACCAGTTTAAACAATAATTTAACTTTTATTTAAAATATTTTTTTTTTGTAAACTGTTTTTAAAGTTAAAAAAACTTTTTTAATAAAGGTTTGAAACCAACCAAATGGGCATTTTTATTACAAAACACATCATAAATCTGTGTAGTGTGGGGTGGAAATACTGCTGGAGGGGCTGCGGGACACTTCGACAATGGGAGTGTGGAGAGAGGACTGGGATCGTGGTGGGGAAGGAACAGTTAGAGGTGATGGTGTGGAAAAAGCTACAGAATGGGTGGACATGTGGGAGGCAGAAGAGGTGGTGGGCGGTGGAGTGGAGGGTTGGGCAGGGACTGTAGAGCAGATGATGTTGATGGAAAGTTGTATGGGGAAGGAGTTTGGTACGGGGAAGGAGTTTGGTACGGGGCAGGTTGCTGGAAGTGGGGAGATGTCTGGTACTGGGGAGGTTGCTGGTACTGGGAAGGTTGCTGGTACTGGTGAGGTTGCTGGTATGTAATAGGAGGGGGAGGATGGAAAGTGGCTGGAGGGGGTGCAGATGTAATAGGAGGGGGAGGATGGAAAGTGGCTGGAGGGGGTGCAGATGTAATAGGAGGGGGAGGATGGAAAGTGGCTGGAGGGGGTGCAGGTGGAGGAACTACAGTGGTGGGAGGTGGAGGTTGGGAGGTAACCTGCTGTAGAGCACCGTGGCACGAATGCATTACATGCATCTGCTGGGTAGGAGATAGTGTTGCCATGCGCTCCACAACAGACCTGAAAAAAGTGTGGTTTGGCGAAGATCTTGCTTCTGAATGCATGGTTTGCAGAAGTGTCTTCACCTCCAGAATGCTGGAGTTGATCTGCTGAAAGCCTGCGGAGATTTGCTCTGACAAGACTTTTAGACAGTTCTGGAAAGATGCATTCAGATGCAAGAACTCTGGCGCATAACTCTTTTCCTGACCCCTCTGCCGCTGCCGCCCAGTACCCGCAGGTGTACTAGAGGTGGCAGGGGCAGAAGGGTGGGGTAAAGGAAAAGCGATCTCCTCACCAGCAGCTTCATGTAATGTAGGCGGCCACGATGCTCCTGTGCTGGTGGATGGGACAGATGGGTCGAATGTGTGGGAAGGCTGGGAAGGTGCAGATGTACCGGGGCGCTCGAAGTGTCCCTCGGTGCCGGTCTCCTCAGGGATCGCCTCAGAAGGGTCCAATCGTGCAGGCTCCTGAGTGCTGCTCACCGTGCTGTGGAATAAAGAGAAAAAAAAAAATTAAAATACTGACATGGTATGGCCCTGGCTGAAAAAAAAAAGTTACATTTTTTTCACATGTGGTGTGTAATATTTACCTTCTAGTGACCATTGTTTCCCGGAGGAACGACAGGGCTTGTGCGTACTTGTACTTGCTCCTGCGTCCTCCAGATCCACTCGGGGCCCGCATCTCTTTATTGAACTCCTTCTTGAAACGATCCCTCACAGACCGCCACCGATTCACAATTCTGTTCCCTGAAACGAGAAAGGAGTGGTTAGTATACAACATCAGTGTTTCACAAACTCCAGTCCTCATGGTCCCCAGGGGTCATGTTTTCAGGATTTCCATAGTTAATAGAAATCCTGAACACATGATCCGTGGGGACCACGAGGACTGGAGTTCGGGAAACACTGGTTTACATCAAGCAACCTGTACTGTATATACTTACGCTCTTTAATCTGGGCCCGAACATCGAGGTCCTCCCAGCGGCCCACAAGGAGCGAACAGATTTCCTCCCAGAGTTGTCGGGTAACGATAAGGTCAGCGTGGCGGCGGTCAGCCATATTCCAGAGCGGCTCCCTTTCTCTGACGAGATCGATGAGGTGGTCCACATCGAGTCCTCCATCCTCACCGTCAGAGTCGGGAGCACGCTGTGAAGGCTGTTAAAGAAAAAGACAAAAATAACATAATTAGCCTCCACAAAAGAAATGAAATAAAAAGTGCAAAAAAACAAAGCAAAAATATTTATACTTACACGCTGGTGACCGCCGCGTTGCTGTCGCCGACGACCCTGGGAGGCACTGCGAGGACCTCTTGGCCGAGCACCAGATTGGGAAGACTAGAGAAAAAAACAAAAAATGTTATGTCTTTGGATGTAGGCATTTGTTTGCTGTGTGTGGTCTGCAGAACATTGTTTTCTATGTGTTGTGTGTAGTGTGATGTTGTGTTTCTGCGTTTGATGCAAAAAACTTACCAATTGTGAGCCCACTCCAAGTGTCTGTCCACCCCTTCCTTCTTCTTCTGGGAGCTCCTCTTCATCTTGTGAATCCTGTTTTGAAATAAAAGGCAATGAATAGACATATATTACAGAGATGATGGATTTTGGAAATAAAAACTTACCGTCAAACGCTGACGATGCGAGGGAGGGCTCCCAGAAGAAGATGTGCTGTCTTCCTGATGGCCAGACTCCATGGCTGTGGGTGGTGTTCCAGCTGCTGCCATTGCTGCTGCTGCTGCATCTATTGGGCGGCTGTTGAATAAAGAGAAACAAAGGGCCCATGAATATCTTGATATTCAATAGCCCTAGTTTGGAGGAATGGGGGATTTGATAATTACCGTCTCTCATCTGCTGCTGGCCTCCCCTCCTCAGCATGTTCCATTTGCTGCTCCATTTGGGGTGGTGGTGGTGCTGATGGTGCTGCAGTGGTCTCCTGCCTTCTCCTGCTGCGCTTGGTTGCTTTCTTGGGTGGCATGTTGGGTGTGGCTGTGGGTCCCACTGTCTTGCTTTTATATATGTCTTGTGGGCAGAGCTACTGAGCATGCTCAGACCAAAAAATCGGGTCCGGCCACCGGATCCGGCTTTCGCCGGATCAGGCGCATTGCGGCGCTCATAGGCTTTCATTGTGTGAAAAAGCCGGATGTGCCGGATCCGGCGTGTCCGGCTTTTTCGCCGGAGACAAAAAACGTTACAGTAGCAGTTTTTTCCAGACGCCGGATTGAGACACATTGCCGGATCCGGCGAAAACCGGATGAAACGCATGGCCATCCGGCCCGATCCGGCGCAAATGCAAGTCAATGGGGGGGGAACCGGATCCGGCATTGCATTTCGCCGGATCCGGTTTCTGTCAAAAGCGCCGGATCGCGCCTGACGGCGAAAACCTGATGTGTGAAAGAGGCCTTAATTTAACACTGTGAATTAAGTAACCGTGACTGGTGGCAGCACGTTGTGTACGGCTATTGCGGCTTGCTGGCAGTACAGAAGGGTCTTATATTGCTGAATGAGGGGCTGCGGCCACAGCATTGATAATTCCCTTACTGCAGAAGCCTAATTTCCGGTTCACAACAGGCAGCCCGTCCGGCGACCAATTATCCTAGGTGCA
The DNA here is from genome assembly GCF_039654945.1 of Dendrobates tinctorius. Taxonomy (NCBI): domain Eukaryota; kingdom Metazoa; phylum Chordata; class Amphibia; order Anura; family Dendrobatidae; genus Dendrobates; species Dendrobates tinctorius. Next base: position 12,808,148 of record NW_027361715.1, read on the forward strand.
GTTCCCTGACTGACCTGAGGGTAAGGGGGGCGCCGGAGAGCTGCGAGTTCCAAAGTGGAACTGGAAAGTGGGATATACATAAATCCCTGCAGTACTTGGAAGATTGATAGCAGTGGTGGGGCATCCAAATTAAACTCCCCCTGCGGCAAATTGTCAGAGCGAGATTAGCTTGCTGGATATTTTTGGTCTCATGGTGCCAGCGGTGGGATAACTAAGATAAGCCCCCCACTGTGCCTGTGATAGCCGTGTGCCGGCAGTGTGTCTCGTCCCCCCGTCCGCTGATACACCCGTGTCAGTGGTGGGACTGTGACATAGTGGTGACACAGGGTCCGCTGTCCGTCGCGTTTTGGTGGCAGCGGGACCCCCGTCAGTCACCCGTATTTGGACGAACAGCGGTGGGCTGTTCGTCACAGCACGTGCTGACTCCAGTGCCACATTGTGCAGGTTCCGCCCATCCTGGCTTTGGACAGAAGGACGCAGCCACCGTTATATATGATATGATGCACCAGTCACTAATTATCCTGTGTGTACCATCTGATGTATGTGCACACAGTGTACATATTACTGTATACCACATACAGTACAATATACAGAGTATATGACTGATATATACAGATGAGCAACTTAATTTGCAGGACCGTGGTCCAGTGGTCAGATGAGTATTCAGTGGCTGCTGGATATGAGTGCTGTGACTCAGATGTCACCCGAGTGCAGTGCGATTACCGCGGATACCGGCAATGGAAAAGATGGAGAAATTACTTTCTCCATCCTCTCCACACCTGTGCTGCCATTCTCTCAAGCGAGAGGATCAGAGCACTGACACTCGGATGAGACTCGCAGCAGAGCAGGAGCCGAGTGTCATTATCATATGACATCCGATGCTCTACACTAATGTGACCCCGGCCTAACACTGGATGTCTGTATCACAGTATATTACATCCAGTATACAATGTAATACCTGTGGATGATGGAATATGTATAGTGTGATACAGACATCAGATATTCTACCAGCCACCTATTATGCTGTATGCAATATGGGATGTCTGTGCATACAGTATACAACACACAGGATAATATGTAACTAGTGCATATTACACTATGACTACAGACATCATCTATTACACCAGTCACATATTATCCTTTGTGTAACACTGGATACCTGTACACATAGTATATTACATCTACTATACAGGAGAATATGTGATAGTATATGACATACTTTCATACAGACATCAGATGTTATATACCATCATATATCATCCAGTATATATCAGGGGTGGGCAATTATTTTTCCTGAGGGGCCACATGAGAGAACGTGACTGTTGTGGAGGTCCGAACCAATAGGCTGAAATTTATTCTGCTCAATATACAGTAAATATTAACTACAATTAATATTAATATAAAATAATGATTATAAAACTTAATATGGATCAGAATTAAATATGCTGACATCTATTATATACCATATGAACACACACATAGCACCCTATATACAGTGTGTGCCCCCACACAGCCCCTGCATACTGTATGAGACCCACATAGTCTCCTATATGCAGTATGAGCCCCCAAATAGCCCATGATATATAGTATGATCCACCACATAGCCTCCTATATACCGTATGAGCCCCCACATAGCCTTCTATATACAGTATGAGCCCTCAAATAGCCTTCTATATACAGTATGTGCCCCCACATAGCTTCCTATATAAAGTATGAGCCTCCACACAGCCCCTAAATACAGTATAAGCCCACATAGTCTCCTATATACAGTATGAGCCCCTGAATAGCGTCCAATATACAGTATGAGTCCTCACTTAGCCTCCTATATACAGTATGTTCCCCACATAGCCTCCTATATACAGTGTGGAGACCCACATAGCCTCCTATATACAGTATGAGACCCCACATAGCCTCCGATATACAAAAACAAATGTGTTCAGCTCACATTTTTTATTTGTCATGCTGGAGGCAGTTCTTTGCTGAAGGTGCTAGGAGATGTCACAAGCTGACATAAGTACAAAAAATCCAAATATTCCAGCACATCTTCTTACTTGAAAATAAATCTTTATTGAGAGATCTTCATTAAAAATCCAAAAGCAGGATACAGGTTAAAAAAACATGGTGAAGACAGACATTTACGCGTTTCAACTCAGCAGAGTCTTACTCATAAAATATCCGATATACAGTATGAGTTCTCACATAGCCTCCTATATACAGTTTGGAGACCCACATAGCCTGCTATATTCAGTATGAGCTACCACATAGCTTCCTATATACAGTATGATCCCAACACAGCTCCCTATATACAGTATGAGCCCCGACGTAGCCACCTATATACAGTATGATCCCCCACATAGCATCTCTACATACAGTATGAGCCCCCACATAGCCTCCTATATTCAGTATAAGCCCCTGCATGGCCCCTTCTATATACAGTATGGAGACCTACATAGCCTAATATATACAGTATGAACCACCACATAGCCTCCTATATACAGTATGAGCCCCCACATAGCCTCCTATATACAGTATAAGCCCCTGCATGGCCCCCTACATACAATATGAGCCTCCACATAGCATCTCTGTATACAGTATGATGAGCCCCCACATAGCTTACTATATATAGTATGAGCCCTCACACAGCCCCTATGTACAGTATGAGACCCACATAGCCTCCTATATACAGTATAAGCCCCTGCATGGCCCCCTACATACAATATGAGCCTCCACATAGCATCTCTGTATACAGTATGATGAGCCCCCACATAGCTTACTGTATAGTATGAGCCCTCACACAGCCCCTACGTACAGTATGAGACCCACATAGTCTCATATATACAGTATGAGCCTCCACATAGCCTCCTAGATACAGTATGAGCTCCCCACATAGCTTCCTATATACAGTATGAGGCCCACATAACATCTGTATATACATTATGAGACCCCACATAGCTATATATATATATATATATATATATATATATATAGTACAAGCCCACACACAGGCCCTACATACAGTATGAGACCCACTGTATCTTATATACAGTATGAGCCCCCACATAGCCTCCAATATACAGTATGAGACCTCGCTTAGCCTCTTATATAAAGTAGGAGCCCCCACATAGCCTCCTATATACAGTGTGGAGACCCACATAACCTCCTATATACAGTATGAGACCCCACATAGCCTCCGATATACAAAAACAAATGTGTTCAGCTCACGTTTTTTATTTGTCACGCTGGAGGCAGTTCTTTGCTGAAGGTGCTAGGAGATGTCACAAGCCGACATAAGTACAAAAAATCCAAATATTCCAGCACATCTTCTTACTTGAAAATAAATCTTTATTGAGAGATCTTCATTAAAAATCCAAAAGCAGGATACAGGTTAAAAAACCATGGTGAAGACAGACATTTACACGTTTCAACTCAACAGTGTCTTACTCATAAAATATCCGATATACAGTATGAGTTCTCACATAGCCTCCTATATACAGTTTGGAGACCCACATAGCCTGCTATATTCAGTATGAGCTACCACATAGCTTCCTATATACAGTATGATGCCTACACAGCTTCCTATATACAGTATGAGCCCCGACGTAGCCACCTATATACAGTATGATCCCCCACATAGCATCTCTACATACAGTATGAGCCCCCACATAGCCTCCTATATTCAGTATAAGCCCCTGCATGGCCCCTTCTATATACAGTATGGAGACCCACATAGCCTAATATATACAGTATGAACCACCACATAGCCTCCTATATACAGTATGAGCCCCCACATAGCCTCCTATATACAGTATAAGCCCCTGCATGGCCCCCTATATACAATATGAGCCTCCACATAGCATCTCTGTATACAGTATGATGAGCCCCCACATAACTTACTATATATAGTATGAGCCCTCACACAGCCCCTATGTACAGTATGAGACCCACATAGTCTCCTATATACAGTATGAGCCTCCACATAGCCTCCTAGATACAGTATGAGCACCCCACATGGCATCTCTGTATACAGTATGATGAGCCCCCACATAGCTTACTATATATAGTATGAGCCCTCACACAGCCCCTATATACAGTATGAGACCCACATCATCTCCTATATACAGTATGAGCCTCCACATAGCCTCCTAGATACAGTATGAGCACCCCACATAGCATCTCTGTATACAGTATGATGAGCCCCCACATTATTATTATTATTATTATTATTATTTATTGTTATAGCGCCATTTATTCCATGGCGCTTTACATGTGAGGGGGGTATACATAAAAACAAGTACAATAATCTTAAACAATACAAGTCATAACTGGTACAGGAGGAGAGAGGACCCTGCCCGCGAGGGCTCACAATCTTCAAGGGATGGGTGATAATACAGTAGGCGAGGGTAGAGCTGGTCGTGCAGCGGTTTGGTCGATCGGTGGTTACGATAGCTTACTATATATAGTATGAGCCCTCACACAGCCCCTATGTACAGTATGAGCCCCCACATAGCCTCCTATATACAGTATAAGCCCCTGCATGGCCCCCTATATACAATATGAGCCCCCACATAGCATCTCTGTATACAGTATGATGAGCCCCCACATAGCTTACTATATATAGTATGAGCCCTCACACAGTCCCTATGTACAGTATGAGACCCACATAGTCTCCTATATACAGTATGAGCCTCCACATAGCCTCCTAGATACAGTATGAGCACCCCACATAGCTTCCTATATACTGTATGAGCCCCACATAACATCTCTATATACATTGAGACCCCACATAGCTTTATATATATAGTACAAGCCCACACACAGCCCCTACAAACAGTATGAGACCCACAGTATCTTATATACAGTATGAGCCCCCACATAGCCTCCAATATACAGTATGAGTCCTCGCTTAGCCTCTTATATAAAGTAGGAGGCCCCGCTTAGCCTCCTATATACAGTGTGGAGACCCACATAGCCTCCTATAGGCACAGATCCCACACACATATGAAATAAAATAAATACCACATTCGTTACTCATCTTGCTCTTGCCAGTGCACTGCTCCGGTCTCTGGAGCACGGACTCTCTGCACAGCAGACGCAATGTAGTGATGTCATCATGTTTGCTGTGTCAGTCACACTCGCTGATTGGTGGAAGTAGGAGCTAGCGGCTGTGTTTTACACCAATGTATTCACCGCTGTCTGCATCCAGAGGATTTAGATAGCAGTGATAGCAGAGGACACGGTGCGGCTCGGCACAGTTTTCAGCCCTTCGGCTGTCTCGGTCCATGGCTTGGACTTTGTAGTTACAGTATAATGTATACCAGACATGGACAGAGATATAGTATACACACAATAACCTGTACATAACATGTCTGTTCACACAGTATACCACATACAGTACATAGTGGAATACATGACTGGTATATAATATACTGTCCCTACAGACATCTGGTGTCATATAGCAATGTATATTTATCATCTGATGTCTTTACCACCGTAGATCATACACTAATCTGTATAGTGGATGTGGTATATTATGTACAGATATACACTGGACTGATCACTCATGGACCTGCCCACAGGACCTCACATATTAAATATGGAGCCATATGGTACTATCTGTGAAATGCTGTAGGTACAAGTAGGATCAGTCAGTGCAGGATCCTGTATAGTGATGTCTATGGGTCTCTGCTGGGACTCAGTGGGATTTATTGCACCAGACCTTCCGCACTGACAGGATGACCCTAATCTGCACCAAAGTTCAGACCGCAATAACTCACACTAAGCCCCAGCAGAGGGCCATCGTACAGTGTGAGGAGTACTGTGGGAGTCATTATTTTGTGTTTTGAGGGAGCAGTGGACCCATCATAGTGTGTATAGGGAAGCTGTGGGCCCATTATACTATATATACAGAAGCTGTGGGCTCCTCATACTGTGTATCGAGGAGCTGTGGGCTCATACTACTGTGTACAGGGGAGCTGTACATGGGGGGACTCAGGGAGCATCATTATGTTAAGTTGGCACTTAAGCATTATTGTTATAGGGGTACTCATGAAATTGTGACTGTCAAAGATGCACAGGGGGCATTATTACATTTTAGGGACTAAATGTGGACACTGTTTTCTAGGGCACTTGCACGGGGCATTAATATTTTCTAGAAGGCAATTTTACCATCTAGAAAGCATAAATCAGGCATTTGTCCCTTCTAAGGGGAACAGTGGTGGGCATTATTATGCGGAGCAGTAAGAGAACATTGTTTTTGTGTCACTCAGCAGGTGCAGTAATAGGGACAATAGGGTATCAGTAGGATGAAGAGTTTGTGCAGGTTGGGAACAGATGGAGTGGTGCTGGAAATTTGAGAAGTTATGTGCACATGACTCATGGCTGGAGAAGTCGTCATGGTGTTGTGGGCCAGATGGAAAAGACAGGAAAAATGAACCACTTCATCAGAACGTGCATCAGCTGTAAGTCACCATCTATAAGGGTATGTTTCCACGGTCAGGAAACGCTGCAGGTTTGACACTGCTTACAGCCGCAGCGTGAAACCCGCAGTATCCAGATGTTACAGCATAGTGGAGGGGATTTTATGAAATCCCGTCACCACTATGCGTTAAAAGCTGCAGGAGGCAGACCTGTGTGAACGGACATGTGGCGCGTCTTTTCAGAATGCAGCATGTCAGTTTACGTCGCCGTACCGTAAATTTCCCATAGACAATCATTAGATGCGATAAAACCGCATCTAATGATTAGTCACATGCATAATAACTGCGTAAACACAGCTTACTGTGCATGTCTACTAGTTCCTACCTGTCCCACAGCCGGAAGTCCGCATCCACTGCAGTTCTCGAGATAACTTAGCTAGATCTCACAGTCAGCTGACCGTGAGAAGAACAGTGTAGGTGACCGCCGGAGATCTCCGGTGGTCATATACAAGCTCTACTATATCTGGATGTCATGCATCCAGATATAGCAGAGCTGGACTCGTCATGGGACACTTCTGATTAAATGCACTACATCGGACAGGGAGTATTCGGTTGGTTTGTTATTTTATTTTTTTTTCAGGTGATCGATGGCTGCGCTTGGATTTGGGTGTGCAATAAAAACATGGAAAACTGTGTAGTGTTTTTTTCATTAAAATACTTTTTTCTGGCTGTGTCTTTTTTAACCCTTTAACTACAGGATTAATAATGGATCGGTGTCTTATTGATGCCATTACTAACCGGGCTTAATGTCACCTTACAATCAAAGGTGACATTAACCCCTTATTACCCCATATGCCACTGCTACATGGCAGTGGGAAGAGAGAGGCTAAGCACCGGAATTGGCGCATCTTATATCGTGGGTGCGCCATTTAGTTATCTTAACGTTTTTTAATGACAAATAAAGTCCTTAATATTATTCAACCCCTAATTTAATGGGATGTATCCCCTCAAAATTCAATGAATCACAAAATGGGTTCCTAAGAACTAGGCAACACTAAGGGATACTGATAAAAAGAATATTTTTATTGAAATACGTTAAAAACAAGTAAAAAGAGATGGTACTGAAAATACAAATAATCAAGGACATCGTGCCATGGAGTACCAACAGTGCAAAAAGAAGCTGTAAAAAACAGTCATTTCACAAGCTGAAAAAATGATTGAACCTGCTGCAACAATGGCACAATTCATATATAGTAAACAAAGGATCAATAAGCCCAACACTGCAGATGTAGGGTTATGTAAACATATACCCCTATCCTAGACTAAAGTGCTTAGGTGCTCACCTTAAAAATATATATAGCTATAGTGCTTATCATGAAATAATGTGCAGGAGGCGTGTGACACCGAAGAAGGATATCAAAACGCGCATCGGGGCAGCAGGGATGCCAGGATTTCCACGTGCATTATACTGGTAATGGCTTTTTAGCCTCTTTATATGTTTTAAGAATGTTTATATCGCCATGCACTTTATATAGGGACTAGTTTATCCCTTCCATGAGCACATTATTTCATGATAAGCACTATAGCTATATATATTTTTAAGGTGAGCACCTAAGCACTTTAGTCTAGGATAGGGGTATATGTTTACATAACCCCACATCTGCAGTGTTGGGCTTATTGATCCTTTGTTTACTATATATGAATTGTGTCATTGTTGCAGCAGGTTCAATCATTTTTTCAGCTTGTGAAATGACTGTTTTTTACAGCTTCTGTTTGCACTGTTGGTACTCCATGGCACGATGTCCCTGATTATTTGTATTTTCAGTACCATTTCTTTTTACTTGCTTTTAATGTATTTCAATTAAAAATATTCTTTTTATCGGTATCCCTTAGTGTTGCCTAGTTCTTAGGAACCCATTTTGTGATTCAGTTATCTTAAAGTGCAAGGACAGACCAGGGTCAGAGAAGAGCTTCTCCTAGTCTGAACAGTGACCTGTTAAATAGGTGAACCTATCTCTCTGGTTTGAATATTACCCATGGGAATTTGCTTTGGCGGTCATAACACTCAGATGTTTCGCCTCCCCCCGGAGCTAAACTGCATTGCAGAAGTCTGAAATTGGGGGACCAGAAGATACCCAGGAGTGCGGCTGCTCTGAGCCATGTGAACATGGGAGAATGCTGTGGCAGAATTGTTGTGGATTATCTAGGATTCGTTCATTATTTTGGACAGATATTTTCATAAGAATTTAAAATATGGAATAGAATTCCTGAAAAGGTCTTGGAGCAGAATGATTGCAGACTCCCGCCTAAATCTTGACAGAATCCTCAGAATATGAACATGGCATTTATATTTCACTGCACCATATTACCTTTTGTACCTAATTTAGATGTCATTTCTTTACAACTTCTGAAAATACACATCTTAGGGCTCATACTCACTTGCGATTCTCATGCGAGTGTCTCGCATGAAAACCCGGCACTACCGTCGGCACTCGGACCGGAGTTTCCGGCTACATGTATTTCTATGCAGCCGCTTGCTCTGCTCCAAGCACCGGCAGCAGTGCCAGGTTTTTATGTGACAGACTCGCATGAGAATTGTGCGAGTCTCTCTCAAGTGAGTATGAGCACTTAAGGAGGTTTTCTGTTTTGTTAAAAATGTCTAAAAATTAAAAAAATCCTAATTACCCTTGTTGCGTTGTGTGTTGTGAGTTCATTTTCCCCTTCGTCACTGGATTCTGGTGAACTCCCTATTCTGGTGAAGGAAGGTAATGAGCCTGATTATCAGGCACCTGAGTCTAATGAGGATGACTGGCTGAGTGGAGTCACAGACTGGATATAAGGCTGCCTACGCCCTTCTGCCCTGCGGGTGATTTCTCTGTGGACTCCTAGGACACCAGTCTGATTCCTGCTCCTAAAGCTACGTTTTCTGTTTTGGCTGTTAGCCTTTTTGTTTTGTTTTTTGTTTTCCTTGCTTTTCAGTATTCTGCCATCCCCTGCTGGGGTGAGCTGAATCTCCTTTTGCCTGTAGCTCTGTCTTCAGTATATTCCTGAGTGCTGACATAGTTTTTTGAAGCCTAGCGTCTTCAGGGCCTTTTTCACTGTCAGTTTGTTGGCTCTTATTTTCATAGGGTTTTTTCACGGATTGCAGACAGCAGCCTTCCTGTCCTTTCCTATGTAGTTATTTTGGGCCCCTCTTTGGTCTGTCTATCTTTCTGTCTGTGTTAGTATTTTCATCTTGCTTCACCGTCATTATATGTTGGGGGCTGCCTATTGCTTTGGGGTCTGCTCTGGGGCAGTTTAGATTTCCCCTTTCTTTCTTTAGGCCTATTTAATTCTCCGGCTGTGATTGAGGGGTCTAGGGCATCGTAGGAACCCCCCACGGCTACTGCTAGTTGTGTTGATAGGTTCAGGGGTCTGCAATCCGATAGCTGCCAACTTCTCTGGTTTTCTGGACTTAGCTAGCATTTCTGTTTTTGCCTCCTACGGTGACTCAATCATAACAGTTGTGCCTTCATACCATAAACTGTGATCTTCTCATTTCCATGTAGTTCCTTACAAGCTCTGAAAAATATTCAGGATTGAGAGTCCTCAGTAGTTGATACCTTTTAATGGCTAACTGAAAAGATGGTAATACATTGCAAGCTTTTGAGACTACTCAGGTCTCTTCATCAGTCTAGACTAATACAAAATCTGAAGTCACATATTTATGCACAATACAGCCTAGAAAAAATGCAATAGATAAGACAAGTGACGTGAAGCAGAACTATCAATATGGGAGAGGGAGAAACATAAATATAAACATTGGACCAGTTCATAGATAAGGAGTCTGGATGTTTTATGGTCCTCTGATTGGGGTCTAGTTCTGTGTTGCCCCGCAAGGTTTTAAAAGGAAATTCCTTAATTGATGTAAAAAGACATAAATCCATGCGACACATTCATTCCAGCACTGAGAGTGTCAAAGTTCGTCATAAATTTGTACTCCCAAACTCGTCTCTCTCTCTGAGATGTGAAGTTACCTTTCAATACCAGTAATTTCATATCCATGCTGCTGTGATCAGGGATACAGAAATGTTTTGCCACAGGTAGATCCATTCTTTTTTCTCTTATTGTGTGACGATGAGCATTCATCCTTGTTCTAAGCTTTTGCCCTGTCTCCCCCACATACAGACCCCCAGTTGGACATTTAGTACAAATAATTAAGTATACCACATTAGATGTAATGCAGGTGAAAGTACCTGGGATCTTGTAGTCCTGATGTGAGTTGGGGATCTTTATCTTGTCCGTGGTCATTATAAATGGACAGGTTTTACATTTTTTCTGGTTGCACGGAAAGGTTCCTGCAGCTGTTGGAGAGGACAGGGAGCTTCTGACAATGATGCTTCTTAAATTTGGGGGCTGCCTAAAACACAGCAGTGGGGGGTCTGGAAAAATGGATTTTAATTGGGCATCTTTTTGTAGTAAAGGTTGTAATTTCCGTGCAGCTCCCCTTAGCACCTCCAGATTTGGGTTGTAGGTGACTACTAGAGGCACTCGGTTATTTTCTTCTTTAGCTTTGTAATGTAGCAGGTGATTCCTTGACAATCTGGTGGCTCTTGTAATTTGGTTTTCAATTGTTCTTGGATGGTAACCCTGATTCAAAAAGGTCTTTTTGAGGCGACCAAGGTGTTTGTCTCTATCCATGGGGTTGGAACATATACGATTGTATCTGATGGCTTGGCTATAGATAATAGAGTTCTTTATGTGTTTTGGATGGAAACTGTCCCATTTAAGGTATGTTGGACGGTCGATTGGCTTCTGATACAGGGATGTCTCTATTTCATTGTTTTTTAGCTTAATGATGGTGTCCAAAAAATTAATCTCGGTACTGGAGTAGTTGAGTGTTAAATTGATGGTGGGATGAAATTGATTAAACTGTTCGTGGAACGTCTTTAGCTGTTGCTCAGACTCCGTCCAGATGATTAAAATATCATCAATGAAGCGGTAGTAGGCCAGGGGCCTGATGGGGCATGAGGACAAAAAAATCGCTTTCAAGCTTGGCCATGAAAAGATTTGCATACTGTGGAGCCATTTTACTTCCCATAGCTGTGCCAGTCTCCTGTAGATAGATCCTGTTGTCAAATTCAAAGTAATTGTGGGTGAGGATGAATTTTATAAGTTTCACCACAGCATTAGCATCAGTCCCTGTGTTTTCCATGAAGAATTTGCAGGCATGTAAACCATCTTGGTGTGGGATATTAGAGTACAAAGATTCCACATCCATGGTGGCCAGGATGGTTCCTTCTGGTAGAGGACCTATTGCTGCTAGTTTATTCAATAGGTCAGTTGTGTCCTGAATGTAGCTGGATGTATCCTTCACCAGTGGTTTAAGAATACCCTCTATCCATCCAGATACCTGCTCAGTGAGGGTGCCCACACATGAAATAATTGGTCTTCCTGGATTTCCAGATTTGTGGATTTTGGGAAGCATGTAGAATGTCCCTATTCTTGGAGTCTCTGGTATCAGGTCATCGCCAGCTCTTATGGACTGGTCAGGCAGACAAGAAACCAACTTGTTTAGTTCCTTGTAATAGTCCTGTGTAGGATCCGACTCCAATTTTCTATAGTAGAATGTGTCCATAAGTTGCCTGTTTGCTTCCTTCATGTAGTCTGACGTATTCATCATGACTATTGCACCTCCCTTGTCAGCAGGTTTAATGATGATTTCTTTGTTGGTTTTTAAAGACTGTATGGCCTTTCTCTCCTGGGCACTGATGTTGGATGCTTGTCTCCTGTTAGTGTCTATGATTGTGGATTTTCTCAAATGTCTGAAGGAGTCTATATATTTATCCAAATGAGGGTTGCGTCCAGGTGGAGGTGTCCAGTCTGACCTTTTCCTAGTTGTTACGATCCCTTTTCCTTCGGTCTGAGTGTTTTCTGAATCTTCTGTATCATTGAAATATTCCCTCAGGCGCAGTCTCCTGAAATACTGTTCCATATCACTGCAGAGTTCAGTTTTATCTAGGGCCTTAGTGGGACAAAATGAGAGTCCTCTAGAAAGCACGGCCAGTTCCACTTTGTTGGGTTTATAATCTGAGAGATTGATGACACAGTTAGATGCTTTTGTGTCTGGAATGGAGTGGTTGTCCAAGTTGTCAGGTTTTGGATTTGTTTTGTATCTGTTTGTATAGAGTCCTGGATTGAGACGCAGTCTGTGTAGTTTCTTTTCCTTGTTATGAACCAGAAAGGTCCGTAGTTTGTTGTAGTATTCTTGTAATTTTTGCTCTGTGCTTTCTGTAAGTGTTTTCCTCAGAGTTTCAAATTGCCCCTGGACTTTACTCCTTATGCTGTAGCAGACATGTAAAAGGTGGTTCCTTAGTCTCTCAGAAGTCCTGTGACAAAGGTTTTGTGCATAATGGGTATTGTAGGTATGAAGAATTGGGTTTGTAATCCAGAGTCCTTTGGGAATTAGATTCTCCTTTTTGCATTTAGATAAGAAAAAAATGTCGCTGTCCATTTGTGCATGTTTCTTCAGAAGTGGTTTTAGTTCCATAAAGATGCGGTACATTCTGGTATCCTCCATTTTGATACAGGAAAGATGTATATCTTTGTACCGTGTTAGCCAGTGGATAGAAAAATATTCAGGATTGAGAGTCCTCAGTAGTTGATACCTTTTAATGGCTAACTGAAAAGATGGTAATACATTGCAAGCTTTCGAGACTACTCAGGTCTCTTCATCAGTCTAGACTAATACAAAATCTGAAGTCACATATTTATGCACAATACAGCCTAGAAAAAATGCAATAGATAAGACAAGTGACGTGAAGCAGAACTATCAATATGGGAGAGGGAGAAACATAAATATAAACATTGGACCAGTTCATAGATAAGGAGTCTGGATGTTTTATGGTCCTCTGATTGGGGTCTAGTTCTGTGTTGCCCCGCAAGGTTTTAAAAGGAAATTCCTTAATTGATGTAAAAAGACATAAATCCATGCGACACATTCATTCCAGCACTGAGAGTGTCAAAGTTCGTCATAAATTTGTACTCCCAAACTCGTCTCTCTCTCTGAGATGTGAAGTTACCTTTCAATACCAGTAATTTCATATCCATGCTGCTGTGATCAGGGATACAGAAATGTTTTGCCACAGGTAGATCCATTCTTTTTTCTCTTATTGTGTGACGATGAGCATTCATCCTTGTTCTAAGCTTTTGCCCTGTCTCCCCCACATACAGACCCCCAGTTGGACATTTAGTACAAATAATTAAGTATACCACATTAGATGTAATGCAGGTGAAAGTACCTGGGATCTTGTAGTCCTGATGTGAGTTGGGGATCTTTATCTTGTCCGTGGTCATTATAAATGGACAGGTTTTACATTTTTTCTGGTTGCACGGAAAGGTTCCTGCAGCTGTTGGAGAGGACAGGGAGCTTCTGACAATGATGCTTCTTAAATTTGGGGGCTGCCTAAAACACAGCAGTGGGGGGTCTGGAAAAATGGATTTTAATCGGGCATCTTTTTGTAGTAAAGGTTGTAATTTCCGTGCAGCTCCCCTTAGCACCTCCAGATTTGGGTTGTAGGTGACTACTAGAGGCACTCGGTTATTTTCTTCTTTAGCTTTGTAATGTAGCAGGTGATTCCTTGACAATCTGGTGGCTCTTGTAATTTGGTTTTCAATTGTTCTTGGATGGTAACCCTGATTCAAAAAGGTCTTTTTGAGGCGACCAAGGTGTTTGTCTCTATCCATGGGGTTGGAACATATACGATTGTATCTGATGGCTTGGCTATAGATAATAGAGTTCTTTATGTGTTTTGGATGGAAACTGTCCCATTTAAGGTATGTTGGACGGTCGATTGGCTTCTGATACAGGGATGTCTCTATTTCATTGTTTTTTAGCTTAATGATGGTGTCCAAAAAATTAATCTCGGTACTGGAGTAGTTGAGTGTTAAATTGATGGTGGGATGAAATTGATTAAACTGTTCGTGGAACGTCTTTAGCTGTTGCTCAGACTCCGTCCAGATGATTAAAATATCATCAATGAAGCGGTAGTAGGCCAGGGGCCTGATGGGGCATGAGGACAAAAAAATCGCTTTCAAGCTTGGCCATGAAAAGATTTGCATACTGTGGAGCCATTTTACTTCCCATAGCTGTGCCAGTCTCCTGTAGATAGATCCTGTTGTCAAATTCAAAGTAATTGTGGGTGAGGATGAATTTTATAAGTTTCACCACAGCATTAGCATCAGTCCCTGTGTTTTCCATGAAGAATTTGCAGGCATGTAAACCATCTTGGTGTGGGATATTAGAGTACAAAGATTCCACATCCATGGTGGCCAGGATGGTTCCTTCTGGTAGAGGACCTATTGCTGCTAGTTTATTCAATAGGTCAGTTGTGTCCTGAATCTTTTCAGTTAGCCATTAAAAGGTATCAACTACTGAGGACTCTCAATCCTGAATATTTTTCTATCCACTGGCTAACACGGTACAAAGATATACATCTTTCCTGTTACAAGCTCTGCTGATTCACATCCTGATGCAGCAGGCACTGTCTCTAGTTTAGGAGGCTGCACTAAGCTTCACCCTCTCCTGCACCAACCGCATTAATTCCTGCCTTCTCATCTTTCTGTGTTGCTTCTTCTGCAACATACAGTAGTAAAAATAATGTTTGCTACAACCATTTTTATTCCATCCCACCCTTTCAACCAAGGTGGATTTTTATCTTCCCATCAGAGTTGTCAACTTTATTTTTTTACTGTACGTCTTATCCAAAAATCACATACAACCAACATTCTTTAATATTGCAAAACCCAAATGATTGATAACACTTTAAGGTGAGATCCACTGTGTATTTATGGCTCACAAGATTTATAAGAACGATATAAAAGTAACAGACACTGAAAAAGTCTTCTACAGTATATCCAGAAATTTTCCAAGGGTTAGCAGCACTTTATATACAAATCCTTTCCTGGACTATTGTATGCAGCAGTGTTAAAAAAAAGATAATTCATTGGAGCACAACTTTTTTGGAGTTCACCTAGCAGATAACCGGGGAACCATAAGCAGAGTTACAAACACTACAAAAAATTAGATTTACACAAGTTTTGCTATTTTAAGGGCCACAGTGTTAAAATAGCTTAAGAACCATTGGTGTTTATGGTAGATATTATACCTGATAAAATGGAGTGGTGTGGAAACCGGTATGGAAAGCTTTAGGAGAAACTCAAAAGGTTTCACATGTTTGCCAGTTTTGATTGATCGGAGACAAGGGCACACAATCGGTGTCTGTCAGTATACAATACTTGTCTGACTCTCAGATGCCCAGTCACAAATCTTTATTACAACCACAGAGATATGAAAAGGGCCATGGCTCTACATTACCTAAGGGAAAAGATATTTTAATATTGTGGAAAGAAAATATTTTAGTTGGGAACAACAAGGTTGTAAATCATAGAAACTGTTGAATTCCTTGAAAACTGGTTCTACACAGCTCTCTATGTCTTCTGTTATGAAGAAAGCTTAGCACCAAGACACCTCTCTATCAGACACAACGCCCTGTGTTATTGCTTTTATGAATAACACTTATAAAGCTAAATTATAAAGATTAAATTATCAAAGATATATAAATTGTCTGAAAAATAATCCAAGCAAAGTATAACTATTTACCATAACAGAAGTGAGGCTGACACTCAGATAAGGCTGCTTGGAGTAGTTAGGGTCTATTCACACAGTGATGATAGCGCATTATGCTGCTATACGTCACCAGGATTCTCCAGCACATACCTACAACAGAAGCCTCTGACAAATTAATGCCTTGGGAAGGGTCCACATGTGTGGTGGGGGCTCACAAGCTAAGTGTCCTCCACACATGGCTGATGCCGGCTACATAGCTGGCCTCAGTCTCTAACAGGGACGGCCAGAACAGCTGTTACCAATTTAAAAACTGCTGTCATCTAAATGAACTGCAAACCGGAGCTCGCAAGCATCGGCATCAATTGGCAATAATGCGCAATCATGATAACAGAGGGCCCGCTAAAGGCTGGAGTCGCTGCCATATTGGTACTCCCGAGGAGCTCAACTATAGGCTGAACTCCAACAGGACACATAGATTTTCACTATTTACAGCATCACTGTGACATTGAAGTGTATAGTTCAAGTGATGAAAGAAAGAAAAAATAGCATCTTAAATTAAAAAGTTTCATAAAATATAAATCTAAGTACTCCTAGGCCAAGAAAGACAAAAGTATTCAAGAGGTGATACCACAATATAATTAAAGAAAAGCAAATGAAATATATATACACTGCCCCAAAAATTAAAGGGAACACTTAAACAACAGACTATAACTCCAAGTAAATCAAACTTCTGTGAAATCAAACTGTCCACTTAGGAAGCAACACTGATTGACAATCAATTTCACAGGCTGTTGTGCAAATGGAATAGACAACAGATGGAAATTATTGGCAATTATCAAGACACCCTCAATAGAGGAGTGGTTCTGCAGGTGGGGATCACAGACCACATCTCAGTACCAATGCTTTCTGGCTGATGCTTTGGTCACTTTTGAATGCTGGTTGTGCTTTCACACTCGTGGTAGCATGAGACGGACTCTACAACCCACATAAGTGGCTCAGATAGTGCAGCTCATCCAGGATGGCACATCAATGCGAGCTGTGGCAAGAAGGTTTGCTGTGCCTGTCAGCGTAGTGTCCAGAGGCTGGAGGCGCTACCAAGAGACAGGTCAGTACACCAAGAGACGTGGAGGGGGCCATAGGAGGGCAACAACCCAGCAGCAGGACCGCTACCTCAGTCTTTGTGCAAGGAGGAACAGGAGGAGCACTGCCAGAGCCCTGCAAAATGACCTCCAGCGGGCCACAAATGTGCATGTGTCTGCACAAATAGTTAGAAACCGACTCCATGAGGATGGTCTGAGTGCCCGATGTCCATAGATGGGGGTTGTGCTCACAGCCCAACACCTTGCAGGACGATTGGCATTTGCCACAGAACACGAGGATTGGCAAATTCGCCACTGGCGCCCTGTGCTCTTTACAGATGAAAGCAGGTTCACACTGAGCACATGTGACACACGAGACAGAGTCTGGAGACGCCATGGAGAGCTATCTGCTGTCTGCAACATCCTTCAGCATGACCGGTTTGGCAGTGGGTCAGTAATGGTGTGGGGTGGCATTTCTTTGGAGGGCCGCACAGCCCTCCATGGGCTCGCCAGAGGTAGCCTGACTGCCATTAGGTACCGAGATGAGATCCTCAGACCCCTTTTGAGACCATAAGCTGGTGCGGTTGACCCTGGGTTCCTCCTAATGCAGGACAATGCCAGACCTCATGTGGCTGGAGTGTGTCAGCAGTTCCTGCAAGATGAAGGCATTGAAGCTATGGACTGGCCCGCCCGTTCCCCAGACCTGAATCCAATTGAGCACATCTAGGACATGATGTCTTTCTCCATCCACCAACGTCACGTTGCACCACAGACTGTCCAGGTGTTGGCGGATGCTTTAGTCAAGGTCTGGGAGAACATCCCTCAGGAGACCATCCGCTGCCTCATCAGGAGCATGCCCAGGCATATGCCCAGGCATTGGAGGGAAGTCATACAGGCATGTGGAGGAAACACACAATACTGATCCTCATTCTGACTTGTTTTAAAAACATTAAATTCCAGATGGAACATTCCACTTTAATTTTGTGTGGGACTCCAAATCCAGGCCTCCATTGGTTAATAAATTTGAGTTCCATTGATGATTTTTGTGTGATTTTGTTGTCAGCACATTCAACTTTGTACAGAAAAAAGTATTCAATGAGAATGTTTCATTCATTCAGATCTAGGATGTGCTATTTGAGTGTTCCCTTTATGTATATAGTGTATATACATATTATAGAAAAAACCTTGGCACACAGTATTGCATGAATCCAACTCACATTGGCGTCTGCCGTTATGCCTCAAGGACGGACACTGTGGTGAAGGATTTTTTTCACTGATCACCCATATGAAATAAATGTGAAGGGATTCTTAATCGTGATATACGTGGACCTCTGTTTATGCAGATAAAATCTTGAGAAAGGCTGAATAGCCCGAAAGGTCGATATTTTTTTGTCTGTATTATCTTGGTCCAACGATGCTTGTTTTTCTGGAAGACTAAATATTGGATTCATGCAATACTGTGTGCCGAGGTTTTTTATATGTTCTAATTTTTCCTCTGAGCACCAGACTGGAGTAGTGAGCACCCCGTCACCTTCTAATATAGTGTATATACATACTGTATATATACAGTGTATATATATATATATATTACAGTATATACTCGAGTATAAGCCGAGATTTTCAGCCCATTTTTTGGGGATGAAAGTCCCCCTCTCAGCTTATACTCGAGTCATATACGGGGGGTTGATGGGGGAGGGGGAGCGCGGGTGTCAGAGATCATACTCACCCCCTCCTGGCGCACGGTCTCTGCAGCCCCTGCTTCTCCCATGGTCTCGGCACCCCAGATCTTCCTGCGTTCAGCGGTCACGTGGTACCGCTTTTAAAGTCATGAATATGTGCATATTCATGACTTTAATGAGCAGTACCATGTGACCGCAGAAACCTGGAAGAGCTGTGGCACCAAGACCATGGAAGGAGCAGGGGCTGCAGAGACCGTGCGCCAGGAGGGAGTGAGTATTACGGGGGGGGAGGACAGGGAGCAGAACAATATTCACCTGTCCTCGTTCCACCGCCGTGCGCCGCTCTGTCCTCCGCGTCCTCTGACTGTGATGTTCAGGTCAGAGGGCGCGATGACATGGTCAGTGCCTGAACAGTCACTGCAGAGAACCCGGAAGGTGGAGCAGTGCGCAGTGATAGAACCGGTAAATATTGCCAGTGTTGGGGGCCTGAGCCAGCGGCGACACCGGCACCAGGCCCACATAGCGCACCGGTGTCCCCGCCTGCTCAGGACATCGGCACCTGGCCCCCAGCAACGGAGAGATGAGTAAGTCATTTTTTTTTAATTGCAGCAGCAGAGCCAGCAGCAATATATGGGGGGTATTTATCTATGGAGCATCTTCTTGGGCCACCATTAACCCTTGTGCAGCAATATATGGGGGGTATTTATCTATGGAGCATCTTCTTGCGCCACCATTAACCCTTGTGCAGCATTTTATAGGGGGTAATAATATCTATGGAGCATCTTCTTGCGCCACCATTAACCCTTGTGCAGCATTTTATGGGGGGTATTTATCTATGGAGCATCTTCTTGGGCCACCATTAACCCTTGTGCAGCATTTTATAGGGGTTATTTATCTATGGAGCATCTTCTTGGGCCACCATTAACCCTTGTGCAGCATTTTATGGGGGATATTTATCTATGGAGCATCTTCTTGGGCCACCATTAACCCTTGTGCAGCATTTTATGGGGGATATTTATCTATGGAGCATCTTCTTGGGCCACCATTAACCCTTGTGCAGCATTTTATGGGGGTATTTATCTATGGAGCATCTTCTTGGGCCACTATTAACCCTTGGGCAGCATTTTATGGGGGTATTTATCTATGGAGCTTCTTTTTGGACCACCGTTAACCCTTGTGCAGCATTTTATGGGGGTTATTTATCTATGGAGCATCTTCTTGGGCCACCATTAACCCTTGTGCAGCATTTTAAGGGGGGTATTTATCTATGGAGCATCTTCTTGGGCCACCATTAACCCTTGTGCAGCATTTTATAGGGGGGTGTTTATCTATGGAGAATCTTCTTGGGTCACCATTAACCCTTGTGCAGCATTTTATAGGGGGTATTTATCTATGGAGCTTCTTTTTGGACCACCGTTAACCCTTGTACAGCATTTTATAGGGGGTATTTATCTATGGAGCATCTTTTTGGGCCACCATTAACCCTTGTGCAGCATTTTATGGGGGATATTTATCTATGGAGCATCTTCTTGGGCCACCATTAACCCTTGTGCAGCATTTTATGGGGGATATTTATCTATGGAGCATCTTCTTGGGCCACCATTAACCCTTGTGCAGCATTTTATAGGGGGTATTTATCTATGGAGCATCTTTTTGGGCCACCATTAACCCTTGTGCAGCATTTTATAGGGGGGTATTTATCTATGGAGCATCTTCTTGGGCCACCATTAACCCTTGTGCAGCATTTATGGGGGGTATTTATCTATGGAGCATCTTCTTGGGCCACCATTAACCCTTGTGCAGCATTTTATGGGGGGTATTTATCTATGGAGCATCTTCTTGGGCCACTATTAACCCTTGTGCAGCATTTTATGGGGGTATTTATCTATGGAGCTTATTTTTGGGCCACCATTAACCCTTGTGCAGCATTTTATAGGGGGTGTTTATCTATGGAGCATCTTCTTGGGCCACCATTAACCCTTGTGCAGCATTTTATGGGGGTATTTATCTATGGAGCATCTTCTTGGGCCACTATTAACCCTTGTGCAGCATTTTATGGGGGTATTTATGTATGGAGCTTCTTTTTGGACCACCGTTAACCCTTGTGCAGCATTTTATAGGGGTATTTATCTATGGAGCATCTTTTTGGGCCACCATTAACCCTTGTGCAGCATTTTATAGGGGGGTATTTATCTATGGAGCATCTTCTTGGGCCACAATTAACCCTTGTGCAGCATTTTATGGGGGGTATTTATCTATGGAGCGTCTTCTTGGGCCACCATTAACCCTTGTGCAGCATTTTATGGGGGGTATTTATCTATGGAGCATCTTCTTGGGCCACCATTAACCCTTGTGCAGCATTTTAAGGGGGGTATTTATCTATGGAGCATCTTCTTGGGCCACCATTAACCCTTGTGCAGCATTTTAAGGGGGGTATTTATCGATGGAGCATCTTCTTGGGCCACTATTAACCCTTGTGCAGCATTTTATGGGGGTATTTATCTATGGAGCATCTTCTTGGGCCACAATTAACCCTTGTGCAGCATTTTATGGGGGGTATTTATCTATGGAGCATCTTCTTGGGCCACCATTAACCCTTGTGCAGCATTTTATAGGGGGTATTTATCTATGGAGCATCTTCTTGGGCCACCATTAACCCTTGTGCAGCATTTTATGGGGGGTATTTATCTATGGAGCATCTTCTTGGGCCACCATTAACCCTTGTGCAGCATTTTATGGGGGGTATTTATTTATGGAGCATCTTCTTGGGCCACTATTAACCCTTGTGCAGCATTTTATGGGGGTATTTATCTATGGAGCTTATTTTTGGGCCACCATTAACCCTTGTGCAGCATTTTATGGGGGGTGTTTATCTATGGAGCATCTTCTTGGGCCACCATTAACCCTTGTGCAGCATTTTATGGGGGTATTTATCTATGGAGCATCTTCTTGGGCCACTATTAACCCTTGTGCAGCATTTTATGGGGGTATTTATGTATGGAGCTTCTTTTTGGACCACCGTTAACCCTTGTGCAGCATTTTATAGGGGTATTTATCTATGAAGCATCTTTTTGGGCCACCATTAACCCTTGTGCAGCATTTTATAGGGGGGTATTTATCTATGGAGCATCTTCTTGGGCCACAATTAACCCTTGTGCAGCATTTTATGGGGGGTATTTATCTATGGAGCGTCTTCTTGGGCCACCATTAACCCTTGTGCAGCATTTTATGGGGGGTATTTATCTATGGAGCATCTTCTTGGGCCACCATTAACCCTTGTGCAGCATTTTAAGGGGGGTATTTATCTATGGAGCATCTTCTTGGGCCACCATTAACCCTTGTGCAGCATTTTAAGGGGGGTATTTATCGATGGAGCATCTTCTTGGGCCACTATTAACCCTTGTGCAGCATTTTATGGGGGTATTTATCTATGGAGCATCTTCTTGGGCCACAATTAACCCTTGTGCAGCATTTTATGGGGGGTATTTATCTATGGAGCATCTTCTTGGGCCACCATTAACCCTTGTGCAGCATTTTATGGGGGGTATTTATCTATGGAGCATCTTCTTGGGCCACCATTAACCCTTGTGCAGCATTTTAAGGGGGGTATTTATCTATGGAGCATCTTCTTGGGCCACTATTAACCCTTGTGCAGCATTTTATGGGGGGTATTTATCTATGGAGCTTACTTTTGGGCCACCATTAACCCTTGTGCAGCATTTTATGGGGGGTATTTATCTATGGAGCATCTTCTTGGGCCACCATTAACCCTTGTGCAACATTTTATGGGGGTATTTATCTATGGAGCATCTTCTTGGGCCACTACTAACCCTTGTGCAGCATTTTATGGGGGTATTTATCTATGGAGCTTCTTTTTGGACCACCGTTAACCCTTGTGCAGCATTTTATAGGGGTATTTATCTATGGAGCATCTTTTTGGGCCACTATTAACCCTTGTGCAGCATTTTATAGAGGGTATTTATTTATGGAGCATCTTCTTGGGCCACCATTAACCCTTGTGCAGCATTTTATGGGGGGTATTTATCTATGGAGCATCTTCTTGGGCCACTATTAACCCTTGTGCATCATTTTATGGGGGTATTTATCTATGGAACTTCTTTTTGGACCACCGTTAACCCTTGTG
This sequence comes from Dendrobates tinctorius, assembly GCF_039654945.1. Lineage (NCBI taxonomy): Eukaryota > Metazoa > Chordata > Amphibia > Anura > Dendrobatidae > Dendrobates > Dendrobates tinctorius. The sequence goes on from NW_027361715.1 coordinate 12,831,073, forward strand.
CAGCATTTTATGGGGGTATTTATCTATGGAGCATCTTTTTGGCCCACCATTAACCCCTGTGCAGCATTTTATAGGAGGTATTTATCTATGGAGCATCTTCTTGGGCCACCATTAACCCTTGTGCAGCATTTTATAGGGGGTATTTATCTATGGAGCATCTTCTTGGGCCACCATTAACCCTTGTGCAGCATTTTATACGGGGTATTTATCTATGGAGCATCTTCTTGGGCCACCATGAACCATTGTGCAGTATTTTATGGGGGGTATTTATCTATGGAGCATCTTCTTGGGCCACCATGAACCATTGTGCAGTATTTTATGGGGGGTATTTATCTATGGAGCATCTTCTTGGGCCACTATTAACCCTTGTGCAGCATTTTATGGGGGTATTTATCTATGGAGCTTCTTTTTGGACCACCGATAACCCTTGTGCAGGATTTTATGGGGGTATTTATCTATGGAGCATCTTTTTGGGCCACCATTAACCCTTGTGCAGCATTTTATGGGGGGTATTTATCTATGGAGCATCTTCTTGCGCCACCATTAACCCTTGTGCAGCATTTTATGGGGGGTATTTATCTATGGAGCATCTTCTTGCGCCACCATGAACCCTTGTGCAGCATTTTATAGGGGGTATTTATCTATGGAGCATCTTCTTGGGCCACCATGAACCATTGTGCAGTATTTTATGGGGGGTATTTATCTATGGAGCATCTTCTTGGGCCACCATTAACCCTTGTGCAGCATTTTATGGGGGTATTTATCTATGGAGCATCTTTTTGGGCCACCATTAACCCTTGTGCAGCATTTTATGGGGGGTATTTATCTATGGAGCATCTTCTTGCGCCACCATTAACCCTTGTGCAGCATTTTATGGGGGGTATTTATCTATGGAGCATCTTCTTGCGCCACCATGAACCCTTGTGCAGCATTTTATGGGGGTATTTATCTATGGAGCATCTTCTTGGGCCACCATTAACTCTTGTGCAGCATTTTAAGGGGGGTATTTATCTATGGAGCATCTTCTTGGGCCACTATTAACCCTTGTGCAGCATTTTATGGGGGTATTTATCTGTGGAGCAACTTTTTGGGCCACCATTAACCCTTGTGCAGCATTTTATGGGGGGTACTTATCTGTGGAGCATCTTCTTGGGCCACCATTAACCCTTGTGCAGCATTTTATAGGGGGTATTTATCTATGGAGCATCTTCTTGGGCCACCATTAACCCTTGTGCAGCATTTTATAGGGGGTATTTATCTATGGAGCATCTTCTTGGGCCACCATGAACCATTGTGCAGTATTTTATGGGGGGTATTTATCTGTGGAGCAACTTCTTGGGCCACCATTAACCCTTGTGCAGCATTTTATGGGGGTATTTATCTATGGAGCATCTTCTTGGGCCACTATTAACCCTTGTGCAGCATTTTATGGGGGTATTTATCTATGGAGCTTCTTTTTGGACCACCGATAACCCTTGTGCAGGATTTTATGGGGGTATTTATCTATGGAGCATCTTTTTGGGCCACCATTAACCCTTGTGCAGCATTTTATGGGGGGTATTTATCTATGGAGCATCTTCTTGCACCACCATTAACCCTTGTGCAGCATTTTATGGGGGGTATTTATCTATGGAGCATCTTCTTGCGCCACCATGAACCCTTGTGCAGCATTTTATAGGGGGTATTTATCTATGGAGCATCTTCTTGGGCCACCATGAACCATTGTGCAGTATTTTATGGGGGGTATTTATCTATGGAGCATCTTCTTGGGCCACCATTAACCCTTGTGCAGCATTTTATGGGGGTATTTATCTATGGAGCATCTTCTTGGGCCACAATTAACCCTTGTGCAGCATTTTATGGGGGTATTTATCTATGGAGCTTCTTTTTGGACCACCGATTACCCTTGTGCAGGATTTTACGGGGGTATTTATCTATGGAGCATCTTTTTGGGCCACCACTAACCCTTGTGCAGCATTTTATGGGGGCTATTTATCTATGGAGCATCTTCTTGCGCCACCATTAACCCTTGTGCAGGATTTTATGGGGGGTATTTATCTATGGAGCATCTTCTTGCGCCACCATGAACCCTTGTGCAGCATTTTATGGGGGGTATTTATCTATGGAGCATCTTCTTGGGCCACCATTAACTCTTGTGCAGCATTTTAAGGGGGGTATTTATCTATGCAGCATCTTCTTGGGCCACTATTAACCCTTGTGCAGCATTTTATGGGGGTATTTATCTGTGGAGCAACTTTTTGGGCCACCATTAACCCTTGTGCAGCATTTTATGGGGGGTACTTATCTATGGAGCATCTTCTTGGGCCACTATTAACCCTTGTGCAGCATTTTATGGGGGTATTTATCTGTGGAGCAACTTTTTGGGCCACCATTAACCCTTGTGCAGCATTTTATGGGGGGTACTTATCTGTGGAGCATCTTCTTGGGCCACCATTAACCCTTGTGCAGCATTTTATAGGGGGTATTTATCTATGGAGCATCTTCTTGGGCCACCATTAACCCTTGTGCAGCATTTTATAGGGGGTATTTATCTATGGAGCATCTTCTTGGGCCACCATGAACCATTGTGCAGTATTTTATGGGGGGTATTTATCTGTGGAGCAACTTCTTGGGCCACCATTAACCCTTGTGCAGCATTTTATGGGGGTATTTATCTATGGAGCATCTTCTTGGGCCACTATTAACCCTTGTGCAGCATTTTATGGGGGTATTTATCTATGGAGCTTCTTTTTGGACCACCGATAACCCTTGTGCAGGATTTTATGGGGGTATTTATCTATGGAGCATCTTTTTGGGCCACCATTAACCCTTGTGCAGCATTTTATGGGGGGTATTTATCTATGGAGCATCTTCTTGCACCACCATTAACCCTTGTGCAGCATTTTATGGGGGGTATTTATCTATGGAGCATCTTCTTGCACCACCATTAACCCTTGTGCAGCATTTTATAGGGGGTATTTATCTATGGAGCATCTTCTTGGGCCACAATGAACCATTGTGCAGTATTTTATGGGGGGTATTTATCTATGGAGCATCTTCTTGGGCCACCATTAACCCTTGTGCAGCATTTTATGGGGGTATTTATCTATGGAGCATCTTCTTGGGCCACTATTAACCCTTGTGCAGCATTTTATGGGGGTATTTATCTATGGAGCTTCTTTTTGGACCACCGATTACCCTTGTGCAGGATTTTACGGGGGTATTTATCTATGGAGCATCTTTTTGGGCCACCATTAACCCTTGTGCAGCATTTTATGGGGGCTATTTATCTATGGAGCATCTTCTTGCGCCACCATTAACCCTTGTGCAGGATTTTATGGGGGGTATTTATCTATGGAGCATCTTCTTGCGCCACCATGAACCCTTGTGCAGCATTTTATGGGGGGTATTTATCTATGGAGCATCTTCTTGGGCCACCATTAACTCTTGTGCAGCATTTTAAGGGGGGTATTTATCTATGCAGCATCTTCTTGGGCCACTATTAACCCTTGTGCAGCATTTTATGGGGGTATTTATCTGTGGAGCAACTTTTTGGGCCACCATTAACCCTTGTGCAGCATTTTATGGGGGGTACTTATCTATGGAGCATCTTCTTGGGCCACCATTAACCCTTGTTCAGCATTTTATAGGGGGTATTTATCTATGGAGCATCTTCTTGGGCCACCATTAACCCTTGTGCAGCATTTTATGGGGGTATTTATCTATGGAGCATCTTCTTGGGCCACCATTAACCCTTGTGCAGGATTTTATGGGGGGTATTTATCTATGGAGCATCTTCTTGCGCCACCATGAACCCTTGTGCAGCATTTTATGGGGGTATTTATCTATGGAGCATCTTCTTGGGCCACCATTAACCCTTGTGCAGCATTTTAAGGGGGGTATTTATCTATGGAGCATCTTCTTGGGCCACTATTAACCCTTGTGCAGCATTTTATGGGGGTATTTATCTGTGGAGCAACTTTTTGGGCCACCATTAACCCTTGTGCAGCATTTTATGGGGGGTACTTATCTATGGAGCATCTTCTTGGGCCACCATTGACCCTTGTGCAGCATTTTATGGGGGGTATTTATCTATGGAGCTTCTTTTTGGACCACCGTTAACCCTTGTGCAGCATTTTATGGGGGTATTTATGTATGGAGCATCTTTTTGGGCCACCGTTAACCCTTGTCCTGCATCTTATGGGGGTATTTATCTATGGAGCATCTTCTTGGGCCACCATTAACCCTTGTGCAGCATTTTATAGGGGGTATTTATCTATCGAGCATCTTCTTGGGCCACCATGAACCCTTGTGCAGCATTTTATAGGGGGTATTTATCTATGGAGCATCTTCTTGGGCCACCATTAACCCTTGTGCAGCATTTTATGGGGGATATTTATCTATGGAGTATCTTCTTGGGCCACCATTAACCCTTGTGCAGCATTTTATGGGGGATATTTATCTATGGAGCATCTTCTTGGGCCACCATTAACCCTTGTGTAGCATTTTATAGAGGGTATTTATCTATGGAGCATCTTCTTGGGCCACTATTAACCCTTGTGCAGCATTTTATGGGGGTATTTATCTATGGAGCTTCTTTTTGGACCACCGTTAACCCTTGTGCAGCATTTTATGGGGGGTATTTATCTATGGAGAATCTTCTTGGGCCACCATTAACCCTTGTGCAGCATTTTAAGGGGAGTATTTATCTATGGAGCATCTTCTTGGGCCACCATTAACCCTTGTGCAGCATTTTATGGGGGGTGTTTTTCTATGGAGCATCTTCTTGGGCCACCATTAACCCTTGTGCAGCATTTTATGGGGGTATTTATCTATGGAGCTTCTTTTTGGACCACCGTTAACCCTTGTACGGCATTTTATAGGGGGTATTTATCTATGGAGCATCTTTTTGGGCCACCATTAACCCTTGTGCAGCATTTTAAGGGGGTATTTATTTATGGACCATCTTCTTGGGCCACCATGAACCCTTGTGCAGCATTTTATGGGGGGTATTTATCTATGGAGCATCTTCTTGGGCCACCATTAACCCTTGTGCAGCATTTTATGGGGGGTATTTATCTATGGAGCATCTTCTTGGGCCACTATTAACCCTTGTGCAGCATTTTATGGGGGGTATTTATCTATGGAGCATCTTCTTGGGCCACCATTAACCCTTGTGCAGCATTTTAAGGGGGGTATTTATCTATGGAGCATCTTCTTGGGCCACTATTAACCCTTGTGCAGCATTTTATGGGGGTATTTATCTATGGAGCTTATTTTTGGGCCACCATTAACCCTTGTGCAGCATTTTATGGGGGGTGTTTATCTATGGAGCATCTTCTTGGGCCACCATTAACCCTTGTGCAGCATTTTATGGGGGTATTTATCTATGGAGCATCTTCTTGGGCCACTATTAACCCTTGTGCAGCATTTTATGGGGGTATTTATCTATGGAGCTTCTTTTTGGACCACCGTTAACCCTTGTGCAGCATTTTATAGGGGTATTTATCTATGGAGCATCTTTTTGGGCCACCATTAACCCTTGTGCAGCATTTTATAGGGGGGTATTTATCTATGGAGCATCTTCTTGGGCCACAATTAACCCTTGTGCAGCATTTTATGGGGGGTATTTATCTATGGAGCATCTTCTTGGGCCACCATTAACCCTTGTGCAGCATTTTATGGGGGTATTTATCTATGGAGCATCTTTTTGGACCACCATTAACCCTTGTGCACACACACTGTTACTGTTAAAAGTGAAAGGAGATAAAAAGATAAACATATTTGGTAACGCCCCTTTCGTAAAACTCCGATCAATCTAAATGTGGACATTAATTAATTAACCACTTTTGTAAACAGTATAAAGAGAAGAAAAAAAATCAAAAAGCCAGAATTGTCTTTCATTGGGTTATCTCACTTTTCTAAAAAAAGCAAAGGTAAGACATCAACGCATGTACCGAATATGAAATTGATCTATATAAAAACATCAGTTCTCACTACATAAAACAAGCCTTCCTTTAGCCTCATTACAAAATAAAAAAAAATAAAATGTTCAGGTTTTGGAAAATGGCAGCAGAAAGCAAAACTTTTTTTTTCAATATTCTGAATTTTTTGGCATTACTTAAAGTACATTTTAACCAACAGATCTTGGAATAATAATCATTTCCACAATTGGATGTGTTTAAAAAAAATGTTCCTGTGCAGAGATAATCTTATAAATGTGCCCCTGCTGTGTACTGTGTAATGGCTGTGTATCACCATGCAGGGACATGGTCTGATCATACCACATCTCCTGGACAGGTGGGGAGAAAAAAGAATACAGACATTACAGCACAGGATAACAGCCGATTATTTTTGTGAGGTAAAACATTTCACTGCCCATTTTTCAGCAATGTTTTACCTCAAAGAGAGAATCAGTGGCGATCTCATGGTGTAATGTCTGTATACTCTTTTACTCCTCCCCCTGCCCAGGAGCTGTGGTATGATCAGACCATTTTCCTGTACAGTCAGACATTACACAGTACATACAGGGGGACATTTATAAGATTATTTCAGCACAGGAACATTTTATTTAAATACATCCAATTATGGAAATCATTATTATTCCATGATCTATTGATTAAAATGTTGATTAAAATTAACTTTGCTCGTGGGAAAACACCCTTTAAATAGAAAAAAATTTGGTGTATGTTTAGTATTGCCGTAATCGAGTTTATCTGGATGATCTTGTTTCCAGATTATTATTACCAAACAATAACCATTAGAAAAACAAAGCCCCCCAAAAAAGTCAGAGTTACATCTTTTTCCCATTTCATCCCACTTAGTATTTTTCCCATTCTTCAGTACATCATATGGCAAAATGAATCGTATCATTCAAAACTACAACTTGTACCGCAAAACACAAACCGTCATACAGCAATGTGGAAGGAAAAATTAGAGTTTGCCCTTGCAAGTAGGTGAAGAAAAAAATGAAAGCACAAAAAGTAAAAACTCCTTGGTTTTTAAAGGGTTCTTATTACTATACCTTTCTTATACACTCACTGGCCACTTTATTAGGTACACCATGCTAGTAAGGGGTTGGACCCCCTTTTGCCTTCAGAACTGCCTCAATTCTTCGTGGCAGAGATTCAACAAGGTGCTGGAAGCATTCCTCAGAGATTTTGGACCATATTGACATGATGGCATCACACAGTTGGCGCAGATTTGTCGGCTGCACATCCCTGATGCGAATCTCCCGTTCCACCACATCCCAAAGATGCTCTATTGGATTGAGATCTGGTGACTGAGGAGGCCATTTGAGTACAGTAAACTCATTGTCATGTTCAAGAAACCAATCTGAGATGATTCGAGCTTTATGACATGGCGCATTATCCTGCTGAAAGTAGCCATCAGATGTTGGGTACATTGTGGTCATAAAGGGATGGACATGGTCAGCAACAATACTCAGGTAGGCTGTGGGGTTGCAACGATGCTCAATTGGTACCAAGGGGCCCAAAGAGTGCCCAGAAAAAATTCCCCACACCATGACACCACCACCACCAGCCTGAACCGTTGATACAAGGCAGGATGGATCCATGCTTTCATGTTGTTTACGCCAAATTCTGACCCTACCATCCGAATGTCGCAGCAGAAATCGAGACTCATCAGACCAGGCAACATTTTTCCAATCTTCTACTGTCCAATTTCGATGAGCTTGTGCAAATTGTAGCCTCAGTTTCCTGTTCTTAGCTGAGAGGAGTGGTACCCAGTGTGGTCTTCTGCTGCTGTAGCCCATCTGCCTCAAAGTTCGACGCACTGTGCGTTCAGAGATGCTCTTCTGCCTACCTTGGTTGTAACGGGTGGCAATTTGAGTCACTGTTGCCTTTCTATCAGCTCGAACCAGTCTGCCCATTCTCCTCTGACCTCTGGCATCAACATGGCATTTCCGGCCACAGAACTGCCGCTCACTGGATTTTTTTTCTTTTTCGGACCATTCTCTGTAAACCCTAGAGATGGTTGTGCGTGAAAATCCCAGTAGATCAGCAGTTTCTGAAATTCTCAGACCAGCCCTTCTGGCACCAACAATCATGCCACGTTCAAAGGCACTCAAATCACCTTTCTTCCCCATACTGATGCTCGGTTTGAACTGCAGGAGATTGTCTTGACCATGTCTACATGCCTAAATGCACTGAGTTGCCGCCATGTGATTGGCTGATTAGAAATTAAGTCTTAACACACAGTTGGACAGGTGTACCTAATAAAGTGGCCAGTGAGTGTATATCCCCATAATATTCCACAGAACCTTAACAGGCGTCATCATCACTGCCCCCATTGGGGCTCACAGTCTAAATTCCCTATCAGTATGTCTTTGGAATGTGGGAGGAAACCTTAGAACCTGGAGGAAACCCACACAAACAAGGGGAGAACATACAAACTCCTTGCAGATTTTGTATTTGGTGGGATTTAAACCCAGGACTCCAGTGCTACAAGGCAGCAGTGCTAACCACTGAGCCAAGAAAAACATGTGGTACACATTTATTTTTAGTAAATACCTCTTGGTGGAATAATGAGGTTGACTAAACTATTCTATACAGTTGAACAATGCTAAACTGAAGTTCATCAGCCCCATGGATGTCACATCTTTTTGCCATCCAATGGGGTCTTAGAACAAAATTTGGCTTATGTGTCAGGAATGGTAATAGACCATTTCATGGGCAATAAATGGCCATAACAATTGCCAGCTATATGTTTGCTTCTTTGACCATATTTACCCAGCGTTACTATTACTGGCACTTACAATGCTTAATGGGCAGAGTGTCAGTGGGGAGATGACAGTCTTTTCATGTCTATTCAACGCTGAAAAGTCTAACAACGAAATGAGGATCTGTCACCAGGTCAAAAGTGGCCAATTTTTGCCCCGAAAGTACTCTAGAGGCTTTCATGAGTATTCCGTTGTTTAGGGGTTTTTAAATTGGCCATATGGTTCCAGAGATATAGCCTTTTTATTTAATGATAATTTTTAAGGTCTTTACCAAGTAAAGTGGTAATGCAGAGTAGCCTAAAGATACGCCCCCGAGGATCCTGTGAGCAATGACCTCTTAGAAAAGATCAGAAAAAGTAATGGAATACTAATGTGAGCCTATGGAAAAAAATAAGAGCAAAAATTGGCCACTTTTGGCCTGGTGACAGGTTGGACATATTTTACGTTAGATATGTGGAGACCTATTTACTGGAGATGAGTGATTCCTTTGAAATTTGAATTCACCAAATTTTTCCCCAAAATTTGATTTGAGCAAATCTCAATAATGAAAAACTTATAATCGCTTAGAAAAATACGAAAGGGAGAAGGAATGGCAAATCTGAAAATGTTCGAATTCACCAAGATTATACTCAAACTTGATCCTCCGATGATGGATCCGCTCTTCTCTTCTATTTACCATAACATATAAAGCTTTGATACTGTGGCCAAGTCTCATAAAGCACGACGCACAGTGCGGGCAGCCACACTTGTCTTCTGCAGTGACATGGTAATGCGGCTTGACAGAAGTGACATGTGTCATTGGTGAGAATGAAAACAACACAGGAGAGACTGTGGATAAGCACTTAACATAAATTAATCAGCGCTGGGGCCCTTTTCAATAGCAGAGAAAACTGCACAGCTGGAAACATATTTTCCAGTTGAACATTTGCAAAATTAGCATTCTAATATGTGAGATATGCAAATTTATACTAATCAAGTAGAAATGTAGACCGAAAGCCTTAACAATGACATAGATTGCCAGTCCTAATGTGTAACTATGTGGGAAACTTTTTTACAAAGTTGATTCTCTTTGTTCTATGGTCGGATGATTGTGGGAAATGCTTCCGTCTCTGCAGCATGACACAAATCCCTTTCTTAAAGAAGCCCTCCTTCTCACATCAAAATTTTTTTCCTCTTAATATATTGCAGTCATCATATTATAAAGCGCTGTGTACTTACAATTGCTCATTTTGTCCTTATACCCAGCTAATTCTTATCTTTTCCATTAAATCTATGACATCGAGTAACATCGAGTGGTAGAACAACTGTGCTGCGATCCGAGGAGAGCCTGGAGGGGTGTGAGTAGATGAGCACTTGACTTTTCTATGCAGCCCATGATGGTGGGTTAGGTTTTTCTCCATATGGACACAGGACAGATCACAGACGCATGGCAACTGACACCCAAGGGACTGGCAGGTGGAATGGCCTGGAAGGAAAGAACAGCTGAAACAGACTGGCACGGCAGGTGCTGTCGGATCCAGCTATAATTCAGACTGACAAGGCAAGTACTGGCAATAAGGTTAGGAACGGACAGACACTAGCGGGCACTAGCAGACTGGGACCTGAGAACTAGCAAGAGAGTTTAGCAACAGACTATCAACGTCGCACAGGCACCTCCATGAAGGTGGAGGTACCTTAAATAATAAGTGCTGAGGACACCGCAGTACGGCGGGCACGGCCCAATTAAGAGGGATGGAACGTGCACTCTAAGCACAGTGCCGGAGACATGTGCACTGCTCTCACCCTGGGTGGCAATAGACAAGGAAAGAGGAAGAAGAGCGGGATGGGGGCCATGGCGGTGAGTGAGTAGGCATTCCTGCCAAGAGAGAGGAGCAGCATGGTAGCACAGGTAAAGGCTGAATATTGAGACCCTAGACTTAAAGGCAATGCAATCAGAAGAAAAAGAACCCTATTGATTACTATGGGATCCATCTTTGTTCTGTAGGGAAGAGGGCCCCCGCATAGTGTCTGGGCCGGAACCAAGGGGACTGCCATCTAGGTTCCTAAGGGAACTGTACCCGGGGAACGGAGGAGGAGAGTGGACTGCTGCGAGTGACAGGACAGCAAGGGGAGGGGCGAGTATAAAAGGGACAGGGAGCGCGCAGGGGAGTCAGTTGGCGGAACGGCAGACACGAAGCAAGATACTGTGGGAATTTGAGAGGGCCAGAGTGACAGATGGTGACCAAGGAGGAGACCAGTGACAGAAGGGAGATTTACAGTGGCCTGCGGAGAGGAAGCGCCGAACTTACCGACAAGAGACTGCCAATTCACTCCAATCCGGGGTCACGACCTGCCTGCGGTCGTCCGCAGCCGTTGCCGCTGTGCTCCAGCCCGATGTGGCCTGTCCGCCACCTCTCGTGGCCGCTGCCGCTTCACTCCAGCCGGCGGCTGTGGCCTGCCTGCTGCCGACCCGCTTGTGCCCACGGCTGCGGCCTATTCATCATCGCCCACAGCTGACATCACCCCGCTGCAGTCGGCGCCTACTCCCTGTCTTCGGAGAAACTCTTTGCCCAGGCCGTGCACATGGCCTGTCAACCGCCACTCCTGGTAACTGCGACACAACCCTGCTTGGAGACTGGAGTCTGATTGAACTCGTAACTAGCGGAACCCCGCTGTTTCTACAGGGGGTTACCTCATCAAAGGACTCCCTCAAGGCCTGTTGTGCCCCAACTCCTCCTGGGCGCTGGGGCACCCGAAGACTACAACAGATCTTCAGCAGCTGGGCCCAGCGGCTGCGACGCCAAAGCAGCTTCATCAGAGACGCCGAGGGACGTCAGGACAGATAAGTGACACTATAGGAAAAAAGGACCCGCAGTCGGCCATATCGTGGCACTATAGTAACCGGCCTTCGCTGGGTTAGTCGTGTTCTCTTTAAAAGTATTTGCTTGTGCTGAGTCCCTGCGAGAACAATATCTGTTACTTTGTTTTGGTTGCTTAGTATAGCCCTAGCTGCTACATTTATAAAAGTTTCTCCCCAAAGAACAACTCAGTCTCGCATCTCGTCACTGCATCCTGCGTACCTGCTATTACCTACAGTGTTGATTTTTAGAAAGGTAAAAAATTTCTGCATGAAAAACATGAAAATGGATTTCCTGCAAGTTCCTTCTTCTCATTTGATTTACTTGTTGCATGAATGGCATTTTGAAAAAAAAAAATAATAATAAAAAGAACTTTGCAATCTGCTATTTTTTCTCTGATAAAATGATGGAACTTGCAACAGAGCCTGCTGTTCGAGGTTCCTATGCCAATGGTGTGAATTTTGCTTTAAACGGAAACTATCATCAGAAAATGACCTATTGTTTAATTCAGTTCTAGTGTCACATGTACTTTTTTGGGCATTTGTTTTCATATGACAATATTTACTTAAAAAAAAATAGTAATGCTATTTTCACACTGGCCACTGGGGCTTTTTTAAACTCATATTTCCTGTTCTTCGAGAGAGTTTTCAGGAGGCTCCTTATCATCAGAGGAAGGATGACAATGACAGTTGTGGAGACATGAGGGTCAGCGGGTGCTCTGGTCCGATGACTCGGCTTTCTTTAGAAAGACTGCATGGACCAGGGCTCATACCATTGAATGCCCACTCTCTCTTCTATTGGGCAGAACACTACTCAGACAACACAGGGTGAGGGTAAAAAAGTGTGACAATACTTTATTGAACCATCAACACATCATAGCATACAGAAGAGTCCCAGCAAATACGCAAGATGGTGCATATTACAGGGTCTCACTCTTCCGCTGGCTCTTAGTGCTGCTTAAACAGCGAGGAGGTAATGAAAAGCTTAGGAAGCTAACCAAGAGCAGTGAGGTTTGTGGCCAGGTGACCCGATTGTCCCATCTTGTATTCTTTAAGACATCTCTGGGGTTTCAGTGATGGTCAATAATGTAAAGCAGTCCAGTGTTCTTCCAGCTGGGGCTGTAGTCCCCTAAGCTGAGATCCTGAAGAGTCACACAGACCAGAAGAAAATTCTATATAGTTCACAACTGGCCTTCAACAAGCATCCAGAGGTCAGATAGAGATGTGAATGAGTCCAACCTGCATTGTTTGATTATGTATTCTATTTGCATATTTTTTCTTCCTCTGTTTGGGAATGCCAACAAACTATCTAGCAAGGACAATGTATGTAATCGACATATCAGCAAACATCATTGTTCAGTGGCCATGTATTACTGTTTTGCAAAGATAACAAAAGAATAAACTGTAGGAGATAATATCAGAGGTAAATATTCGTTGTAAAAGAGTCAACACTTCACACAGCAGTTTAAAGGGAATCTGTCACCCTATTTTTCGCCTATCAGCTGCCGGCACCGCCATCAGGGGCTTATCTACAGCATTCTGTAATAGGTAATGTCACAGCTGACCCTGTTCTCCATTCCTTTACTGTGATCTTCGCTCAATAAATGCTTTAATACGAAAGACAGGGTGGGAGTCTGTTAATTGTAATCAATATACCATACTTTTGTTATTTCCTCAAACAGGAAATTAGAGTCTTAAAAAGCCCCAAAAAGTATTATTTTTTATTATTTACTTTAGAATGTGACATAAAAAATAATTTACCGTAACACATAAATCTGATTTAGCAACAGGTCATATTCTGATGATAGCTTCTGTTTGAAATCATATCCAAATTCATCAAGCACAGTAAAATGCTTTATTCGATCATAGTTGGGCACTGGGATATGTTTCATGCCTAAAAAGTGATTCAGTGATTGTTTTGGTTATTGGCAGTATTGAGTGTCTTGGTGTCTTTGTATGTCTGACCTACTGGCCTAGCTGCAGTAAGGAAAAATTTTGGTAGCCCTTTCTTTAATAAAAATACAGTAACTCAATCTGCAAAGTATTTCTTGCTTCAGAAACCTAACTTATGCCTTGTATTTAACTATAATTTCATGAAAAAAATGTAAGCAGGGGCGTCCATAAAAATCATGGGGTCCCATAGCAGAAGTTCTAATTGGGTCCCCCCTAAAAAAAACCCTCAATATTCAGCAGGGTCTCACAACTTTTCTGCCCTTTCATAAAATATGATGCCAACTGTAGCTGTAGGGAGGATGACCCCCACAGAGTGTCCGGGCCGGAACCAAGGGGACCGCCATCTGAGTTCCTAAGAAAACAGTCCCCGGGGAACAGAGGAGGAGAGTGGACTTTTGAGAGTGACAGGACAGCAAGGGAAGGGGCGAGTATAAAAGGGACAGGGAGCGCGCAGAGGAGTCAGTTGGTGGTATGTGAGACACAGAGCAGGAGACGGAGGGGGTGTGAGAGAACAGGAAGGACACTGACAGTTGAGAGAAGAGACCAGCAGCAGAGGGTAGATACACAGTGGCCCTCAGGAAAGAGGCGACGAGCTTACCGACAGGGGACTGCCTCTTCACCCCAATCCCAGGTTACGATCTGCCCCCGGTCATCCTCGGCCGTTACCGCTAAGCTCGAGCCCTCCGTGGCCTGTCCACTCCCTCTCCCGGCTGCTGCCATCCCCCTTCAGCCCGTGGTTGTGGCCTGCCCGCTGCCACCCACGGACGCTGCCGTTTCACTTCAGCCCGTGATTGCGGCCTGTCTATCACCACTCACAGCCACCTTCACCCCGCTGCAGTCGGCAGTTGGGGCCTGTTCCTCATCAACAGAGACACTCTGCACACAGCCTCAGGCTGTGCGCGTGGCCAGTAAACCGCCACTCTTGAGCACTGCGACACAACCCTGCTTGGGGACAGGAGTCCCATTGAACTCGCTAACAAGCGCAACCCCACTGTTACAACAGGGTGTTTCTTCATCTCAGGACTCCATTAGGGCCTGTTGTGCTCCAAATCCTCCTGGGCGCTGGAACGCCCAAAGATTACTCCAAACCTTCAGCAGCTGGGCCCAGCGGCTACGACGCCAAGGCAGCCTCATCAAACACGCCACAGCAGCCTTATCAAAGACGACAGAGCAACCTTATCAAAGACGCCAAAGCAGCTTCATCAGCAACGCAGCTTTCACAGAGCCGCCGAGGGACATCAGGATGGATAAGTGATATTATAGAGTATAAGGACCTGTAGATGGCCATACCTTGGCCCCATAGTTACCGGCCTCGGCCGGGTTAGTCGTGTTCTTTTCAAGTAGTGTTTGGTTGTACTGAGTCCTTGCAAGGACAACTGTTGTTACCCCTTTTTGGTTGCTTACTGTAGTATAGCCCTAGCGGCTTCAAATTATAAAAGTTTGCTTTTCAAAGTTCAACCTGTCTCACGTCTCGTCACTGCATCCTGCAAATCTGCTGTTACCTACACTTGGCGTAGTCGGCAGGATGCAGTCTCCGAGCGTGGACAACGACGCCCCAGACCAGTTGACGAGGGCCCCCGTTCCAGAATTTCGCTGGGGGCTATGCTGAGCAACCTGCCTAGATTTTCCAGCTCCAATACATGCTATGGAGCTGGACAGAGCGAATGCGGGGGCTCTTTCGAATGCACCCGATGACTCCTGACCTGGAAGCAGAAGTAGCTCTCATGGCACTAGACGGGGAGGCTCGGAATTCAGTGATGTTAAAACCCTCGGGACACCGCAATACCTTTGATAAGGTTTTGCAGATTTTAGAACAGACCCATGGGGACCCAACCAACGTGGGAGATGTCATGATTCAGGACAAGGTTTCGCTTTGGCCTGTCCTGGTCAGACTGGGGGTTAATTGTTCTGCCTCTCTCTGGCAGAGGGCGGCTATTTAATGCTCACTGGACCTAGGTCCGGTGTCAGTTATACTCCTGCCCTCGGCTGAGTTAGTTGATCTCTTGTATACGTGTGCCTTGTGCCTGACAACTTGTTGCTTGTTTGGTTGTGATCCGGTTCTGTCCCTGTTACGAGTTCTGCCTGCCCCTCTTGTACCGCACCGCTCTCTCGTGTATGACTCTTTGCTTGTGACTCGACTGCTCTCTGCTCGTCCCTTTGGTACCGCACCGCCATCTTGTGTATGACCTTTGGCTTTGCTAGACCTCCCATCTGTTTATCCCTCCTGTACCTCGTTTGCCCGTACTGTGTTTGACCTCCGTTTTGCCCGACTCTGAGTTTTCTACCTTCTCTGAAAGCAGGACACAAAGCCCCGCCCCCTTGCAGTCACATGACCGTAGGTCCTGTGCCGGCTTGCTAAACTTCAGCGTTCAGGTCCTGTGCATCTGTACTTTCCGGCTGTTCTTGTCCCCAGGGGTCCCTACAGTGCGGGTGAGTCCCTGCACAGCGGAGGCTGTACGCCGGCGCTGTCAGGATCCTGATATTATAACTGACCAATACCATTTTTTTCTCTGCTCCCCTTCTCCTGTGTGTGTGATGGATCCTATGCACGCTCTTTCTGAGCAGGTAAAGCACATGACTCAGATGTCTCAGAAACTCGTTGGAGAACAACGAGTCCTGACTCAGTCTCAGCAGCTGATCGCTGACACTGTGCAGGGGGCTTTTTCATCAGGGGCTCGGGATGTTACATTAGTTTCCCCTGAGTCGCCGGTTAAGTTACCGGATACCTTTTCTGGAGATAAAATAGAATTCAGAGTTTTCAAGGAGGGCTGTAAGCTTTTTTTTCATTAAGACCACGCTCTTCTGGGGATGAAAGTCAGAGAGTGGGGGTCATTATGTCTCTGTTAAGGGGAGCCCCCCAATCTTGGGCTTTCTCCCTTCCGACCTCGGCCCCTGAGCGTATGACTGTGGATGCATTTATTGAGGCTCTGGGGCATATTTATGATGAGCCTGATCGGATGCGTATGGCTGAGGACATGGTGATGAGTGTGTGCCAGGGGAAGCACTCAGCCGAGTAGTTTTGCTCAGAATTCAGACCCTGGGCTGCTGAGGTCTGCTGGAATGATGCCGCCCTCCTGGGTTTGTTCCGTAGAGGCCTGTCTGAACATCTGAAAGATGCCTTGGCTCTCAACCCTTCGCCTGATTCCCTGGAGGAGGCTATGACACAGGCCGTCCGAATGGATCGCAGGCTGTTATGATTGAGTCACCGTAGGAGGAAAAAACAGAACTGCTAGCTAAGTCCAGAAAACCAGAGAGGTTGGCAGCTATCGGATTGCAGACCCCTGATCCTATCACAACAACTAACAGTAGCCGTGGGGGGTTCCTACGATGCCCTAGACCCCTCGATCACAGCCGGAGAATTAAATAGGCCTAAAGAAAGAAAGGGGAAATCTAAACTGCCCCAGAGCAGACCCCAAAGCAATAGGCAGCCCCCAACATATAATGACGGTGAAGCAAGATGAAAACACTAACACAGACAGAAAGATAGACTGAGCAAAGACGGGGCCCAAACTACCTAGATAGGAAAGGACAGGAAGGCTGTTGTCTGCAATCCGTGAAAAACCCTATGAAAACAGGAGCCAACAGACTGACAGTGAAAAAGGCCCTGAAGACGCTAGGCTTCAAAAAAGCTATGTCAGTACTCAGGAATATTCTGAAGACAGAGCAACCGGCAAAAGGAGATTCAGCTCATCCCAGCAGGGAATGGCAGAATCCAGAAAAGCAAGGAAAAGAAAAACAAAACATAAATGCAAACAGGCAAAGCAGAAAACTTAGCTTTAGGGAAGCAGGAATCAGACTGGTATCCGAGAAGTCCACAGAGAAATCACCCGCAGGGCAGAAGGGCGTCGGCAGCCTTATATCCAGTCAGTGACTCCACTCAGCCAGTCATCCTCATTAGTCTCAGGTGCCTGATAATCAGGCTTATTACCTTCCTTTACCAGAATAGGGAGTTCACCAGACCTCAGTGACGAAGGGGAAAATGAACTCACAACAGCAGGCTATGGGCGGGGGGAGTGATGCAAATTGAGACACCATTATACTCCCAAGGAAGGGGAGCCAGTCCTACATTGGAAATCACGGAGATGGGAACCATCGACCTCAAAGAGAAAGAAAGGAGACAACGGCGTGTGGGAAAATGCTGTTTTCAATGTGGCGATTCTAGACATTGGAAAAAGGATTGCCCCTCCCGTCCACTAACCAACAAGTGACCGAGCCCGGGTGATTGTCATGGAAGTTACCCAGGCTCTCAAGTACACTTTTCTGCCTTCTCTAAAATGTTGTTGCAAGTGGAACTTTGTTGTAGGAGTGTCTCCACATCCACTTCTGCCTTTGTGGATTGCGGATCGTCATTGAACTTTATTGACTCTGACTTGGTGTCCAAGTGTAAGTTAGGGACAGTTAGGTTGGAGACTCCTATTCACATTTTTGCCATTGACAAAACACCACTGGTTAAGAATGACGTTATGTTTTGTACTGAAGAGTTTCTCCTTAAAGTGAGTTCCTTGCACCAGGAACATATTTCATGTTTTGTGATGGACAACTGTTGTGAGTTCATTTTCCCCTTCATTACTGAGGCCCGAGGAACTCCCTCTTCTGGTAAAGAAAGGTAGTGAGCCTGATTATCAAACACCTGAGGCTGATGATGATGACTGGCTGAGTGGAGTTACTGACTGGATATAAGGCTGCCAACGCCCTTCTGCCCTGCGGGTGATTTCTCTGTGGGATCCTTGGAGACCAGTCTGAATTCCTGCTCCTCTAAAGCTAAGTTTGCTGCTCGGCCTTTTGCATTGGTGCTTTGACTTTGTTTTGCTTTGTTTTTCTGGATTTCTGCCATTCCCTGCTGGGGTGTGCTGAATTCCTTTAGCTCTTTCTTCTGAAAATACCTGAGTGCTGATTTAGTTTTTGAAGCCTAGCGTCTTCAGGGCCTTTTTCATATCAGCTTGTTGGCTTATGTCTTTGATAGGGTTTTGGCAGATTGCAGACAGCAGCCTTCCTGTCCTTTCCTATCTAGGTAGTTTTGGGCCCCGTCTTTGCTCAGTCTATCTTTCTGTCTGTGTTAGTGTTTTCATCTTGCTTCACCGTCATTATATGTTGGGGGCTGCCTATTGCTTTGGGGTCTGCTCTGGGGCAGTTTAGATTTCCACTTTCTTTCTTTAGGCCTATTTAATTCTCCGGCTGTGATCGAGGGGTCTAGGGCATCGTAGGAACCCCCCACGGCTACTGCTAGTTGTGTTGATAGGTTCAGGGGTCTGCAATCTGATAGTTGCCAACTTCTCTGGTTTTCTGGACTTAGCTTGTTTTTCTGTTTTTGCCTCCTACGGTGACTCATTCATAACAGAATCACCCGCCATACCGCAGATCCTAGGGTACTCAATAGCAGGAAAGAATTGTAAAAAAAAAAAAAAAAAGAGTGTATTTTTTTCCTCTATATCTCTGAGGCCGTAGGGGGAATTTTTTTTTCTCTCAATGGAGATAAAGCAATTGTCTGATCGTGTGGAGCAGCTCGCTGCGGAAGTGAGGGGAATTTCCGCCTACCTTGCTCATTCACATGCTGCTGAACCAAAGATTCCTACACCTGATGTATTTTTTGGGGATCGGTCTAAATTTTTGAATTTCAAAAATAATTGTAAATTATTTTTTGCCTTGAAGCCTAACTCGTCAGGGAGCTCCGCGCAGCAGGTTAAAATTGTCATCTCTTTGCTGCGTGGCGATCCCCAGGATTGGGCGTTTTTGTTTGAAACCAGATGATCCTATTCTGACTAATGTGAACGCATTTTTTCAGGCCTTGGGGTTGTTGTATGACGAACCTAATGCCATTGATCAGGCTGAAAAACCCTGCTGGCATTGAACCAGGGTCGTGATTCTGCAGAATTGTACTGTCAAAAATTCCGAAAGTGGGCAGTACTTACTACCTGGAATGATAATGCCTTGGCTGCTCTCTTTCGGAAGGGGTTGTCAGAAGCCGTAAAAGATACTATGGTGGGATTTCCTGTTCCCTCTGGTCTTGACGATTCTATGTCATTAGCCATTCAGGTTGATCGGCGTTTGCGCGAACGCAAAGCTGCACGAGAGGTGTTGCCACCTGTTGAACAAATGTCTGAACCTATGCAATGTGAAAGAGTTTTTTCCAGAGAGCAGCGTCAGGAATTCAGAAGGCGTAATAAGTTGTGTTTTTTCTGTGGAGATGCCTCGCATATTATTTCTGTCTGTCCTAAACGAGAGAAACGCTTTGCACACACGTTTTCTGTTGGGGGTGTTCAACCTAAGTTTCTTCTGGCTATTACTCTGATCTGCTCCCTGTCCACATTTTCCGCCAAGGCTTTTGTGGATTCGGGAGCAGCCCTAAACCTAATGGACTTGGATTTTGCTAAACGTTGTGGATTTCCGATGACACCTCTGCAGACGCCTATCCCTTTGAGGGGGATTGATGCTACTCCTTTGGCTAAAAATAAACCTCAGTTTTGGACCCAGGTGGTAATGCGGGTCGCCTCAGACCATCAAGAAAATTGCAAATTTTTGGTGTTGCATAATCTGCATGATACTATTGTTCTGGGGTTTCCCTGGTTACAAATTCATAATCCAGTTTTGGATTGGAAATCTGTGTCTGTGGTGAGTTGGGGTTGTCGGTGTGCCTTTAGTGAGGCTCCGGTGTTTTCCACCTCTCCTCAGTCGCATGATGTTCCTGATTATTTGGCGGACTTTTATGATGTATTTAGTGAGAATGAGTCTGCGTCTCTGCCTCCTCATAGGAGTTATGACTGTGCAATTGAACTGAGCCCGGGGTGTAAATTTCCCAAGGGTCGGCTCTTCAATTTATCTGTACCCGAGCACGAGGCTATGCGATCCTATATTAAGGAGGCGTTGGAGAAGGGTCATATTAGACCATCCTCGTCACCCTTAGGTGCCGGTTTTTTTTTTGTAGCCAAAAAGGATGGATCATTAAGACCTTGTATTGATTATCGTGCCCTCAACAAAATTACTGTTAAATATCAGTATCCGTTACCCCTGATTTCTGATCTATTCTCCAGAGTTAAAGGTGCTTGCTGGTTTACCAAGCTTGACCTCAGGGGGGCGTATAATCTTATTCTTATTAAGCATGGGGATGAATGGAAGACGGCGTTTAATACTCCGGAGGGACATTTTGAGTACCTGGTGATGCCTTTTGGGCTCACTAATGCCCCTTCTGTCTTCCAGTGCTTCATGAACGATATTTTCCGAGATTTTGTCGATAAATTTTTGATCATCTATCTGGATATTTTGATCTTCTCCAAGGATTGGGATTCTCATGTGGAACATATTCGGACTGTGTTCCGGATCTTGAGGGAGAATTCCCTGTATGTCAAAGGATCTAAATGCCTTTTTGAAGTACAGAAGATTTCTTTTTTGGGATTTATTTTATCCCCGTCAACTATTGAAATGGACCCGGCCAAGGTACAGGCCATTTACGATTGGGTTCAGCCCAATTCTTTGAAGGCCCTCCAGAAGTTTTTGGGTTTTGCTAATTTTTATCGGAAATTTATAGCAAAATTTTCTAGTATTGCCAAGCCATTGACTGATTTGACTAAGAAGGGTGCTGATGTGTTAAATTGGTCTCCGGAGGCTGTTTCTTCCTTTCAGGAGCTGAAGCGAAGATTCACCGCCGCCCCGGTTTTGCGGCAACCTGATGTCTCACTTCCATTCCAGGTAGAGGTGGATGCTTCTGAGATTGGTGCAGGAGCTGTTTTGTCCCAAAAGGATCCTGTAACATCTAAAATGAATCCCTGTGCTTTCTTTTCCCGAAAGTTCTCTCCATCTGAACGTAGCTATGATGTGGGGAATAGGGAACTGTTGGCCATGAAATGGTCATTTGAGGAGTGGAGACATTGGTTGGAGGGAGCTAAGCATCAAGTCGTGGTCCTCACTGACCACAAGAATTTGATTTACCTAGAGTCGGCTAAGCGCTTGAACCCTAGACAGGCTAGGTGGGCCTTGTTTTTTACACGTTTTGATTTTGTGGTTTCTTTTCTTCCTGGAACGAAGAATGTCAAGGCAGACGCCCTCTCTAGGAGCTTCTTTGCTGATTCTCCTGTGGTGACCAAGCCTGCTACCATCTTAGGCAAAGGGGTAGTTCTTTCTGCCATCTCGCCCGATTTGAGACGTGCTCTGGAAGAGTTCCAGGAGGACAAACCTGAGCGTTGTCCCAGTGGAAAGTTGTATGTTCCTGACCAGTGGAAGAAGAGAGTGAATCCTGGAGTTCATTGCTCTGCTTTGGCTGGTCATCCAGGTATTTTTGGTACTAGAGATCTGGTGAGTCGGTTTTTTTCGTGGCCCTCCTTGTCTCATGATGTCAGGAATTTTGTGCAGTCCTGTGGGACGTGCTCCCGGTCTAAATCGTGTTCTCACTCTAGTGGGTTGTTGATGCCTTTGCCTGTCCCCAAGAGGCCATGGACCCATATTTCAATGGATTTCATCTCAGATATGCCTGTCTCTCAAAGGATGACTGTTATTTGGGTGATTTGTGATAGGTTCTCTAAGATGGTTCATCTTGTACCACTCCCTAAGTTGCCGTCTTCCTCTGAGTTGGTGCCCCTGTTTTTACAACAGGTGGTTCGTTTGCACGGGATTCCTGAGAACATTGTATCTGACAGAGGAGTCCAGTTTGTGTCTAGATTTTGGAGAACTTTCTGTTCCAGGCTGGGAATTCAGTTGTCCTTCTCCTCTGCTTTTCACCCTCAGACCAATGGGCATGTTTTATTTCTGCTGATCAGGATGATTGGGTTTCATTTTTGCCCTTGGCCGAATTTGCTTTAAATAATAGAGCTAGTTCTGCCACTTTGATGTCACCTTTTTTTAGTAACTTTGGGTTTCATCCTCGATTTTCTTCAGGGCAGGTGGAGCCCTCTGCCTGCCCAGGGGTTGACACTGTGGTGGAGAGAATGCACCAGATCTGGGACCAAGTGGTGGATAAGTTATCTCTCTCCCAGGAAAAGGCCCAGCGGTTTTCCAACCGACATAGGACCATTGGTCCCCAGTTTAAGGTTGGTGATATGGTGTGGTTATCATCAAAAAATATTGCTATGAAGGTGGCTTCTCCTAAGTTTAAGCCTAGATTTATTGGACCTTACAAGATTGTGGAGATTATTAATCCGGTCTCTTTTCGTTTGGCTCTTCCTGTCACATTTAAAATCCATAATGTGTTCCATAAATCTTTGTTGAAGAGGGTTGTTGAACCTGTTGTTCCGGGGGTGGCACCTCCAGACCCTGTATTGGTTGAAGGTAACATGGAATATGAGGTAGAGAAAGTACTGGATTCCCGTCTGGCTAGACGGAGACTCCAGTATTTGGTTAAGTGGAAGGGTTATGGTCAGGAGGATAATTCCTGGGTCTCTGCCTCTGATATTCATGCCAAAAGATTGGTGCGTGCCTTTCATCGGGCTCACCCTGATCGCCCTGGTGGCGTAATTGAGGGTTCGGTGACCCCTCCTCAAGGGGGAGGTACTGTTGTGAGTTCATTTTCCCCTTCATTACTGAGGCCCGAGGAACTCCCTCTTCTGGTAAAGAAAGGTAGTGAGCCTGATTATCAAACACCTGAGGCTGATGATGATGACTGGCTGAGTGGAGTTACTGACTGGATATAAGGCTGCCGACGCCCTTCTGCCCTGCGGATGATTTCTCTGTGGGATCCTTGGAGACCAGCCTGAATTCCTGCTCCTCTAAAGCTAAGTTTGCTGCTCGGCCTTTTGCATTGGTGCTTTGGCTTTGTTTTGCTTTGTTTTTCTGGATTTCTGCCATTCCCTGCTGGGGTGTGCTGAATTCATTTAGCTCTGTCTTCTGAAAATACCTGAGTGCTGATTTAGTTTTTGAAGCCTAGCGTCTTCAGGGCCTTTTTCATATCAGCTTGTTGGCTTATGTCTTTGATAGGGTTTTGGCAGATTGCAGACAGCAGCCTTCCTGTCCTTTCCTATCTAGGTAGTTTTGGGCCCCGTCTTTGCTCAGTCTATCTTTCTGTCTGTGTTAGTGTTTTCATCTTGCTTCACCGTCATTATATGTTGGGGGCTGCCTATTGCTTTGGGGTCTGCTCTGGGGCAGTTTAGATTTCCCCTTTCTTTCTTTAGGCCTATTTAATTCTCCGGCTGTGATCGAGGGGTCTAGGGCATCGTAGGAACCCCTCACGGCTACTGCTAGTTGTGTTGATAGGTTCAGGGGTCTGCAATCTGATAGTTGCCAACTTCTCTGGTTTTCTGGACTTAGCTTGTTTTTCTGTTTTTGCCTGCTACAGTGACTCATTCATAACAGACAACCTGCCTGCAGGACTGGTGTTGGAGTTCCCCTGGTTACATTTGCATAATCCTGTGATTAATTGGAAATCTCGGGACATTGTTAAATGGGGTCCCTATTGTTCTGAAAAATGTCTTTTTACTTTGTCTGTGTTGTCCGTGGGTCTGGAAGGTATTCCGGAGTGCCTGAAAGACTATACGGATGTTTTCTCCGAAAAAGAGGCTGAGGTTTTACCACCACACTGCCCATTTGATTGTGCCATTGACCTAGTTCCAGATGCTAAATTGCCCAAAGCCAGCTTGTATAACCTTTCAGGTCCAGAATGGGCTGCGATGAAGGAATATATTTCCGAGAGTCTCCATAAGGGACATATTCGTCCTTCTGTTTCTCCCGTGGCGTCGGGGTTCTTTTTTGTGTAGAAAAAAGACGGTGGTTTACGCTCATGCCTCAATTTTCGTGAGTTAAATAAGATAACTGTGAGGAATACGTATCTCCTCCAACTTATTCCTGATTTATACAACCAGTTATCCGGAGCTAAGTGGTTTTCGAAATTAGATCTACGGGGAGCGTATAACCTACCGCTTTTCTCACGACTGAAGGGTTGTTTGAAAATTTGGTCATGCCTTTCGGCCTGACCAATGCTCCAGCGGTTTTCCAAAATTTCATAAATCACATGTTCTCTGATTTTATTGGACGTTTTATGGTGGTATATTTGGATGACATATTGATCTACTCTCCTGATAAACAGGCTCACATTGGTCATGTTCGGGCAGTTCTCTAAAGGCTCCGGGAGAACTGTCTCTTTGCTAAACTAGAAAAATGTTTATTTTTTGTTCAGGAACTGTCTTTTCTGGGGTTCATTGTGTCTGCTGAAGGGTATCGCATGGATCCTAATAAGGTGCAGGCCATTGTCGAGTGGGTTCAACCTTGTGATTTGAAGGCTCTGCAGCATTTCCTAGGATTCGCCAATTATTATCGTTTATTTTTTTAAGGGGGTTCTCACAGGTGGTTAAACCCCTCACAGACATGACTCAAAAGGGGGCCGATATCAAGAATTGGTCAACCGCAGCGGTAGCGGCATTTCAGTTTTTGAAAAAATATTTCATGTCTGCCCCGGTTCTTATTCAACCGGACCCGTCTGAACCATTTATTGTTGAGGTGGATGCCTCAGAGGTGGGGGTGGGGGCAGTATTGTCCCAGGGACCCGCAACTTTGACCAATTTGAGACCTTGCGTCTTTTTCTCAAAGAAATTCTCCCCTGCGGAGAGAAACTATGATGTGGGGAATCGAGAACTTCTGGCCGTAAAGTTGGCCTTTGAAGAATGGAGGCATTTTTGGAGGGGGCTGTCCATCCTATAACCATAATTACGAACCACAAAAACCTAGCTTATATTGAGTCAGCTAAAAGGTTGACTCCCAGACAGGCTAGATGGTCACTTTTTTTTTCCCGATTCAACTTCTCGATCACTTTTCGGCCAGGATCCAAAAATATCAGAGCGGATGCCTTGTCACGTAGTCTAGATCCGGTGTCCCCCCCGGAACCTCCATCCTCCATTCTTCAGCCTGGGGTGGTGGTGGCAGGTATTTCTAATATGTTGGAATGGGAGATTCAGGAAGCCCAGTCTCTTGCACCTCCGGTTAAACCGGTGGATAAACTTTTTGTGCCAGCTCAGTTTCGTCTCAAGGTCCTCCGGGAGTTCCATGACTCAGTTCTGGGTGGACATCCAGGGATCTCGGCCACCCGGAAGGCCATTGCTAGAGTATTCTGGTGGTCTTCTTTAGCCTCTGATGTTGGGGAATATGTGTCTGCATGTGATGTTTGTGCCCGTGCAAAAAACCCCCATAACCGGCCGGCCGGGGAATTGGTACCTCTGCCAATTCCTGAGAGACCATGGACTCATCTGTCCATGGATTTCATCACCAACCTTCCCCCCTCCAAGGGTAATACCGTCGTCTGGGTTGTGGTGGACAGGTTTAGTAAGCAGGCACATTTTGTACCTTTGGCAGCTCTACCTAATGCGAAAACATTGTCCAGATTGTTTGTTGAGCATGTGGTGCGGTTGCATGGCGTACTCTTGAATGTGGTGTCTGATAGGGGAGTGCAATTTGTTTCCAGATTTTGGAGAGCTTTTTGTAAGAGGTTAGGTATTGGTCCGTCCTTTTCATCTGCTTATCATCCAGAGACCAATGGACAGACCGAGCGGACCAATCAGTCTCTGGAGCAAATTCTGCGTTTCTTGACCTCAGCCTGACAGGATAATTGGTGTTCTGTGTTACCGTTGGCCGAGTTTGCATTTAACAACCGCATTAACCAGTCTACGGGTACATCTCCCTTTTTCTGCAATTATGGGTTTCATCCTCATTTTGGAGAATTTTCCCATTTGAATTCTGGGTGTCCTGGGGCGGATGACACGATCCAGCGGTTGGGGGAGGTATGGCGGGAGGTCCAGAGTAACATTACGAAGGCCCAGGACAAATTTAAATTTTTTGCGGACAAAAAATGATCCGCGGGACTGGTATTTCAGATTGGGGATAAGGTATGGTTGTCCACCAAGAATATAAGGCTCAAGGTCCCCTTTGCGAAGCTTGGACCCAAGTTTATAGGTCCCTATGAAATTACTGAAGCTGTTAACCCGGTGGCTTTTCGGTTGCATCTCCCGCCATCTCTGCGGATCCCAAATGTTTTCCATAAGGCCCTTTTGAAACCTGTGAGGTCTGGTGGGGAGGGATCATCAGCTTCCCCGCCACCGGTTTTGGTAGACGGGCAGTCGGAGTACGAGGTGGAACGAATTGTCGACTCCAGGTTGGTCCATCGTGCCCTTCAATATCTGGTACATTGGAAAAGCTACGGTCCTGAAGAACGCTCGTGGGTTCCTGCTCGATCGGTTCATGTGGATCGGTTGGTCCGGGCCTTTCACGCCAAGTACCCTGAGAGACCTGGGGGTCCGGTGGCCCCCCATTGAGAGGAGGGTACTGTCATGATCCAGGACGGGGTTTCGCTTTGGCCGGTCCTGGTCAGACTGGGGGTTAATTGTTCTGCCTCTCTCTGGCAGAGGGCGGCTATTTAATGCTCACTGGACCTAGGTCCGGTGTTAGTTATACTCCTGCCCTCGGCTGAGTTAGTTGTCCTCTTGTATACGTGTGCCTTGTGCCTGATAACTTGTTTCTTGTTTGGTTGTGATCCGGTTCTGTCCCTGTTATGAGTTCTGCCTGTATGACTCTCTGCTTGTGACTCGACTGCTCTCTGCTCGTCCCTTTGGAACCGCACCACCCTCTTGTGTATGACCTTTGGCTTTGTCTGACCTCCCGTCTGTTTATCCCTCCTGTACCTCATTTGCCCGACTCTGAGTTTTCTACCTTCTCTGAAAGCAGGACACGAAGCCCCGCCCCCTTGCAGTCACATGACCGTAGGTCCTGTGCCGGCTTGCTAAACTTCAGCATTCAGGTCCTGTGCATCTGTTCTTTCTGGCTATTCTTGTCCCCAGGGGTCCCTACAGTGCGGGTGCGTCCCTGCGCAGCGGAGGCTGTACGCCGGCACTGTCAGGATCCTGATAGGAGAGTTAAGAACCCGGCTGTTCAGTCGGATGCATGGGGAGGGGGAGACCATCACCCAGTATATGAATGTCCTCCAAGAGTTAAACATGGCCATCGAAAGAAAAGACGGCGTAGGGGTAGGACCTGTTGACATTACACTACGTGACCTGTTGGTGACTGGACTGCGGGACCCGTTAATAAAGACGGGAGCAGATTAGAATGAATCCACGTATAGACTTTTCCGAGGTGGGAAGTCAAGCATGCGCTCGAGAACAGGAGCAGGGAATGGCGGTCCCCATAGGGAAGGTCCAGAGTGTGGAGGCTTCCCTGAATGCAGTTGCGGCGCCTCGATGGGTAGAGGAAATGAAGCAAGAGTTGAAGAACATCCAGGGCGAGTTGGCTGAAGTGAAAAGAAGGACTGAGTCTGGGACTGGATGGCCTAGTTTCAACCCTGGTTCCTGGGGACCCCGCCCCACCCGGGGCGGACAGACCTTGCAGACCCGGTGCTATTTGTGCGGGGAGCGGGGCCACTTCGCCCGAGAGTGTCCGCGGCGTGGGAGATACCCTCCCCGGCAGCCATTAAACTAAAGGGCTCCGGGCTGAGGGGACGCCGCTCAGAGCCAGAAACCACGATTTGGGGTGGTGGAAGTCCCAAAGATTTAGTCGCAAAGTGTCCGGTGGTACGGGCCGAAGTCAAGGGCCGTGCCGTCCAGTGCCTGGTGGATACGGGGTCACAAGTAACAACTATGCCTGCAACTTATTTCCAGCAGAATTTCCCCGAGGCAGTGGGACCCCAGTGGGGGCCGATGGTCAGACTGGTAGCCGCCAATCAACTACCAGTCCCTGTTGCCGAGGTGGTGTGGGTACAGGTGATGCTGTGTGGTAAATTCCTCGGCCACAGAGGAGTGGTTCTGACCCACGTAGAAACTGAAAAACAGCACCCAGTTATTCTGGGCATGAACATACTGCGGGAGTTCGGCAACCTACTCCTCAATGATCCCACGCATGAGACCTTGAAACAGTGGGGTTGCCGCACGGCCCAAGGACAGGTATTCCAGCAGTTGGTGCGGGAAGCACGAGTCCTCCAGGACTGCCAGGAGGGCGAGGCCCTGGGCAAAGTCATCGCGCCAGTGGCTCCCCTGCTTGTACTGCCCATTGGACAGACAGTGGTGGCCATGCCCATCCGAGCCCCGATACCATTGGAAGGCATGGAGATGCAGGTGGAGCCATGCTACTTGGAGCGCTTATCCCCTGGCATACTGGTGGCTCGCTTCCTGACCACAGTGCAGAAGGGGACTGTCCTGGTGCGCTGCGTCAACCTTGAAGACCAAGACATCACCCTGAAGCCCCGGACAGAATTGGCCAAGCTAGTAAGGCCTTTTGAAGAAGTACTACCGGCCCCTGCAGTTCAATTGAGAGTGCAATCCGAGGACCCCTGGGCAGTAACTATCCGTACTCTACAGGCTACTGAAATTTCAACTCAGGAAAAGGGTCGAATCATCCTGGAACAAACGCGGGCCGAACTCTCCGGACTAACTGCAGCCCAGCTCTCTCAGATAAAAACACTGCTCAGACAGTACCACGAGGTATTTGCTAGTCATGAGGAAGATTTTGGATGTACCACCGCCATCACCCATGGAATTCCCACGGCAGGAGCAGCCCCCATCCGTGAACAATATCGACAGATTCCTCCACAACTCTACCAAGAGATGAAAACTTTGCTGGCCCAAATGCTATGAAAGGGAGTGATTCGAGAATGCCAAAGCCACTGGGCGGCTCCTATTGTGTTGGTCCACAAAAAGGATGGCACCTTACGATTCTGTGTGGACTATCGAAAGCTGAATGCTTGCACTATCAAAGACTCGTACCCACTACCCCAAATAGAAGAATCCTTGTCTGCCTTTGGGAAGGCAATGTACTTTTCTACTTTGGACCTGGCCAGTGGGTACTGGCAGGTACCCATGTCAGAAGAAGACAGGGCAAAGACGGCATTCATACTTCCTATGGGGCTATTTGAGTTTAATCGAATGCCGTTTGGACTGGCCAACGCTCCGGGGACCTTTCAGTGGTTGATGGAGTGATGTCTGGGAGATCTCAATTTTGAGGCCACGTTGATATACCTGGATGATATCATCATCTATGCTGCCACTTTTGAGGACCACCTGAAGCGGTTGGGGCAGGTACTCGGATGGTTGCAAACATACGGGTTGAAGGTAAAACCCCAAAAATGCCATCTATTTCGCACCCAGATCGAACATCTGGGTCATGTTGCCTCAGCGGAGGACGTAAGGCCGTCCCGGGAAAAGGTTGCTGTCATTCAGGGATGGCCTACCCCCGAGACGATAAAAGACGTGCGGGCCTTCTGGGGGTTTGCCGGATACTACTGTCATTTCATAAAGAATTTTGCATGCCGGGCTCGAGTCCTGCATGACTTGCTGAAGGGGGTTCCCGCTGGGGCAAATGGATGAAAAATCCAGTGGTGACAACCTCAGGAAGAGGCTTTCCAAGACCTTAAGGCTGGGCTCTCGGATGCTCCGGTGTTAGCTTATGCGGATTTCTCGCAACCGTTCAACCTGCACACTGACGGGTGTCTTCACGGGCTGGGGGCTGTGTTGTCACAAGTCCAAGACAGCCGGGAGAGAGTGATCGTGTATGGAAGCCGCTCACTCCATGATTCCGAGCACAACCCTGACAATTACAGCTCCTTTAAGCTCGAGCTCCTCGCAGTAGTGTGGGCCATGACGGAGCGGTTCGCAGAGTACCTGGCGGGCTCTGAAGTAGTGTTGCGGACTGACAATATCCCGCTGGCCCATTTGGAAAATGCCAAATTGGGGGCTCTGGAACAAAGATGGGTGGCCCGGATGGCGAGAATCAACTATAAAATTATCTATAAAAGAGGGGCTGAGAATGTACACGCTGATGCTCTCTCCAGGATTCAACATACAACCCCAGGGAACAGTCGAGACGACGAATTAGAAGGGGAAGAGATACCGTTCGCCCTCACCGCTGCAATGCTTAAAGCTGCCAGTCAGGAAGTACCTCCCACGGAGACCCTAAGGGGCATGCTGGAACAATCCCGGGATAAGTGGATCCAGCAGCAGCAAGAAGACAAAGAAATTGGGCTTCTCCGGAAATGGGTAACCGCTGGCAAACTGCCCACTGACTCACAAAGACAGACTTTGACTCAGGACATGTCGCTGATGTTACGACAATGGGAGAGACTGGTTATCCGAAAGGGACTATTGTATCGTAAAATGACATCACGAACAACATCTATGACGAGTTGGCAGGTAGTTGCCCCCGGAGCCCAACGAACTGGCTCGAGAAGCCCATGAAAAAGGGACTCATTTCGGAGCTCGAAAGACCTTGCAATGAGGATCGATCTAATCATAGCTGATATTTTTTCCCTCACTAAGATCACAAAAGTTTTTATTGGGCACAGATCAATTTCGGACCATTCTCCGGTCTTCGTAGATTTGTCCCTAGGTCTCCCCTTGAATAGAGCCGGTCTTTGAAAATGCAGTTCCTATGTACTACACGACCCCATCAATAAAGCCACCTTGAAAACTGCTATCGACAACTTTTTTGCTGAAAACAAATCGGAAGCCACAAATCCAGCTTTGAATTGGTGTGCCCATAAAGCAGTCATCAGGGGAGTTCTCATTGGCATAACCTCTAAACTGAAAAAGGGGAAAAGAGAAAATATAGCGAAAATCCAATCTTCCATACGCAAACTAGAGAACTCCCTGTTAGGCATGACACGTCCTTCCCTCCAAATGCAGTCAGAGCTAACTCAATTAAGACAAGAGCTGAGATCTATTCTCTATTCCCCGTATGAAGCAGCATTGAGTTGCTCGAAATATAAGCTATATGCTTCTATTAACAAACCGACACGGTACATGGCAAATCGTATCAAACACAAAAGAATTTATAATAAAATAAACAGAATTAAAACTCTTAACGGAGACTCCAAACTCTCCCATCCGCAGGAGATAGCAAATGAGTTTGCCAAATACTACAACAAACTATACAATTTGAAATCCGCCCCCCCTCACCTACAGCTCAATCCTAATGATGTTAACAAATATCTCTCAGAAATAAACCTACCCCTTCTGAGTGATGAAGACCTTATAAGTCTATCAGCACCATTCACCCCCTTAGAAATAGCTGGCACAATAAAGGAATTAAAAATGCACAAATCCCCGGGTCCAGACGGGTTCACCAACGCCTACTGCAAAGCTTTTGATGACACCCTGTCACAACACTTGGCTGAGACATTCAACTACATTTCAAAAAAAGGCCACTTACCCCCGGAGATGTTAGAAGCGGCATTTACGCTTATTCCAAAACAAAAGGGATATCCTGAATCTTTAGATAATTTCCGCCCTATATCATTACTAAATACAGACGTTAAATTATTCTCTAAGATTCTAGCCAACAGACTTAGTCCCCTACTGCCAAAATTAATAAAAAACGACCAAATGGGGTTTATGAAGGGGAGACAGACGGCCGATGCTACCAGGAGGCTAATTGGATCTATTAAATTAGCCAATACGTCAAAAACACCAACAGTTCTGATATCAGTAGACGCTGAGAAAGCGTTTGACCGCTTAAACTGGTGTTATCTAAAATATACTCTAAACAAATTTGGCTTTAATGAAGCCCTAACCACTACCTTCATGGCTCTTTATTCGTGCCCCAAGGCAAAAATTGTATGCAATAACCATATTTCTGTAACTTTTGCGAACTCCCGACAAGGCTGTCCCCTTTCCCCCTTACTATTCAACATGGCCATGGAACCATTAGCAGAACACCTACGGCAAAATCCTAATATAACAGGTCTTACCACCCATACTCGTCAGCATAAATTGAGTCTATTTGCCGCTGACTTAATACTCACTCTCACAAGGCCTGAACTCTCCACCCCTGAAGCCCTCAGAGAAATAGATAGATTCTCAACTTCAAAATAAATCACCAAAAATCAAACATTCTTCCACTTCATGTTCAAAAAGAACAAATCACAATCATCAAAGCTGTAACCACATTGAACTGGTGCGAAAAGGAGTTCACTTATTTAGGCGTAATCATTAATAAGGATCTATCGGAAACAGTCAGATCCAACGTTAAAAAAATAGAGGAATCAATTCTTAAAGACAGTAGATCTTTCAAGGACAAAGACTTGACCTGGTGGGGGAGGAATCTCGCGGTAAAATTATTTACTCTGCCAAAAATTCTGTACATCCTGAGATGCTTACCCCTGCCCATCCCCACCATATGTCTTACGAACATTCAAGCACTAATAAACTCATTTGGGGTAATAAAAGATCTAGGACTGACACCAGATCCCTGTAGAAGAAAAAATCTCACAGAGGAATTAGATTCCCCGACCTCAATGCACATTACCTCACCCTCCTACTCAAACACAGTTTGTCTTGGCTTTCTAATTCACTCGACCCAGCTTGGCTTGATCTTGAAACTGCTATTAATAATACCAAACCCCTTAAATTTTTAATACTGGATAAAATAATCCGTAGGCATCAGACGCAACAAAAATATCCCGTCTTCCAAGCAATAACTACTGCCTGGCTAAAAATCTTAAATCTGATAAGAAAACTCCAAAGACAAAAATATTGCAAGAAATCCCTCTATCTTTATCTTATACAATAATTGGTCATACTATTCCTCCTACTTGGGCAGATTTGAATATCAAAAAATTAGGAGATATCTTTAACGGTAAAGACTTTCTAAGCTTTAGCTCCCTCAAGAATAAGTACAATATCCCCTCGTCACTATTTATGGATTTCCTGATTCTAAAAAACAACTTAAGGCTGTTCTTGAATAAGAAACCTACCCTCTCTGAGACCGCTTTGAAGCTGCTATGTAAGGCTGGTTTCACATTTGCGTTTTTTAGCGCTGGAAAAAAACGCATATGTGCGCATGCGTTTTTTCCCCTATATTTAACATGGGTGCGCATACCTGCGCGCTTGTAAGCGCATGTATGCGATTTTCATGCGCTGCATTTTTTTGGGGTGTGCGTTTGTATTTTCCAGACGCAGCATGTTGCATTTTTTGGCCCTGCAAAAAAGCGCATGCGTACATATGCGCACGTTTTGCGCTAAAAATGGCCATTATAGCCTATGGATGCGCATATGTGCGCACTGGCATGCTCATGTATGCGTTTTTTTGCATATGCGTTTTTTTTTTAACCATGGAATTTAGGGGTTTGGGTTAGAGTTAGGGTTAGTTAAGGGGGTTTAGGGTTAGGGTTAGGGTCAGGGTTAGGGTTGGGGTCAGGGTTAGGGTTAAGTATGGTTTGGTTAAGGGTTAGGGTCAGGGTTAGGGTCAGGATTAGGGTTAAGTATGGTTTGGTTAAGGGTTAGGGTCAGGGTTAGGGTTAGGGTCAGGGTTAGGGTTAGGGTCAGGGTTAAGTATGGTTTTGTTAAGGGTTAGGGTCAGGGTTAGGGTCAGGATTAGGGTTAAGTATGGTTTGGTTAAGGGTTAGGGTCAGGGTTAGGGTTAGGGTTAGGGTTAGGGTCAGGGTTAGGGTTAGGGTTAGGGTTAGGGTTAAGTATGGTTTTGTTAAGGGTTAGGGTCAGGGTTAGGGTCAGGATTAGGGTTAAGTATGGTTTGGTTAAGGGTTAGGGTCAGGGTTAGGGTTAGGGTCAGGGTTAGGGTTAGGGTTAGGGTTAGGGTCAGGGTTAGGGGTAGGGTTAGGGTTAGGGTCAGGGTTAGGGTTAAGTATGGTTTTGTTAAGGGTTAGGGTCAGGGTTAGGGTTAGGGTCAGGGTTAGGGTTAGGGTTAGGGTTAGGGTCAGGGTTAGGATTAGGGTTAGTTAGGGTTTAGGGTTTGGGTTAGGGTTAAGTATGATTTGGTTAAGGGTTAGGGTCAGGGTTAGGGTCAGGGTTAGGGTTAGGGTTAGTAAAGTCATGGTTTGGGTTAGTGTGAGGGGCCACCTAATGTTGGAAAAAAACACAAACGCGGTAAAAACGCACTAAAAACGCATACAAACGCATAAAAACGCTGCGTTTTTTTCATGCATGCTCATAAAAATTTTTTTGCGGGAAAAACGCGCTGCAAAAAAAAGCAAGTGTGAAACTAGCCTTACTGCGGACATCCAAGATTTTGGAGTCATAGCTTCTTATATGACAGCTTCAATGGTGATTCAATTTAAAAAAAAACCCTTACATGATCAACTGGGAAAAAACTCTCAATCGCACATTCTCCATAGAAGATTTGGGAAGACTCCCTTTCTCTAACCTATAATTCCACTTTATCCATGCCTTTGCAGGAGGCGCATTACAAAGTGTCCTCCCGCTGGTATTATACTCCGGCCAGAATGGCCCACTTTGGCTCGTCAAACTCAGCTCAATGTTGGAGAAACTGTGGGCAAAAAGGAGACATATTTCACATATTTTGGAGCTGCCCAATAGCACACTCCTTTTGGACTTTTCTATCCTAAGCAAAGTAGTCGGCTCTACTATGACTGTAAGTCCACAATCTGCACTTCTTTCCTTAGACATAGCAGAATGGGAACCCTCTTTAAAACCATTATTTTTACATATTTGCATGGTAGCAAAAAACTCCATTGTGTACCACTGGAAAGGGCCTACACTTCCTAACTCTAATGACATTATACAATCAGTTTCTCGCCATCGGTCCCATGAACTAAAGTTCGCTCTGTCTAACAACCAGTTCCAATCATTTTTTAGTAAATGGCAAAAATGGGACCAAATCTTCCCATCTCCCATCACTTAAACATTACCATGCTAGAGTTCAGTCCTATCTACCTACTTGATTTATTTCTCTCCAAAGACACATCAGTGTTATATTGCAATATCTTTATTACTTCATCCTTACACAATCTAAACTCTATATTGCTATACAGACTCGCTATTGTGTATTTTTGTAATACTGTTTCTCTCTTTATGCAGTTTATTCTGCATTGCCTTAGTTAATACCCTTGTATTATATTTCAGATTATAATGTTGACTTTGTTTACGACTCAAGGGTTGCATTCCTTGTCAACTGATACTTGTTCCCTAATTCCCTATTATTTCTTCCCTCCTTTCTCCATACAGTATTAAATGTTCCCATATTGCTCTCTATACAGTGTTATGGGCCCCATATAGTGCTCCATACAGTATTATGGGCCCCATATAGTGATCCATATAGTATTATGGGCCCCATATAGTCTTCTATACATACAAAAATAAACATATATTCTCCTCTCCCTGTTCCTGGCTGCTCTGGTCTCTGACACACATCTTCTGAACCTCTGCAATGCTCGGCACAGAGGGCGCGCTGTAGTGACACCATCTTGCCCTCTGTGCTGAGATGTCATAGCGCTCAGAAGCAGAGGGGGAATGATGGGAGATGGATTGTCAGCTGACGGCTTCCTCTCCCATCATTGTTTTCAACTGTATCAGCATCCAGGATGCCGATACAGTTGAAAATACGGTGTGTGGGGGGCAGTACCGGCACTGACACCATGGTCTATTGCCAGTACGCCACTGGAAGTAAGTACAGTGCCTTGCGAAAGTATTCGGCCCCCTGGAACTTTTCAACCTTTTCCCACATATCATGCTTCAAACATAAAGATACCAAATGTAAATTTTTGGTGAAGAATCAACAACAAGTGGGACGCAATTGTGAAGTTGAACGAAATTCATTGGTTATTTTAAATTTTTGTGGAAATTCAAAAACTGAAATGTGGGGCATGCAATATTATTCGGCCCCTTTAACTTAGTACTTTGTTGCGCCACCTTTTGCTGCGATTACAGCTGCAAGTCGCTTGGGGTATGTCTCTATCAGTTTTGTACATCGAGAGACTGAAATTCTTGCCCATTCTTCCTTGGCAAACAGCTCGAGCTCAGTGAGGTTGGATGGAGATCGTTTGTGAACAGCAGTTTCAGCTCTTTCCACAGATTCTCGATTGGATTCAGGTCTGGACTTTGACTTGGCCATTCTAACACCTGGATACTTTTATTTGTGAACCATTCCATTGTAGATTTTGCTTTATGGTTGGGATCATTGTCTTGTTGGAAGACAAATCTCTGTCCCAGTCTCAGGTCTTTTGCAGACTCCAACAGGTTTTCTTCAAGAATGGTCCTGTATTTGGCTCCATCCATCTTCCCATCAATTTTAACCATCTTCCCTGTCCCTGCTGAAGAAAAGCAGGCCCAAATCATGATGCTGCCACCACCATGTTTGACAGTGGGGATGGTGTGTTCAGGGTGATGAGCTGTGTTGCCTTGACGCCAAACATATCGTTTGGCATTGTTGCCAAAAAGTTCGATTTTGGTTTCATCTGACCAGAGCACCTTCTTCCACATGTTTGGTGTGTCTCCCAGGTGGCTTGTGGCAAACTTTAAATGACACTTTTTATAGATATCTTTGAGAAATGGCTTTCTTCCTGCCACTCTTCCATAAAGGCCAGATTTGTGCAGTGTATGACTGATTGTTGTCCTATGGACAGACTGTCCCACCTCAGCTGTAGATCTCTGCAGTTCATCCAGAGTGATCAAGGGTCTCTTGGCTGCATCTCTGATCAGTCTTCTCCTTGTTTGAGATGAAAGTTTAGAAGGACGGCCGGGTCTTGGGAGATTTGCAGTGGTATGATATTCCTTCCATTTCAATATGATCGCTTGCACAGTGCTCCTTGGGATTTTTAAAGTTGTTGAAAACATTTTGTATCCAAATATGGCTTTAAACTTCTCCACAACAGTATCACGGACCTGCCTGTTGTGTTCCTTGGTCTTCATGATGCTCTCTGTGCATCAAACAGAAACCTGAGACTATCACAGAGCAGGTGCATTTATACGGAGACTTGATTACACACAGGTGGATTATATTTATCAGCATTAGTCATTTAGGACAACATTGGATCATTCAGAGATCCACAATTAACTTCTGGAGTGAGTTTGCTGCACTGAAAGTAAAGGGGCCGACTAATATTGCATGCCCTACTTTTCAGTTTTTGAATTTCCACAAAAATGTAAAATAACCAATAAATTTCGTTCAACTTCACAATTGTGTCCCACTTGTTGTTGATTCTTCACCAAAAAATTTACATTTGGTATCTTTATGTTTGAAGCATGATATGTGTCAAAAGATTGAAAAGTTCCAGGGGGCCCAATACTTTTGCAAGGCACTGTATGTAGAAGAAAAATTAAAATAATAATAAACAATAACACTGCCATGTAGAAAAGATGTTTATAGTAAAATACTGATTTTTAAATGTCAGTTTTTAATTATATATTTTCTAGGATATATAATTTCATAGTTTTAAAGGGAATCTATCATTTAAAATAATGCTATTAACCTGCAGAAATGGGGTTAGTCTGCTGGTTAATAGTGTTCTGATCCTGCCCAGCGCCCGCACTGACAGCCCCACGGCAGGGAGGAAATTAACTTTATTACCACCAGCAGAGTTCGGTTTCCAGTCATAGGGGTGGAGTTGGCGTTGCTTCAGTGATGGCATGCCCCGGCACTGACTGAGAGCCAGCCCGAAGCCTGCTGTCAGTC
Organism: Dendrobates tinctorius; assembly: GCF_039654945.1. Classification (NCBI taxonomy): domain Eukaryota; kingdom Metazoa; phylum Chordata; class Amphibia; order Anura; family Dendrobatidae; genus Dendrobates; species Dendrobates tinctorius. The sequence continues at coordinate 12,868,917 of NW_027361715.1, forward strand.
ACTCAAGGTAGGGGGCGCGGTTACAGTCGCAACTCTCTATACACTGAGAAGGGGCTGAAATTCAGCTGGAGCCACCCTCGTTACTGGAAACCAATTACTGACAGGGGTAATAAAGTTAATTTCCTCCCAGCAGCGGGGCTTTTATTGCCGGCGCTGCATGGTGTCATAACGCTATTAACCTGCAGATTAAATGCATATCAGCAGATCAATAGCGTTATTACACATGACAGGATGAAGGCAGACAAGAGTCCATCAAGTTCAACCCATACCCTAACGTGATCCAGGAAAAAAAACCCAACAAGGCAGATGTTTATTGCCTCATATTAGTGGAAAATTTCCTTCCCGACTCCACATACGGCAATCAGACTAGTTCTCTGGATGAACATTACAGTGCTACCCAGTCCTGCAGTGCATCCGTGCAGAGCAAGTTGTCAATCACTTACAGCCACCACTCACAGTATAAGGAGCGGTGCTGTGAGCGGTGACTGTATCCGTTCCCTGCACCACCACCATGACTGAAAGCCGGTAGCTCTCTGGAGTAGATAAGTTCCTTCTCTCACCGCACCTTCAGTAAGCATTTCCATTCAACATTTTAATGCTATTTACCTGCAGTTTTACCCTTTATCTGCAGGTAAATTGTAGTTTTCTATGTGACTGGTTCCCCTTAATTTTTACATGGGGGTCTTCAGAGATGTAGTTTTCTTTATTGAAGTTAAGGGGTAAAAAAAAATATCTATGATCAGGTTTTAAAATATGACAACATTCCCCAAAAATTTCATTCTTTATGAATGCAAATTGTTTTCTACAATTTGATCTTAGTTAAAAATGACTTAAAGGTAACAACTACAGCCCCATGTGGATGTCCCAGTGTTTTTATATTCGCTAAGCTTTCCTGGGATCCTAAATGTAAAATATGGCTGGATATGTAGAGGGATACATTTCATTATCTTATAAGAAAAGGAGCCTGGCATGGTGATGTGACAACCATTTTGATGCAATTACCGTATATTGGTACCACCCATGCTTGCAATTTACAGATGAAGACGACCATTTATTGTCCTCATCTGGAATATTTTTTTTTATAGGATAAAAATGAATTATACGATAACAATAGTTTTTCTTAAATGATTATAAAAAGGTTTAGGATTTGTCAATGATTTAAAGAGAATCTGTCACCCCATTTTTGGCCTATGAGATGCGTCCACTGCCATCAGGGGCTTATCTACAGCATTCTGTAATGCTGTAGATAAGCCCCTCATCTAACCTGAAAGAGAAGAAAAACGAGTTAGATTATACTCACCCGGTGGTCCGGTCCGGTCCGGTGCGGTGGGTGTCGTGGTCCGGACCGGCGCCTCCCATCTTCTAGCGATGACGTCCTCCTTCTTACTTCTGCCGCGCTCCTGCGCAGGAATACCTTATCTGTCCTGTTGAGGGCAGAGTAAAGTACTGCAGTGCGCAGGCTCCGGATCTCTCTGACCTTTCCTGGCGCGTGCGCACTACAGTACTTTACTCTGCCCTCAGTAGGGCAGATAAAGTACGCCTGCGTAGGAACCACGGCAGAAGTAAGAAGGAGGACGTCATCTCTGGAAGATGGGAGGCGCCGGACCACGACTCCCATCGGACCGGACTGGACCCCTGGGTATAATATAACTCATTTTTCTTATCTTTCAGGTTACATCGGGGACTTATCTATAGCATTACAGAATGCTGTAGATAAGCCCCTGATAGCGGTGGCCGCATCTCATAGGCAAAAAATGGGGTGACAGATTCCCTTTAATAAGAAATTAATAAGGGAAATTCAAGAGAATTATTCCTACATGTAAATAACGATGTTAGAGAATGAGATACGGTAGAACAAGGACAGTGGGTGCACGTCACTCATCCGTCTCGCTAGCTGAACCTATGAGGACCCGGTCAATGGATGACATTTCTGAAGTGGACACCAGACATTATTTTAATTCTACAGTTAGGAAACATGATGACTTGGAGGAAAATGTGTAGAATATTCTTTACACCTTCAATAATGTGAGAATACTTACTAATCTTTCCGCAAATCTGCTGACGGCGCTACGTGTTTACGGGAAGAGCCTCAGCAGTGAAAGCTTTTCTGTTTAGCTCTCGTGGAGGCACCGGTCTAGAGCGAAGAAAGAAAAAGCTTCAACATTGCAAATATTATACAGTTTCCACACACAATATGTTTTTGTTTTTTTAGGTGACGTTTTTGCATTCGAATTAAAAGGATTATTGAAATGAAGTTTTTTTTTTAAAAAAATAAAAATTCTGAATAAAAACTGAAGATCAAAAATGCTAAAAAAAAAATCACTAAATCCATAGCACAAAGTCAATGAGGCTCTGCTTTTGCAGAATCATAAAAAAGTTGAAAAAACGCAACAGATTTTTTTTTAATGCAACTTAATTTTTGTTGGGGGAAAAGATGAGACAGATTGAAACTTGGAGAAAATTAGTGACATAAAAAGGTGATCTATATGACCTTTACCCTGAAGGATATACTGCACATAGAAGGAGAAACAGGGAAGGGCGATAAAAGCAGGAGGTATACCATAGAACGTGCAAACGGGTATTAGCTAAAAGGTCTTACAAGACATTTAGCATGTTCCACAGATTCATTAAAGGAGTTGTCCAATGTCTCGCTCTTCAGCCCGATCTGACATCAGGCATGGAAAGACTCTGTTGTAGGTGGGCAGGATGGTTGCCAAAGAAGTGTCCAAGAGAAAGGTGCAGCACAAAGCCTATAAACACCAAGGCAGATTTCATTATTTGTACTGTCAAAAATTATCTCACTACTTAATCTGTCACCAGGTGTTTGCTATCTCCTCGGAGACCAGCATGATGCAGATAAAGAGACCCTGATTCTAGTGATGTCTCACGTACTGGGCTGCTTGCTGTCATTTTTATATCATTCTTATCTTCTCCAGATCTAGCAGAGCTCTGAACGCTGAGCCTTGTATAGCCTTGCGCACACCACTGATTGACTGCTTTCTGTGTACATTGTATGGTGACATAAAGCTGCTAATCAGTGGTGGTGGTGGGGTTACACAGAGCAGGAGGACTACATGGCACAAGACATTTAGTCACATCTGCCTGAGGCCACAGGCTCAATAGGACTACCTCAGACTTGCCACAAGCCACTCCGTTTGGCAGATTCCAGAGGAACCCCAATATACTTTAAGCCCTATACAGGGATCTGTTTTAACAACAGGATTCAGTGGATTGTGTTGTGAATTATTTTTCTGGCATCCCTCTGGTTATTACTGAAGGTTGTGGAGCTGGTCAGATTGACAGAGGGGTTGCGAGTTCTCTTTCTGGGCTCCCTCTGGTGGATACTGGAGGTAATGGAGCTGATCTGATTGACAGAGACTTGCCACCTGATAATGAGGATGACGATTGGAGATCTTGGGTTTCAGAATGGGATTTAAGACAGCCGACTCCCTCTATCCCTGCTGGTGATTTTCTTCCTGTGCCTTCAGAGGTCTGATGTCTCCTGCTCTTTCCCTGCATGGTTCAGCTAAGTGGTTCATTTGTTATTCTGTTTGCATTTGATCTGGTTTTGTCTATCTCTGCTTTGTGCGGGTCAGCCAGCTCTGGCTGGGCTGTGCTGAATCACCGCCCATATGTTACTGCTTGTGCCAGTTTGTTTTGTCCCCTGTTGTATTGGTCTCTTTTTGCTTTGCTTTCAGAATATACCAGAGTGCTGATATAGTGGGGGCGAAGTCGTGTGACTTCAGTGTTTTTTGTGCTTCAGACGTGTTGGACTTTTTGCAGGGTTTTTTGCATGATTGCAGACAGTGTCTTTCCTTTCCTGTCCTGCCTAGTAAGTGTGGGCCCCATCATTTGCTCAGTCTATTTTCCTACCTGCGTTTGTGTTTTCATCTTGTCTCACCGACAATATATGTTTGGGGGCTATCTATTCCTTTGGGGTCTGCTCTGGGGCAGTTTAGATTTCCCCTTTCTTGCTTTAGGCTTAGTTAGCTCTCCGGCTGTGTCGAGGCATCTAGGATCATTGTAGTTACGCTCCACAGCTACTGCTAGTTGTGTGGACAGGATCAGGGGTCTGCAATCCGCTTAGTTACCAACCTCTCTGGTTTTCTGTGGCTTAGCCTGGGCCTGCTATCCTCCTCGGTGACGCATTCATAACAGGATTGCTACCACAGAAGGGCTGACTTCTGGAAGTGCGATCCAGAGGTAGGAATGGTCGATAAGAAGGGTCAAAGCCAAGAGGTCACGTCAGGAACAGAATCACAAAACAAGTGAGTAGTCAAATATCAAGCCAAGGTCAAGGAGCGGGAATAATCGAGACAAAACATGGAAGAACAGCACAGAGGTCTGAACCAGGATAGCTGAACTATTGACAGGCAGTGGGAAGTGACCGTCAGGGGTTTATATAGAACAGCCCCACCCAGTGCTGACAGCAGACAGAAACTAAATAAACAAGAGTAATCTTGTAGCTTCTGGACTGTCCAGGGCCACAATTCACAGAAATAAAATAGCATTGATGCTAACAAGCATCACCCGCATCAACGGTGTGGAGCCGCTTAACGGCCAAAACAGAAACGGGCACAAATGTTACACTGGACCTGTAGATATAATTTCCTGCTGATAAAACACTTATTTTATTAAAACAACAACACGCAGCCTAGGAACTGGCACATGACTGGAATGAGGGTGTCTGATTACATTAAAAAACTGCTCTCAGATTACATGGCAAACACCTGCTGACAAAGGAAGCAGGAAGATATGAGGCGAACCTGGCATGACAGTAGTTTCAGGGGATTGGTCGTTTTTCATTATTTTTAGATAAAGCTGATTTTTAAATAGAAAAAGTAGTGGACTAATCTTTTAATCCAGAACTAAGGTGGCACCTCCAGTGACTGGACTTCTTTTTTAACCCAGTCACCAGTTGTCTTTCCTTGGCCCACATTTGATAGACACAAATCACCATATTCCAGGAACAAAACAGATGTCCTGCAGTTTTGGAGATGTTTTGAATCAGTCATTATCCATCACAATGTTGACGAGTGTTTCCAACACATCAACTTCAAGAATCGACTATTCACTTTCTGCCTAAGGGCTCATACTCACTTGCGAGAGACTCGCATGATTCTCGTGCGGGACTCTCTTATGAAAACCCGGCACTGCCGCTGGCACTGGGACTGGAGCGTGCAGCTGCATAGAAATACATGTAGCCGCATGCTCCGGTCCGAGTGCCGGCGGCAGTGCCAGGTTTTACGATACGAGTAGCTGATGCTGCAATGGGCTGCCAGTAGCACGGCGCCAGTATGATATCCTCTATCCCTCCGGCTTGCAGAGAGCAGACAGGCATGTCCACTCTCTCCGGAGTCTAGAGGAGAATCGTGTGAGTCTCTCGCAAGTGAGTATGAGCCCTAATAGTTTCCATCTCTTGACATATTCTATTGTCAGATAGGCAATGTTTCTCACGTCACTTACCAGGGGTTTAATGCTGGGTGTAATCTACATATTTACATACATTTATAATATCCTTAGATCATGTGAAAAAAATTGAGAATTTCATTTTGTATAGCAGCTTGTGGTGGTTTAGCAGTGCTATAGGTTTTATATCAAGGCCCAGAAACTTGAACTTGCCCAGCTAATTCTGTATTATTTGCCCATCCGCTATAATAAGGACATTTTTTTCAATTAATACGCAAATTCAATGATAATTTAAATCTAATTGTGCAAAACTGTAATTAGCTTGAATGTAACACTTATGGTAAAGCAGCGCGTCGCAGTACCCTGATGACATTATCAGACTCCTCTTTTACTCTCTACTCCTCTACATTCACAAATTTATATGCACATAAAACATCACAAATCAGAAATCTGTCTATGAATAATTCTGTGCTAATATCCTCTCTCTCACATTCCTCTACACTTTAAATCAAATTTAATCTCAGATATAAGTTTTCATTCTTTGAAACTTTCTCTGGCGTTACCATCTGTCATATAAAATCAGCCGCCCCTGACCTATTACCGCCTAAAGAAAGGAAGCAATGGGAGATAAAAGGTATTGGTGAGCATGCAATATTCAGCCCAGGCGCTTACACAGGCTGTATGTGTTTTTCTTACCCTTTCACAGAATCTGCAGGATAAAATTGGACTTCTTACAAAATGTTTGTAACTAGAGAGGAGCGAGCCAGATCTTAATAGTTCGGCGTTTGTACAAGACAGTTACAGTCCGGTGCTAAACTCCAAACATGGTTTCCTCGGAAGCCCTTTGCAATGTTCGGAGTTGCGGGGGTAATCCGTTGTAGAGAAAAAGAGAGAGAGATGTTTTTTTCAAGCTCAAAAGTTTGGGTCCCTATTATTTTCAATGGGGTTCAGATTCAAGTTTTGGTACAGTTCTGTTAACTGAACTGAACTTTGGAGTAAAGTTCAGGTAGGGTACCAGAACCCAAACTTCCGCAGGTCCGCTCATCCCTAATTGTAACCAAACCTTGGCTCTGTTAGAGAGAAATCATGATGAGACAACTGTTACTATCGGTAAATTAACGGTGCCACAGCATCCCCCATATAAAGGAACTTCTTATTATTTTTGTTGTTCTGAATTTGACGGTCTGAGGAAGCCTCCAGTACATTCTTGGCAATGATGAATGAGAGGGCTCAGTGATGAACCACCCAGTCATCCAATTTAGAATATCACTAATGTACCAAATTCCTCAATTCTGTTTTTGTGCACCCACTGACTTTAATCATTATAGCCATATCTGGCAGTGTCATGTTAGTCCTGCTCAACCATGTTCATCTTAAACCTCTTTACCCCAAGGGTGGTTTGCACGTTAATGACCAAGCCAAATTTACAATTCTGACCACTGTCACTTTATGAGGTAATTCTGGGACGCCTCAACGGATCCCAGTGATTCTGAGATTGTTTTTTTATGACATGTTGTATTTCATGATAGTGTTAAAATTTATTCGGTATGACCTGTGTTTATTTATGAACAAAATGGAAATTTGGTGAAAATTTTGAAAATTTTGCAACTCTCCAACTTTAAATTTTCATGCCTTTAAATCACAGAGGCAGGTCACACAAAATAGTTAATAAGTAACATTTCCCACATGCCTACTTTACATCAGCAGAATTTTTGAACCCAATTTTTTTTTTGTTAGGAAGTTATAAGTTTTAAAAGTTGACAAGCAATTTTTTCCAACAAAATTTACAAAACCATTCTTTAGGGACCACCTCACATTTGAAGTCACTTTGAGGGGTTTATATGATAGAGAATACCCAAAAGTGACACCACTCTAAAAAATGCACCCCTCAAGGTGCTCAAAACCACATTCAAGAAATATATTAACCCTTCAGGTGCTTCACAGGAATTTTTGGAATATGGAAAAAAATGAACATTTAACTTTTTTTCACAAAAAATTTACTTCAGATCCAATTTATTTTATTTTGACAAGCTTAACAAAAAAAAATGGACCCCATAATTTGTTGTGTAATTTCTCCTGAGCATGCTGATACCCTATATGAGGGGAAAAAAACACTGTTTAGGTGCACAGCAGAACTCAGAAGGGAAGGAGCGTCATTTGACTTTTAGAATGTAAAATTTCCTGGAATCAATAGCGGACGTCATGTCCCATTTGGAGAGCCCCTGATGTGCTTAAACAGTGGAAACACCCCACAATTGACCTCGCTTTGGAAACTAGACCCCTCATAGAATGTATTTAGATATGTGGCGAGCACCTTGAACCCTCAGGTGCTTCACAGAAGTTTATAATGCTGAGCCGTGAAAATAAAAAAAATCACATTTTCCACACAAAGATGTTATTTTGGCCCCAAATTTTGCATTTTCATAAGAGGAACAGGAGAAATTTCACCACACAATTTATTGTGCAATTTCTCCTGAGTATGCCGATACCCCATAAGTGGGGGAATACTACTTTTGAAGCACAGTGCAAAGCTCAGAAAGGAAGAGACGCCATATTGGAATTCAAATTTTGCTGGAATGGTTTGAGGGGGCCATGTCACATTGGCAGAGCTCCTGAGGTGCCAGAACAGCAGAACCCACTATATGTGAACTCATTTTACAAACTACACTTCCCAATGAATTCATCTAGGGGTGCAGTGATCATATTGACACCACATGTGCCAGTTTTATACCATTGTGCGTTGAAGAAAGAATAAATTACATTTTTACCACTAAAATGTTGTTTTAGCCACAAGATTTAAATTTTTCTAAGCACTAATAGGAATTTTTTTTCAACAAAAGGAGGTCCATTTTTCCTCAGCGCACCAATACCTTATGTGTAATAAGGAGATATTTTTCAGGCACAGTGCAAAGCTCAGGAGGCAAGGAGCACCAGATTTACTGTTATGGCTTGAGGGTGCCATAACCCACTGGGAGAGCCCATGTGGTGCCAGAACAGCAGAACCCCCCCATAAGTGACCCTATTTTACAAGCTACACCTCACAATGAATTCATCTAGGGGTGCAGTGATCATATTGACACCATGGGTGTGTCACAGAATTTTATACCATTTGGGCACTGAAGAAAAAATAACTTAATTTTTACCCCCAAAGTTTTGATTTAGCCCCAGATATTACATTTTCACACAAGAAATGGGTAAAAATGGCGCCAAAATTTGTCCACAATTTCTACTGAATGTGGCAATATCCGATATGCGGCTGTACAGTACTACTTAGCCATACAGAAAGAATGGGGAGGAATAGAGCGCTATTTGCCTCCTGGAGTGCAGATTTTCCTAGAATAGTTAGCAGACTCAATATACCGAGCCCCTGATTGCTAGAAGAACAGAATCCCTCCTCAAGTGACCAGGTCAAGGTGTGCAGAGCAAGCCAAAGTCTAGTAACACAGAAGTCTTAGCTCCAAGGTACAGGTGTGTGTCTTGGTGAGCCTTATAAAGGTCTAGACAGATACTCACTTGGGATGAAGCCAGGTCACCTGCAAAGCCTGACGTGGAGAGCAACAGATTCTAGCGGACTTGGGTGAGGTGTCACGTCCGCCATGTCTGCCATGTCTGTTTGTCTCAAGAACTCCTGGAGCGATGTGCATGCGCATGTTTTGTCTGCTGTCCTGCATGTTCGCTAGAGCTGTGTGCAGACTCACCTCATGTCTGAGCTGCAGGATCCCTGCGTTTCTGCTCTGCCTTCTGTGATCTTCTCGTCATGTCTGGAGTCCTTGATCATGTGATGTTTCTTAAGATCCTGCACTGTCTGGTTCTGCAATCATCTCGTCATGTCTAGAATCCCGGATCATGTGTTCTTCCTAGGATCCTGCACTGGTTGGTTCGGTGATCATCTCGTCATGTCTGAAACCCTGATCATGTGACGTTTCCTAAGATCCTGCACTGTCTGGTTCTGCTATCATCTCGTCATGTCTAGAATCCCGGAAGTTCTCCCCTGGTCCTGACCTGGAGGAGGAGGTGCTATGCGCTATATCAGGCCGCCTCTTCCTATGCTCAGGGCCTGATTATTGTGTGGCTTCCCTGCATGGCTGCTTGGTCTGTGGGGTTGCTCCCTCTATTCTGTGCCCTTGCACTCTGCTCTGTCGTGCGTCTCTGCACACGCTCCGTGCTCGTATTCCGTCTCTTGTCTTGTGGGGTGTCTCTCGTGCCATGTTTGTCTTTGCCTTGCTTTGACTTGTAGTCCTCCCTGTGTTCTCTGCCTTGCCTGTTTTGCCATGTCTTGCTTTTGCTATGCTTTGACTTGTAGTCCTCCCTGTGTTCTCTGCCTTGCTATTCCTTGCTTTGTGTTCCTCCCTATGGTCTCAGTCTTTGCTTGCTCTGCCTCGCTCTCTCCTATGGTGCTCTGTAGTGCTCCCTGGCACACGCACCATTTCTCCTCTCCTTAGTGCTCGTTTCTTTGTCTAGTCCCAAGGTCTTCCCTTGGCCCGGCTCTGGGCTTCTGCCTACGCTCCGCTGCTAGACTCTGTCCTCTCTCTGACCTGGCTCTGTTTCTGCCTGTATTCCTTGCCTTGTTCCCTGCCTTGTCCTTGCATTGAACCCCGGCGTGGGTTCCCCTTGGCCGTCTCCTGTGCCGTGGTAAGTGCCACGTGTTTGTGTACAGCCGTGTGTACTGGCCAGTGTGGCGTGCCTCCTGCGTGGCTCCTAGCACGCAGCCCTTCCTTGTGCCCTGGCGTGGCTCCTAGCACGCACCCTGCCTTGAACCCTGGCGTGGCTCCTAGCACGCACCCTACCTTGAACCCTGGCGTGGCTCCTAGCACGCACCCTGCCTTGAACCCTGGCGTGGCTCCTAGCACGCACCCTGCCCTGAACCTGGCGTGGCTCCTAGCACGAAGGTTCCTTTGCCCCCTCCTGTGCCTTAGTCGTGCCTCGTGCTGGCGTTACAGCCGTGTGCATTGGCCAGTGAGGTGTGCGTCCCTGCGTAGCTCCTAGCACGCAGCCCTGCTCTGAACCCTGGCGTGTCTCTACACGCACTCTGTCTTGTACCTTGGCGTGTCTCTACACGCACTCTGTCTTGTACCTTGGCGTGTCTCTACACGCACTCTGTCTTGTACCTTGGCGTGTCCCCTACACACGCACCTCGCTTTGAACCCTGGCGTGTCCCCTACACACGCACCTTGCCTTGCACCTAGTCTTGAACCCTGGTGTGTCCCCTACACACGCACCTAGCCTTGGACCCTGGCGTGTCCCCTACACACGCACCTAGCCTTGGACCTTGGCGTGTTCCCTAAACACGCACCCTGCTTGGATATCTGTCGTGCCTCCTTGCCTGAACCCTGGTTTGCCTGCCGGATGCCCGGAACCTGCCGACCGTTGCCAGAGGTCCGGAACCAGATGACTACGGCCTGATGTCCGGAGCTGACGTCCGCAGCCTGATCCCTGGATCCTGTCGGTTTGCCAGCAGTCCGGAGTCCGATGCCATCTTGCCATTACCTGTGCCTAGGCGTGCCATCTGGCACGTACCATGTTATGGACCTTGGCGTGCCCACGCGCGCACCTTGCACGTTTTGCTTGTTTTCTCTGTATGTGATCTTGTGTTATTCTAATGAAGATACCTTGCACCTACGTCTAGTCTCGTCTTGCTTCCTGCTTGTCGTCAGACACTCGTCTAGTGTCCCCTGAGCCGGCCGTCTGGTCCCAGCAGTCGTGGTGGCTCACCCCCTTGGTCTTGCCCCTGACACTCCCTGTATAGGGGGTGGATTCTCACAAGGTCAGCTCGCCCTCGGTGGGTGGGTGCCACGACCCAGAGGGTCCACTCAAAAAATGGGCTCAGCAGGAGCTGAGTCCGTCACATGAGGGAAGCAAAGCACAGTTCCTGGACAGGTGCGTAACACTGTGACTAGCTAATTATGGTTAAAAGAAAAGTCTATTTCCAGCAGTCTATGGCTCATGGCCATAGGCTTCCGTAAAAAAGCACATTTGAAAGGTTGACTCACCAAAACCCTGACTAATGCACTAGCAGGATGCAGCAGACCTCCATTGATAAAAGCTGGGGCAGCACAGGTGCAAACCACTGATGAGAACAGCCAGTAACCCAAGAGGGTCTGTGTCATGATCCATGCTGGATTATGACAGGTTTTGAAAAAGTAACTTTTTTTTCCTTTGAGCTGGTTGCTTGGAGTTGGTTTTGCCCCCGGTGGCCATTGGGGTTATTGCATGGTGGTGTCTTTTGTTTTAGTGTGCCCCCGGTGGTGGTTAGTGTTATTGCACATGATAATGAAGCAGGTGTGATTCCTTGGGTCCTGCCTATAAAGGTGTAGCAGGTGGTTTCACTCACTTTTGGTGATATTGCTCATTTCCAACCAAGACTGGTGAAGGAAGGAACTACAGAGAGCAGCTCAGGGGAGCTCTGGTGTAAAGTCTGGTGAAGGAAGGAATTACAGAGAGGTGTTCCTTGCAGCTCTGACAAAGCTTGGAGAAGTAGCAGCTATTCTGGAGGAAAGCTGCATTCTGGTGGTGGACTCTGTTGCTGAGAGCAATAGCAACAGAGCAAAGCTAAGTGGTGTATCCCTGTTTGTATTTTTCCCTGGTGTGTATTAGTACAGCGGTGGGGCCAGTGCCTGCACCACCCAGCTCCCTAGCAAGGGTTAGGTGTAGGGTGTGCTAGAGTGACAGGTTCCGGCTCGGCAACAGGTGAGGAGCCTGTATAGGGAACGTTAGGAGTGTGAGGGACACTGACTCAGGGGAGTGAAGGAGGTCTCCACGTCCCTGTTCCCTATCACAGGGCCCACCGTTGTAACTGTTTCCCCTTCCCCCGTGTCTTGTTGTTTTAGTTACCGGCCTGCGGGTCGTGTCACACAGGACAGTTACACGTGCCGTGTCTTGTTGTCTTAGTTACTGGACTGTGGGTCGTGTCACACAGGACGGGTTCACGTGACATTATCACCAAACATAACATTTTTTTCTGCTGAGCCATGGATCAAAGGCAGACCTTTGCCCAAATGCTGCAAATCTTTACTGATGAGATTAGAGGGCTGCGCATTGAGTTGGTGCAGCAGCTGCAGCTGTTGGTGGGTTTTGGGGGTCTGGTTCATAGAATCGTAGAGTTGGTAGGGACCTCCTGGGCCATCTGGTCCAACCCCCTGCTCAAAGCAGGATTCGCTAAATCATCCCAGTTAGATGTCTGTCCAGCCTCTGTTTGAAGACTTCCATTGAAGGAGAACTCACCACTTCTCGTGGCAGCCTGTTCCACTCATTGATCACTCTAACTGTCAAAAGTTTTTTCTAATATCTAATCTGTGTCTCCTCCCATTCAGCTTCATCCCATTGCTTCTAGTCTTTCCTTGTGCAAATGAGAATAAAGTTGATCCTTCTACAATGTGACAGCCCTTTAGATATTTGTAGACAGCTATTAAGTCTCCTCTCAGTCTTCTCTTTTGCAAACTAAACATTCCCAAATCCTGCAACCTTTCCTCATAAGACAGGGTTTGCAGACCGGTCACCATTCTGGTCGCTCTTTTCTGAACTTGCTCCAGTTTGTTGATGTCTTTTTTAAAATGTGGTGCCCAAAATTGGACACAATATTCTAGATGAGGTCTGACCAAAGAGGAGTAGAGGGAAATTATTACTTCACGTGATCTAGACTGTATGCTTCTGTTAATACATCCTAGAATTGCATTTGCCTTTTTTGCTGCTGCATCACACTGTTGACTCATATTCAGTCTGTGATCTATTAGTATACCCAAGTCTTTTTCACATGTGCTGTCACTTAGCCCTATTCCTCCCATTCTATATATGCTTTTTTCATTTTTATTGCCCAGATGTAGTACTTTGCATTTCTCCCTGTTAAAAACCATTCTGTTAGTTGCTGCCCACTTCTCCAGTTTATTTAAATCTTTTTGAATCCTCTCTCTCTCTTCTCTAGTATTAGCTATCCCTCCTAGCTTTGTGTCATCAGCAAATTTAATCAGTTTACCCTCAATTCCTTCATCTAAATCGTTGATAAAGATGTTGAACAATACAGGGCCCAGGACAGAGCCCTGTGGTACCCCACTTGAGACATTCTTCCAACTGGATGTGCAGCCATTTACGACCACTCTTTGGGTCCGATCACTAAGCCAGTTATGAATCCACCTAACAGTTGCCTTGTCCATTCCATACTTAGTCATTTTTTCAATAAGGATTGTATGAGAGACTTTGTCAAATGCTTTGCTGAAGTCAAGATATACTATATCTACAGCATTTCCTTGATCCACCCAATCAGTAATACCATCATAGAAGGAAATTAAATTAGTCTGACATGACTTATTAGTTACAAACCCATGCTGACTCTGTTTAATCACTTCATTCTTATCCAGGTATTGACATACATGTTGTTTAATAATTTGTTCAAAGATCTTTCCTGGTATAGAAGTCAGACTCACCGGCCTATAGTTGCCTGGGTCTACCTTCTTCCCCTTTTTGAAGATAGGAACAACATTTGCTCTTCTCCAGTCTTCTGGCACTTCTCCTGTTCTCCAAGAATTTTCAAAGATTATGGAGAGGGGTTCAAAAATTTCTTCTGCTATCTCCTTCAGTACTCTGGGGTGTAATTCATCTGGACCTGGAGACTTGAATACATTTAGGTTAGCTAAGTGTTTCCTCACTATCTTTCTGTTTATAGATATCCTGGATTCTTCTATTCCCTTAATAGGACAGTGAATAACAGTTGATGTTACATTTCCTTTCTGAGAGAAAACAGATGCAAAATAGGAATTTAAAAGTTCAGCCTTCTCAACATCCTGTCTTACCATTTCATCATTTTCATCCTGTAAAAATCCTATAGCATCTTTGACTTTTCTTTTACTTTTGACATATCCCCAAAATCCTTTATTATTGCTTTTGACATCTCTTGCAAGCCTCAATTCATTTTCAGCTTTAGATAATCTGATTTGTGCCTTGCAGGTTCTGCAGACAGCATTATATTCTTCTTTAGATATGCCTCCTTCTTTCCATTTTATAAACATTTTTTGCTTCCTTTTTAGCATGTGCTTAAGTTCTGTGTTCATCCATCCTGGTTTCCTTAAATGCTTCCTATTCTTCCCTCTTTTCGGAATTGTTAACAACTGTGCTTTGAGAATTTCATTTTTCAAGATTTCCCATCCTTCCTGGACATTTTTGTCTTTAAGGATATCCAGCCATTGGATCCCTCCAATTCTCTTTCTGAATCCCTTAAAATCTGCCTTTCTGAAATCTAACCTTGACGTCTGAGTCTTCACAGGTCTTCCGCCTCTAGTTATCCAAAATTCTAAAATAGCATGGTCGCTACCTCCTAGGGTCCCAGCCACTTTTACCTCCTCAACCATTTCCTCCCTGTTTATAAGGATTAGATCCAGGGTAGCAGTTCCCCTTGTTTTCTCCTTTACCTTTTGGAAGATAAAGTTGTCAGCAAGAGAGGATAAGAATTTCCTTGACCTGTTAGTTTTGCCTGAGAGAGATTCCCAACAAATGTCTGGATAGTTGAAGTCTCCCATGACAACTATGTCATATTTTTTGGAGAACTTGGCCATTTGATGCATAAAGAGTTCATCCATATCTTCAGCTTGCACAGGCGGCCTGTAGTTAATGCCTACAATGGTGTCCTTTCCATTGTTCTGTCCTTGTATTCTTACCCAAACAGTTTCCACAGAACTCCCAGTCTCTGAAGCTTCAATCTCTGTGCAGATATACGCGTTTCTAACATACAATGCGACACCCCCTCCTCGTTTATCAAGTCTGTTTCTTGCAAATAAGTTGTATCCTTCTAGTCTTGTATTCCAATCATGTGTATTGTCCCACCAAGTTTCAGTGATTCCAATGACATCATATTTCTTTTCCTGTGTTAGTAGTTCCAATTCTCCTTGTTTGTTGCCCATGCTTTGTGCATTAGTATAGAAACATTTTAGTTTGTGATTGGTTTCTCTTTCTCCAATATTTTTTTTAATTAGATTCTTTCGTCTTTGTTCTTCCTTTCCACTTCTAATAGCAGAGTTCTCAGTAGCATTTGTCAGGTGTATGGCTTTTTCTGGTCTTTTGCTTCCCTTCCCATGTTGTTCTAGTTTAAAGCTCTCCTTACAAGTGTAGCAAGGCGACTTCCAAATACCTGCTTTCCAGTCTTCGTAAGGTGCACCCCATCTCTAGCAAGTAGTCCATCGTATAAGTAGTTCACTCCGTGATCCAGAAATCCAAATCGTTGCTGACGGCACCATCGACGTAGCCAGTTGTTCACCTGCAGAATCTTATTCCACCTCCTTGTTCCATGGCCATCCACTGGGAGGATGGAAGAGAAGACCACCTGCGCTCCCAGTTCTTTCACTTTCTTGCCTAAGTCTTCAAAGTCTCTGCAGATGGTTTCCAGGTCGTTTCTTGCGGTGTCATTTGTCCCCACATGTAGTAGCAGGAATGGGTAGTCATCTGTAGGTCTGAAGAGTCCTGATATCCTGTCAGACACATCTTTAATTTTTGCACCTGGAAGACAGCACATTTCTCTTGAAGTTATATCCGGTCTGCAGATAGCGGCCTCTGTTCCTCTCAACAGGGAATCCCCCATGACCACCACTCTCCGTTTCTTCTTCACAACATTTTTCTTTCTCCATCCAGGAGGACTCTGAAGGCGTACAAGGTTGCTGTTTGTTGGCAAAGTCTTATCCTGATGTATTTCTTCATCGTTTTCCTGCGTGAGAGCCTGGTACTGGTTTCTGAGCAGTATGGGTGCTGACTGCCTCCTGATCCTCCTGCTTCTCTGGGTCACATGTCTCCAATCCTCTGTTTCTTCAGGTGCACTTCGAATTTCTTCTCTTTCTGTAACATGAAGAGATAATTCTGCTCTGTCCAAGAACTCTTCACCTTCCTTAATGATCTTCAACGTAGCTAACCTCTCTTCGAGATTTTGCAACTTTTCCTCCAACAGGGTCACAAGCTTGCATTTGTGGCATGTGAAGTTTGGCTTTTCCACTGGTAAATCTGTGAACATGTAGCAAGAAATGCAGCTCACCAAATGGCTCCTGGCCTCTTCCATCTTGAGATTTCTTAAAAAGATGAAAGATGAGCCAAAATGTTGGCGCGCGGTTTCTCCGATTTCCTCTTTTCAGCTGCAACGGCCAAAACCCAGTGATCGTTGAGCTCGCGGAGACTCTTCACTTATCCCAGAAGGCACTGGGAATATGCAAATGATCTCCTCAAGACTCTTCCCCTGGTTTCTCCGATTTCCTCTTTTCAGCTGCAACGGCCAAAACCCAGTGATCGTTGAGCTCGCGGAGACTCTTCACTTATCCCAGAAGGCACTGGGAATATGCAAATGATCTCCTCAAGACTCTTCCCCTGGTTTCTCCGATTTCCTCTTTTCAGCTGCAACGGCCAAAACCCAGTGATCGTTGAGCTCGCGGAGACTCTTCACTTATCCCAGAAGGCACTGGGAATATGCAAATGATCTCCTCAAGACTCTTCCCCTGGTTTCTCCGATTTCCTCTTTTCAGCTGCAACGGCCAAAACCCAGTGATCGTTGAGCTCGCGGAGACTCTTCACTTATCCCAGAAGGCACTGGGAATATGCAAATGATCTCCTCAAGACTCTTCCCCTGGTTTCTCCGATTTCCTCTTTTCAGCTGCAACGGCCAAAACCCAGTGATCGTTGAGCTCGCGGAGACTCTTCACTTATCCCAGAAGGCACTGGGAATATGCAAATGATCTCCTCAAGACTCTTCAGGCACAGGCTCAGCCAGAACCCAAGATATCCCTCCCTGACAGGTTTTCTGGAGGGAGAGATCAATTCTTGGTATTTCGGCAAGCCTGTAAACTATACTTCAGGCTGCGCCCTCGTTCATCAGGGAGTGAAGAGCAATGGGTGGGAATCATCATGTCCCTTCTTAAGGGGGATCCCCAATCCTGGGCCTTCTCCCTGCCGGATGATTCACCATCATTAGAGTCCGTGGACGAGTTTTTTGTGGCTTTGGCGCTAGTGTATGGGGATCCTGATGGCGTCGCCCTGGCGGAATCCCGACTCCATAGGTGTAAACAGGGAGCCCGGGTTGCTGAGGAGTACTTCTCAGAGATTAGGAGGTGGGCCACTGACACTCAGTGGAATGACCCTGCACTTAGGAGTCAATTTGTGCAGGGTCTGTCTCCAAAGTTGCAGGATACTCTGGTGCAATACGCCGCCCCCAGGTCGCTGGAGGCCACCATGTCCCTTGCCATCCGGGTGGATAGACGCCTTAGGGAGAGACATACACAAAATGTGCCCCCGTTGGCCTCGCTAGGGAGGAGGACCCACCAGTGCGGACGGAGGAACCCAGACCGCCCGGTGTTGTTGGTACAAAAAAGGGGGTGTCTGTGGCTCGTCGTGGTGGGGGGGTATGCTTTTCTAGTGGGAAGCCGGGCCATTTCATTGGAGCCTGCCCAGTACGTGCCAAGTCTCCAGACGAATCCATGCGAGTAGGAGGGGCTAGTTTGTGTACGAATCTGCCTACGGTTCGTGGAGTGGTGTCAGCATGTTTTTACTGTTGTCAGACTGTTCATGTCCTGAAGGCTTGCCCAATGCCCGCCAAATTATCTATGCCATCTCAGAAGCCACATTTCCCTGGTCGCTTGGAGGGAGGTGACCAGGGAGTGTATATTTCCTCCATTTTGCCCTCCCAAGGTACTATGTCAGCAAAGGTGTTGGCTGGCAGCGTACCGAAGGTGTTAGATTGGTGGGCGAGGGAAGTGGTCAGCTGAGGGCAGTCGTGTGAGGGCTGCTGCCTAGGGACTACTGTCTCTGCCGTCTCTCTTCAACCGACCCCTTTCTCTCCAGTGA
Organism: Dendrobates tinctorius; assembly: GCF_039654945.1. Classification (NCBI taxonomy): domain Eukaryota; kingdom Metazoa; phylum Chordata; class Amphibia; order Anura; family Dendrobatidae; genus Dendrobates; species Dendrobates tinctorius. The sequence continues at coordinate 12,887,127 of NW_027361715.1, forward strand.
CAGCAGCAGATGTGCTGCAGGAGAGTAGGGGCAAGTCTCAACCCTCGCCATTAGCCAACCCTGGGAGGCGTAGACCTCGTGGTAGAAGGGGTTGGAGGGTGGTGTACCCCGTGGTGAATTGCGGGGGTGTGAGTGTGGTGACACAGGGGGACGCCTCTGTTGTCAATCCCAGAAAGAGTTCACCGAATTGTGACACACGAATGTGTGCCAATAAACGTTCAGGTCCAGACCTATGTGTGAATGAGCATGTATGGGTGGCCACCAAAAAACATCCAGTGGAAGTGTGTTGCGGAGTCTTACCAGCTTGATTTACCCCCAAACATACACATACACAACTAATTCCCCAGGTCGGCGCTTCGGAGATGTGTGGTGCCTCCAGAACATACATTGCCAATACCGGCGGTGCTCGTTTGCCATCAACCTGACGCGCAGGTAGTTGCAGGGGTGAACTCTGGATCTGGGCGTTCCCTCTGTAGGTGGTTCCCTGATAAGGAGCGGTGTTGAGGGTCCGGAGGCACCTCATTAAGTGGAGGGTACTGTCATAATCCATGCTGGACTATGACAGGTTTTGAATAAGTAACCTTTTTTTTCCTTTGAGCTGGTTGCTTGGAGTTGGTTTTGCCCCCGGTGGCCATTGGGGTTATTGCATGGTGGTGTCTTTTGTTCTAGTTTGCCCCCGGTGGTGGTTAGTGTTATTGCACATGATAATGAAGTAGGTGTGATTCCTTGGGTCCTGCCTATAAAGGTGTAGAAGGTGGTTTCACTCACTGTTGGTGATATTGCTTATTTCCAACCAAGACTGTTGAACGCAGGAACTACAGAGAGCAGCTCAGGGGAGCTCTGGTGTAAAGTCTGGTGAAGGAAGGAATTACAGAGAGGTGTTCCTTGCAGCTCTGACAAAGCTTGGAGAAGTAGCAGCTATTCTGGAGGAAAGCTGCATTCTGGTGGTGGACTTTGTTGCTGGGAGTCATAGCAACAGAGCAAAGCTAAGTGGTGTATCCCTGTTTGTATTTTTCCCTGGTGTGTATTAGTACAGCGGTGGGGCCAGTGCCTGCACCACCCAGCTCCCTAGCAAGGGTTAGGTGTAGGGCGTGCTAGGGTGACAGGTTCCGGCTCGGCGACAGGTGAGGAGCCTGTATAGGGAACGTTAGGAGTGTGAGGGACACTGACTCAGGGGAGTGCAGGAGGTCTCCACGTCCCCGTTCCCTATCACAGGGCCCACCGTTGTAACTGTTTCCCCTTCCCCCGTGTCTTGTTGTTTTAGTGACCGGCCTGCGGGTCGTGTCACACAGGACAGTTACACGTGCCGTGTCTTGTTATCTTAATTACCGGCCTGCGGGTCGTGTCACACAGGACGGGTCCACATGCCAGTCTGGCTGCCTAGCGGAAAAAATGCACACAAATAGGGCTTGCATAGGACATCAGTCACACAGATAAGTGGGGTGCAAAGTGTCTGAGCAGCCCATTAATGAAGCCCATAGTATTAGCAGGCTTGCTGCTCAGCACTATATATATGCATCACACAGAAAAAACCAAGCCAACGTGAAGAGGTCTAGCTGCATCCTGCAAAAATGATAAAAAGTGCAAAAAGATAAAAAGATATGGGGTATTAGTTACTATTTTGGCCAAAGCAGATTAGCTCACAACCCAGCGTCAAAGGTCCCCAAATTTTGCGAGTCCCTAACACTAAATCTGAACAGCGCACATAAGGAAAAAATTCCCAAAAATTAAAAAAAAAAAAAACACATTTGAAAGGTTGACTCACCAAAACCCTGACTAATGCACTAGCAGGATGTAGCAGACCTCCATTGATAAAGGCTGGGGCAGCACAGGTGCAAACCACTGATGTTTGCACCATCAGTGGTTTGCACCTGTGCTGCCCCAGACTTTATCAATGGAGGTCTGCTGCATCCTGCTAGTGCATTAGTCAGGGTTTTGGTGGGTCAACCTTTCAAATGTGTTTTTTTTATAGGCATGCGTGCAAGAAGTAGATTTCATTGTCTATTCAAACTGGAGATGTTAAGGACAAGTTTAAACGTTTTGCATATTGACTTCCAAAAAATGGGTGCAGCTCGAAAGTGTTGCAGCCAGGAGTGCGAGGGGGTAAAAGGAACGTTTATAACCGAGTGATTGACGGAGCGAAGAGTATAAGGTTAATAGATTTAGAAGAATCATCTTTCTTTCCCACAGAAATGGAGCATTATGGGTGATGTTTGGAACTCTATGGTCAATGATGCTCACTGGCAAGATCTTTTGCACCCCAGAGCAAAGCCTTAAAAATATCTTCACCTCAAGGTTGAGTAACAATGTTTTTACTATTATCACTGCTCGTAATCCCAAGAGAAATCCACTAATTTTGACTACCCCATTGATAGGCGTTGAGCGTGCGTCCTGCAGTTTTTTGCAGTTTCCTCTATCTCAGTCTTCGCCTTCTAAGACCATTAAGAACAAAAAGAAAGTTTCTTCACTTTGGCAACCCATGATAATACAAAACAGATGATGCTCCATCTCTATCGGGAAGAAAATGTTCTTAGTTGTGACCTATAGTGAGATATAACCACTCAGGCGGCATCGATTTCTCATTTTCTATGAATGTTATGGATCCCTTTAATTTTCTCCAGCCTCCACAGTCGCATCGGGCCTGCCAGGGATGTGCCAGTTTGATAATTCAGGAACAACCATTTTCTTTGTCAGTTATAAAATGAAGCAATTAGGAACTAGTGCACCCGACAGAGAGTTCTCATCGTAGCTTAAATGTGCGGACGCAATAACATTAATGCTGCGGTGAGTAGTCACTCATCATGCTCTGGGTGGATGAGGATGGCACCGCCTGTCATGTCTGTTTTAAAGTGTTAACAATCTGCAGCTAAAGAATTACTGAAGTAAAGGCCATTCCAACTGGTAATGATTGAAAAAGCCCTGGAAAAGGAAAAACATTGTAGTCACTTATTTTATCATTTAAATTTCTCAACTCGTAGCCTGCTGAGACTATGATCCTCAATATCACTGTCACAAATCATTAAGGGATTTGTGGCAGCTCTGGGTCTGCAGGAATTTAAACATAGGTTTTTCCTTGAGTCCAGCAGGAGTTAATGTCAGTTTCTTGTTGGCAGCTTCTTTTAGGCTGGTCAGCTGATTTTGGTTGGAAACCACTCCAAACGCCCTTTAAATAGGCACATGACCCATCAGCTGATCATCGGTTATAGAGTTTTCTACTATGCAGACCAGCTAGGTGTGTGGAGGTCTCCTGTCACAGTGGTATTGCTGCTGTTGGAGTCCTGTTTACTTGGTGCTGTTTACTCTGCTGCTGGTGAGCTTGGAAGCAGATTGTGAGCTAAGTTGTATTCTGTCAGCCCCTTGTTATTATTATTTATTATTATAGCGCCATTTATTCCATGGCGCTTTACATGTAAAAAGGGGTAAACATAATGAAAAACAAATGCAGTATTCTTAAACAATAAAAGTCACAACTGATACAGGAGGAGAGAGGACCATGCCCGTGAGGGCTCACAATCTACAAGGGAAAGGGATGGGTAAGGATAGAGTAGGTGAGGGTAGAGCTGGTCGTGTAGCGCTTTGGTGGTTACTGCAGGTTGGAGGCTTGTTTGTCTCTTTCCCTGTGTAAAATTAGCTGCAGTAGTGAGGCTAGCGTCCAGTGCACTAGCCAAGATTAGTAGAGGTGACAGCCAGGGGCTAGGCAAAGGACGGAGGCAGTGGGAAGGACCCGCATAGGGCATTAGGGGAGCTTAGGGACAGGCATAGGTTGGTGTCAGGAGGTGTCCCATCCCCCTCTCCCTATAATTAGGGCTTTTCTCTCTCTTTATCATCCCGATGTACCTTTATGTTGTGCCGTCTGCCGGACGTACCTGTGGGACATGACAAACACCCTCTGCCTATGGTTAAGTTCCTACCATGAGTATTTGGTGCATTTTTTCCGTTGCCTATTTTCATGCACAAAACATGCAGCGTATTACAGTTCCAGCAAAGTGTACAGTCATGGCCAAAAGTTTTGAGAATGACACAAATATTAATTTTTACAAAGTCTACTGCTTCATTTTTTCTAATGGCAATTTGCATATACTCCAGAAGGTTATAAAGAGTGATCAGCTTAACAGCAATTACTTGCAAAGTCAATATTTGCCTTGAAAATGAACTTTATCCCCCAAAACACATTTCAACATCATTGCAGCCCTGCCTTAAAAGGACCAGCTAACATCTTTTCAGTGATTGCTCCATTAACACAGGTGTGGGTGTTGATGAGGACAGGGCTGGAGCTCAATCTGTCATGATTAAGTAAGAATGACACCACTGGACACTTTAAAAGGAGGCTGGTGCTTGGCATCATTGTTTCTCTTCTGTTAACCATGGTTATCTCTAAAGAAACGCGTGCAGTCATCATTGCACTGCACAAAAATGGCCTAACAGGGAAGAGTATCGCAGCTAGAAAGATTGCACCTCAGTCAACAATCTATCGCATCATCAAGAACTTCCAGGAGAGAGGTTCCCTTGTTGCCAAAAAGGCTCCAGGGCGCCCAAGAAAGACCAGCAAGCACCAGGACCGTCTCTTAAAAGTGTTTCAGCTGCGGGATCGGGCTACCAGCAGTGCAGAGCTTGCTCAGGAATGGCAGCAGTCAGGTGTGAGTGCATCTGCACGAGCTGTGAGGCGGAGACTCTTGGAGCAAGGCCTGGTCTCAAGCCACTTCTCTCCAGGAAAAGCATCATGGACAGACTGATATTCTGCAAGAGGTACAGGGAGTGGACTGCTGAGGACTGGGGTATAGTCATTTTCTCTGATGAATCCCCTTTTCGATTGTTTGGGACATCTGGAAAACGGCTTATTCGGAGAAGACCAGGTGAGCGCTACCACCAGTCTTGTCTCATGCCAACTGTCAAGCATCCTGAAACCATTCATGTGTGGGGTTGCTTCTCAGCCAAGGGAATGGGCTCTCTCTCAGTCTTGCCTAAAAACACAGCCATGAATAAAGAATGGTACCAGAATGTCCTCCGAGAGCAACTTCTCCCAACCGTCCAAGAGCAGTTTGGAAATCAACAATGCCTTTTTCAACATGATGGAGCACCTTGCCATAAAGCAAAGGTGATAACTAAATGGCTCAGGGAACAAAACATAGAGATTTTGGGACCATGGCCTGGAAACTCCCCAGACCTTAATCCCATTGAGAACTTGTGGTCAATCATCAAGAGATGGGTGGACAAACAAAAACCTTCAAATTCAGACAAAATAAAAGCATTGATTTTGCAAGAATGGACTGCTATCAGTCAGGATTTGATCCAGAAGTTGATTGAGAGCATGCCAGGGAGAATTGCTGAGGTCCTGAAGAAGAAGGGTCAACACTGCAAATATTGACTTGCTGCATTAACTCATTCTAACTGTCAATATAACCTTTTGCTACTCATAATATGATTGCAATTATATTTCTGTATGTGATAAAAACATCTGACAAACACACATAAAAACCAGAGGCCAGCAGATCATGTGAAAATATAATATTTGTGTCATTCTCAAAACTTTTGGCCATGACTGTATGTAATTTACCATATTTTTCAGATTATAATACGCACTTATTTTCCCCAAAATTTTGGGGGAAAATGGAGGTGCATCTTATAATGCAGATATACATTACCGGCCGCAGTGGAGCAGGGTTCCAGGGTCGCTGATGGAGGAAGCAAGAGTGGAGCGTTGCTGCAGGCCGCAGGCTGGAATGAGGGGGTGCTCGGATGTGCTCCGCTGCGGGTGTTCGGTGGTGCGGGGGCTCTGCCGACGTTTTGTGAAAGCCCAGAGCCCCCGCACTTACATGGTTTAATGTGCAGTGGACTCCCGGAAAATGGCTGCCGGAGCATACACAGATGAGATCTCTGGAGATGAGATCTAATCCTATGAGGAACGGTTACAGGATTTGGGAATGTTTAGCTTGCAAAAAAGAAGACTGAGAGGAGACTTAATAGTTGTCTACAAATATTTCAAGGGCTGTCACTTTGTAGAAGGATCATCCTTATTCTGATTTGCACAAGGAAAGACTAGAAGCAATCGGATGAAACTGAATGGGAGGAGACACAGATTAGATATTAGAAAAAACTTTTTGACAGTTAGGGTGATCATTGAATAGAACAGGCTGCCACGAGAGGTGGTTAGTGCTAATTCCATGGAAGTCTTCAAACAGAGGCTGGACAGAATCTGTCTGGGATGATTTAGTGAATCATGCTTTGAGCAGGGGGTTGGACTAGATGGCCCAGGAGGTCCCTTCCAACTCTACCATTCTATGATTCTATATAAAACCATGACGCCGAAAAGAAACAAAAAAAAGCTGAAAAACACAAAAAAGCATGAAAGCATTTAAAAACCATGTTTAAAAATGAATGAAAATAAAATTACCCTAGTAACTAGACATAAGCAAATCTATTTGAGTAGAATTAAATTCTCAAATTTTTCAAAAATCCACATTCAACAAAATGCAGATTTTTTTGTAAATCGCCTCCACATGGAATCCACAAGATAGAATCTGCTGCAGGTTTTACAATAGCCTTCACAGTCCCCTGATCTGAACATCATTGAAATTCAGTGGCTAGACCTCAAAATAGCAGTGTGTGCAAAAAGACCCAGGAATCTCACAGAACTGGAAGACTTTTCCAAGGAAGAATAGATGAAAATCCTGCAAAAAAGAATTGAAAGACTATTGACTGGCTACAAAAAGTATTTACAAGCTTTGACACTTGCAAAAGGAGGTGCTACTAGTTACTAACAATGCGAGGTGCCCAAAACTTTTGCATTGGCCCATTTTCCTTTTTGTAATTTTTAAAATGTAAAAAGTGACAATATACTGTATATACTCGAGTATAAGCCGACCCAAGTATAAGCCAAGGCACCTAATTTTGCCACAGAAAACTGGGTAAGCTTATTGATTCGAGTAAAAGCCGGGCACGCATTGTCCCCTCATCCCTTTCCTGGTATGCATGGCTTCCCGGTCCCTGTCATAGTATGCATGACTCTCTGGTCCCAGTCATTGTATGTATGGCTCCCCGATCCCTGTCATTGAATGTATGGCTCCCTGGTCCCTGTCCTGCTGTGCATGGCTCCCCGGTCACTGTCCTTGTATGCTTGGCTCCCCCATAGCTGTCCTGGTATGCATGGCTCCCTGTTCACTGTGCTGCTATGCATAGCTCCCCCATCCTGTCCTGGTATGCATGGCTCCTTATCCCCTATCCTACTCACCCACCAGCGTGCCCTCGCAGCGTCTCGTGGTCCCGGCGTGATCATGTGGCGCCACTCATTAAGGTAAAGAATATGCCCTTCACACCTATGGGAGTGGAGACGCGTGCATATTCACTACCTTAATAAGCGGCACCATATGATCGAGCCGGAAGAGCTGCTGGAAACCGGAACCATGGAGATGCTGCGAAGACGCCGGGACCACCAAGACGCTGCGAGGGCACGCTTGTGACTGAGTAAGATGTCTTCTGGAAGCCAGCGGCTGTCACTGTGCCCTGCTATAAGAGAAATGAATATTCATTCATTTCTCTTTAGCAGCGGCTCAGTTACAGCCACTGGTTCCTACCTCATGTGACCCACCGCTCGCCCTCCCCCACCGGCCTTCTGGACAATTGACTCATGTATAATACGAGGGGGGCCATTTTCAGCACTTAAAATGTGCTGAAAAACCCGGCTTATACACGAGTATATACAATATATACCGTATATACTCGAATATAAGCCGAGATTTTCAACCCATTTTTTTTGGCTGAAAGTCCCTCTCTCGGCTTATATTTGAGTCATATACACCAGGGGGTTGGAGGGGGAGGGGGGGCAGGGGTGTCAGGTCATACTTACCCGTCCTGGCACTGTCTCTGCAGCCCCCTGCTTCTCCGCGATCTACCTTCCTTCCTTCAGCGGTCACATGGTACCGCTCATTACACTCATGAATATGCGCATATTCATGAGTGTAATGAGCAGTACCACATGACTGCTGAAGGCAGGAAGGGAGACCGTGGGAGAACGGGGCTGCAGAGACCATGCCAGGATGGGTAAGTATAGCGATACTCACCTGTCCCCCGGTCCATCGCTGCTTGCTGCTGTCTGGCACTTCTTCTGTCAGTGATGTTCAGACAGCAGTGGGCGCCGTGCCCCCTGCAGTCTGAACGTCACTGACAGATGACGTGCCAGACAGCAGCAAGCAGCGATGGACGAGGGGACAGGTGAATATCTCAGATGCCAGCAGTGACACCGACACCTGGTCCCAGCGACGGAGAGGTGAGTATGTAGTTTTTTCATTTTTAAATGCAGCAGCGGCAGCACATGGGGGCATATTCTATGCAGCATCTTATGGGGGCAGCATGTGGGGGCATAAACTATGGAGCATCTTATGGGGACAGCATATAGGGGTATAATCTATGGTGCACCTTATAGGGGCAGCATATGGGGGAATAATCTATGGAGCATCTTTTGGGGGCAGCATATGGGGGAATAATCTATGGAGCTTCTTATAGGGGCAGCATATGGGGCATAATCTATGGGGCATCTTATGGGGGCAGCATATTGGGGCATAGTCTATGGAGCATCTTATAGGGGCAGCATGTGGGAGAATAATCGATGGAGCACCTTATAGGGGCAGCATATGGGGGCATAATCTATGGAGCATCTTATGGGGGCAGCAAATTGAGGCATAATCTATGGAGCATCTTATAGGGGCAGCATATGGGAGCATAATCTATGGAGCATCTTATGGGGGGGCAGCATATGGGGGCATAATCTATAGAGCATCTTATGGGGGCAGCATATGGGGCCTATTCTATGGAGCATCTTATGGGGCATAATCTACGGAACATCTTATGGGGTCATAACTTTTATGGAGCAGCATATGGGGCATATTATTCTATGGAGCATCTTATGGGGCTATCATGAACTGTATGGAGCATTATGTAGGGCTGCTGATTCAATATGGATATTCAAAAACATTTAACCTATTGATGTCTCAATTAATTTTACTTTTATTGGCATCTATTTTTATTTTTTAAATTTACCAGTAGCTGCTGCATTTCCCACCCTCAGCTTATACTCGAGTCAATAAGTTTTCCCAGCTTTTTGTGGCAAAATTAGGGGGGTCGGCTTATACTCGGGTCGGCTTATACTTGAATATATACGGAAGATTTTTTTGCCTAAAATACAAAGGAAATGTATCATCTTTAACTTTAAGCCTTTTAGAGATCATTTTTTCTTCAACTTGGGTAACTGATCACAATAGCAGTACTTTTGACCAGGGGTGCTCAAACTTTTACATGCCACTGTATGGATAGCTCTGATTGGGTCAAAGAAAACAGCCTACTTGACCTAAAACCATGGATATGTAAGATCCAACTCCAGAGGCGTTAACACTGGAATCATAATGCACAAGAATCAAAACAGAAGAATGCCCAAAAGGAAGAATGAAAAATTTTGAAGGCCAAAATATTTTTGTTTTACACAGTTTCGATTAGTTCCTAGACCGACATAGAAGGTTTTTATTTTTCCCAATACCACTGATGTCCCAAGATGTTTTGCGAGAAAATAGTTAAAATATCAGCAGAAATGCAAGCAGAATGTTTTTTCTCTTCTTTTTCTTTCTCAGTGCCAAGGCCAGTTGTCCGATATAACACACATTATTATAAGCAATTTTCCAGAAGCATAATTCTCTGGGTACATTGCTCTCCAAAGATAAGATGTATCTGTCAAGTTTAGGACAGGCTCTATGCAAAGGCCCTGACGCTGTGAGGACAGTTCCCTCTGAGTTTTCTCTTGAAAGTTGACAAGGTTAATTGACAATTAATTCCCCTAAGAGATTACGGCTTGTCGCCAAATGAGGCAGAAGAAAATTCAGAGCTTAGAGCTGTGACTGGAATAATTTCCTAGTACTTTCCGTGTTGTGAAAAGTGACACATCTCATCAGCATATTATAGAGAGGTGGAAACTTTGTAATCAGTCATATCTTTTAGTGGATGAATATATTTAATAGTTGGTTGTCTCCTCTGTCTGATGTTATATATGATATTCTTTATCAATTTTTTACTTGTATAAAGAGGTGGAAGATAAAAGATGGCTGATCTTTTCTTACAGTATTGTTAAAGCTTAGGGGCATTTATAATAGCCAGAGAGAAACGAATAACTGTTTTATGGATGATTGTGTACATGAGTGAACTGTACTTCATACGAGCATATTATTGTCACAAACAGTGTAGGACAGACTAAGTGCAGCACAAAAGGATAAAAGAAGGGGAACCAACACTAGGGAAGAGGGGAGTGGAAACCCCTAGACAGATCTATTGTCACCCTGTCTGTCCTATCATCCCTATATAGGTTCTGCACCTATGGCCGAGCAGGATACCTAATCCCTGCCTGACTCTGGCAATAAGCCTGCACCAGGAAGGACAGGATAGACGCTAGTCAATCCCCACTACAGCTAAAGACAGCTAGGATACACAAAACAAGAGGTCACTTAGCTTGAGAAGACGCAGAGAGAAACACAGACGTCTTCCAGCAACACCAAGGAGGAAGATAGCAGACTGCAATAGCTCCAAGCCGCAACAGGGAATTGGAAATAGAAAATAACACCCGCAACTCCCAACAGCAAGCAGGAGTTATAAACACCCAGATCCAGGTGACACCATTAAGGCCGGGGAAGGTGGCCACTAGTCTGCAAGGCCAACCGCTGAGTCCTTCTGCAGCCAGATGCAGTGCGACTGTCTGCAGCCTCTGAAACACCCGTGACAATTATACGGATGTGAGCTGTACATAACATTTGCACAGCACACTGACCAATGCAATTCAATAGGGCTGTTCATATGACAGTTCTTTCATACAGACTGAGTCCATGTGAAAATAAATTGCAGCATGCACTATTATCTTAAATAGATCATATAAGACTCACCCATTTAAGTCTATGGGTTGCAAACAAAAACAATCAGATCTCATATAGACCACACATATAGTATGCAATTCTTACAGATGCATTGCCATTATTAGCTAGGGAAACTCTATTTGATCTTGGACATTTTTAAAATGTTGATATATCAATGTGGATGTCACAGGAATGTCACATGGACATAAATATCAATGTGGATGTCACAGGAATGTCACAGGGACATAAGATAAAGACAAATGGATGGCAATACAGATGAAAATCATCTGAGGTTTCTGAATGACATTTTTTATATGCTTGTCTGACCTTAGCCTAAAGGGGATGGCCCACCATAACAATTCATCACCCCACCAACTGCAAGAGCTAGGCTCTGGAGCACTCTGTATAAAGGGCTCGCTCAGACAAGTGTATAATCGATCTGTGTGCTGTTCGTGTGCACCACAGACCGCACATGCATCTATTATAGTTAGTGTTTCATGGCTCCTTTTCCATATGGATTGATGATTTGCATGGAAAAAATAATAGCATGCACTATTCTGGAACGTTTTATGGGTCAGACCCTGACACATGTCTGTGATATGGAAAATCAAACAGAGCTGCACACGGGACCAGTCCAGTCTGCATTTTGCAGGCACAGCTGCCCTGTTTTTCAATTTGGCCAATAAATGGTACTCCGTACCCTTGTTCTCAAAATTAATGGGGTCCCAGGGTTAGGTTCCTAGTGACAGCAACGTGTCACTTATTCCATAGATGGGTGATATCTTGTCACAGTGGGCCAACCTATTTAAAGGTAATCTGTGACCAGTAGTGATGAGTGAGCACTAAAATGCTCGGATGCGAGTTACTCGAACTGAGCAATTCCTAAAGCTCGGATGCTCGTTTCTAGTAATGAGTAAAATGGGAGTCAATGGGAAATCCAAGCATTTTTCTAGCATACCCTACAAGGAAGTCTGGGGGGCAGAGAAAATGTTGAAATGGATGGAAAAGGTGCTGAATGTAAGGAGAACAGCATGGGAAAGATCCCTGGAAGCATCTCTGTGACTCCCTGATCGCTGCTGAGCACAATCTGAACTGACAATAAAACATTCAAAATCGAAGAGAAATTGGAATTTACAGAAAAACAGATGTGAAGAAACATTCTTTCGCGTATAAAGACTTATATAAGGCAAAATTTTAAAATGATTTAAAAAAAATAATTTAAGTAAACCAAACTTGAAATTTGATGTGTGTGTCCCTCGCCTCTCCTCCTTGGTTGGGCAAGGAAGTTTGCCCCCTGCCACTATTGTTGTCTGATGGGATTTTTTTCAACATATTTTATACAATGGTCTTCTGGTAGTTCACTATTTTAGCAGACCTCTCCGACTCAGGAAGGAAAGATGCAATTTTCTTCTTGGAGCGTGGGTCTAGCAGGGTGAACAACCAGTAATCTTTTTGGCCAAGATGAATATAAGGCAATGTTCATGCCAAAGGCAGCAGTACATAAACTCAGCCATATGTGCTAAGCTCCCTACAGCCAATACTTCTCTGTCTCCACCATGATGGCTACCCTTCATCTCCTCCTCTTCCTCCTCTTCCCCACCTCAGCTCATCCACTTAGGAGAGTTGGGACAAAGCTTGTGTGGGTACTGGCCTCTGTTGTGCTAGCAACCAGCTTCTGTTCCTCCTCCTCTTATTCATTGGTACCCAATCTGCGCTTAGCCGATGAGATGAAACTGGGCTGGGTAGTATCTCCCCGTCTCATGTCTTCCTCCATCTCCACCTGGTCCTCATGCAAAGCTTCATGTTTAATTGAGAGCAGCGACTGTTTAAATAGGAACAGAAGCAGGATCCTTGCACTGATTATGGGGTCACCTCCGCTCACCATCTTTGTGGAGTCCTCAAAGTCTTGGAGAACCGGTCAAATGTCAGAAATCCGTGCCCACTCTTCAGTTGTCATGAGTTTAGGCTGATTAGAATACCAAGGAGCATGTTGGCGCTTGTATTCAACACTGGCCTCTGCTGCTGACAAAGCCTTGCCAGTATCTGCAGTGTGGAGGTCCAGAGCGTGGTAACGTCGCACAACAGTCAATGAGCTGACACTTGCATGCTCTGCTGTAGCACTAACGGAGCGGCAGCAGCTGCAGCTGACTTGCAGAAATGGGCGCTGATGCAGGGTACCTTGACCAGCAGCACTGTCAAATCTGGGTAGGTTTTCAGAAACCGCTAAACTGTCAAGTTGAGCATGTGGGCCAAGCATGGTACGTGTGTGAGCTTGCCGAGCTTCACAGCCGCCACCAGGTTTCGGCCATTATCGCACATGACCATGCTTGGTTGTAGGTTCAGCGGTGAGAGTCACAGAGCTGTCTGGTCTGTTATTCCTTTCAATACCTTTCAAAACCAGGGACAGAAGTATGAGGAGGACAATTTGCATTTTCCAGGTGCCTCCTGGGAAAAGCAAAGAGTCTACCTCAGCAAGAAAATCGTTGGGGACAGCCAGGGCCAGCTGCTTGGAAAGCATCAACAAACCAGGCATTGAAGCTTGAGAAGGATAATTTGCATATTCCAGGCGCCTTCTGGGAAAAGCAAAGAGTCTGCATCAGCAAGAAGATCGTTGGGTACAGCCGGGACCAGCTGCTTGGAAAGCATCGCCAAACCAGGGATTTCAGCTTCTGTAGGACAATTTGCATATTCCTGGTGCCTTCTGGGAAAAGCGAAGAGTCTCCCTCAGCAAGAAGATCATTAGGTACAGTCGGGACCAGCTGCTTGGAAAGCATCGCTAAACCGCGCGCATTACGGCACACAAATGTTTGCCTCTAGGACATTATTGTAAGAAAGCTTGGCTGATTGAATAGATTACACAAGAAGGAAAAAACACAACAGATTGCACAAGAAAGTTGCACACAGTTGATTACACAAGAAGGAAGACACACAGCAAGTCAGCAGGATCTAGTAGCAACATTGCAGATGTGACAACCTACATTGTGAGCTGCAACATGTTCTTCATGTTCACAGATCGACCAGAAGAAGAATCCAACTTCATCTGCCAGAAGTGTAGACTACTGGCCCTTTTAAATGAAAAGGTGCGGGGTCTGGAAGAAATAATTGCAACTTTGAAACTCAAAGAAAATGAAGACTTCCTAGACAGAACAGAAACATCTCTACTGGTCACGGAAGGTGAAGAAAGTATCAGAGAACCTCCAAAAGAAGACGAGTGGAAGCATGTGACCAAAAGAAGCAAGAAGTCCATGGAGCCATCACCAACCACCCAACTGAGAAACCGATACCAAGGCCTTGTGGAGGACGAAGATGGCACACCTAAGGATAAGGCACTACCAGCAAGCAAAGACGAAAAGGCACACAACAACACCCAGAAGAAGTGACAACAAAAAGTACAGCCAAGAAGCGAAGAAGAGTGTTAATGCTGGGAGACTCACTACTGAGAGGCACAGAAGCAGCCATCTGCATAACCGTAAGAGAAGTATGCTGCCTCCCAGATGCCAAGATCAAGGATGTGACCGATAGGATACCAAAGCTCATCAGTTCCAAGGATGTCCACCAATTTCTTCTGATACATGTTGGCACCAATGACATGGCAAGGAAGGACCTACCGACAATCTTCAAGGACTTTGAAGAGTTGGGGAAGAAAGTAAGGGAACTGGATGCACACTTAGTTTTTTCTTTTATCCTTTCAGTAGATGGGCATGGCACCAGAAAATGGAACAGGATCCTTGATGCGACCAAATGGCTAAGACGATGGTGCAGACAACAAGGATACAGATTCCTGGACCATGGTGTAAATTACCTTTATGACGGACTCCTCGCCAGAGATGGACTACACCTCAACAAACCTGGGAAACACACATTCGCCAGAAGACTCGCTACACTCATCAGGAGGGCGTTAAACTAGAAGAAGAGGGGATGGGACGTAAAATGTTAGACACGAACATGAAGCCAGAAAATATACAGATGATGGATATGAGGTGTGGCAAAGAAGACCCAAGACAACATACTCGGAAGCGAGATAAGAAAATTTCCAAAACAATCCACAGGGAGAAGATTGGAACTAAACAAAATACTCTAAAATGCATGCTCGCAAATGCCAGAAGCCTGACAAACAAGATGGAAGAACTAGAAGCAGAAATATGTACAGGTAACTATGACAAAGTGGGAATAACCAAGACATGGTTAGATGAAAGCTATGACTGGGCAGTTAACTTACAGGGCTACAGTGTTAGGCGTTGGGTTCCTGTCGCTGCACAGCAGGAATCCCAAGCCTTGCATTCGGTAGTCTCCCATTCCTCTCTGGCCGCAGTGGAGGTAGCTCAGCAGACTCGTTGATCCAGGCGCTCTGCTCAGACCAGCTCTGTAGGTTTGGTTGCTGCTACCACCACTGGTTCAGTTATAGCAACGCATGCTGGTCAGCAGCGAGCTACTCCAGGGACTAAGTCCTCCTTTCGGTCCACTGAGCATGCCCGTGGGACGATCTCTCACTGGAGATCGGAGGTCACATGCTCAGGTCCTTCTCAAGCTCGGATTGGACCATCAGGAAGGTCAGGAAGGTCCCGGAAGGACGCGGCTATAAAAGTTTTGCATGGTCCTCAGCCATGCGCTAATATAGAGAAAGATTTAGACCATGTGGAGTGAGAGTTGTATGCACGTGTGAATGTCTCTGGAGAATGACTCATTGGAAACCCCTACCCTTGGTACGCATGTGTTGTGTAGCCTAGTCTGTTAGCGCACAGGCTGAGAAGCAAGTAGAAGGAAGAGTCAGAGACTGGCATCAACACCAAGAGGTGGCTTGGTCTGTACATCACGGTTCTCTTGGTCGACACTCCACGGTTGCCAGCGTCACTTAGTGGTGTCCGCAGTTGCGACGCCGCATGCTTAGTAGGTCTAGAGGGACTCTGACCCTGTGTCCTTGGGGCTGGGTTCTGTGACCTGATACTGAACGTTTACCTTGCCGAGTTCTGTGAGCTTTAACAGGCTCCAGCATTTATGTTCAGCGGTAGTGCGGCTCTGTGAAGCAACAGAGTCTGCCCCTGTACGCACCGGGTGATGTAAACCCACGTGTGCCCCTCTATTATACCGCCATATAGAGTCCGCCATTACCAGCAGCAGTTTATCACCCCTGCACGGTGGACCCCGGGGTGCGAACACACCTTATTACCATCTTTATTACTTGGTGCGTTCCGCCAGCAATAACATTATATTAGCGCCAGGGTCTGGCTAACAATGACGGAAGAGCAGCGTCTGCAGAGATATGTCCAGCAGCTGGAGGGCAAGTTGTCAGCTCTCGAGCGGTCAGCCTCAGCTGCGGATGTCACTGCAGTCGCTGTTCAGGCAGCTGCAGAAGCTGTCTCCCGCGCCTCCACGTCCATACCTGCCCCGACTTTGTCCCGTCTCCCGCTGCCCGACAAGTTCTCAGGTGACAGCGCCTCCTGTAGGGGTTTCGTGAGCCAGCGCTCTATCCAGCTTGAGCTACTGGCCACACGATTCCCCTCAGAATGAGCTAAGGTGGGGTTCATCATCTCCCTTCTGTCGGGCAGGGCTCTTGAGTGGGCCACTCCACTGTGGGAGCGTGGTGACCCCATGGCACTGAGTGCCGCCCAGTTCCTGACATCCCTGAAACAGGTCTTTCTGGGGCCACGGGTCACACACACAACACCTCTCTTCAGTTGTTGGCATTAACACAGGGTTCCTTCTTGGTCAGCCATTATGCCGTCCGCTTCTGGACACTGGCTTCCGAGCTGGAATGGCCTGATAAGGTGCTCATTCCTGTGTTCTGGAGAGGTTTGTCGGAGCACATCAAGGATGCTCTAGCGACCAGGGAGGTTCCCGTTAGTCTGGAGGAGCTTATTACCATCTCCACCCGCATAGATCTCCGTTTTACGGAGCGCGGGTTGGAGCTCTCTCAGTCCAGACCGAGGGTTAGGTTGGCCCCCGCCTTCTCTAAACCTCTGGAACCACCCTATCTGGGAGTCATGCCTTCGGATGCCATGGAGGTGTCTCGCATCGGCTCCAAGTCTCACCCGGTGCGAACCTCCACACTCTGTTTCCAGTGACGACAGCCTGGTCACCTGGTCAACAAGTGCCCTCTGCGGTCGGGAAATGGCCACGTCTAGTGGTAGTCGGAGGAGGCCTACTAGACACTGGAACTTTCTCCTCCAAACTGTCCTTTAGAGGGACGTTAGAGAGCAGTGCTTCCACCTGGGATGTAGAAGTCTGCGTGGACTCCGGGGGGAAGGGAAATTTTATGTCCTCGGCCTTTGTCCAATGGCACCCAGTTCCTTTGGTGCTACTTCCTCATCCCGTGACCATTAGGGTGGTGAATGGTTCGACCTTACCATTTCAAATTGCACATCCGACAGCTCCCCTTAGGCTGTCGCTCTCGCCGTCCCACCATGAGACGTTGTCCCTTCTCATTATGCCTGAGGGCATCGACCAGGTTCTCCTAGGAGTTCCCTGGTTGCGTTGACACTCTACCCATATAGAGTGGTCCTCGGGGAGAATACTGGGCTGGAGCAAGTCCTGTGAGGGTTGGTGCGTGAGGGAGTGCGTTCAGGTAGCCTCCACCGAGGCCCCTGTGGATCTCGCCACACTCCCAAAGCACTCCCAGCAGTACTCTGATGTGTTCTCTATAAAATCTGCAGAGACTCTTACGCCCCATCGCCCCTACGACTGTCCTATAGACCTTTTGCCTGGCACGGAGCCTCCTCGAGGTTGCGTGTATCCCCTGTCTCTCCCAGAGACGGAGGCCATGTCACAATACATCAGGGAGAACCTGGCAAGGGGATTTATTAGGAAGTCGGTGTCACCAGCGGGGGCGGGGTTCTTCTTCGTACTGAAGAAGAGTGGAGAGCTGTGCCCTTGTATTGATTACAGGGGTCTTAACGCCATAACCGTCAAAAACCAGTACCCTCTTCCCCTGATATCTGAGCTGTTCGACAGGTTGCATGGGGCCTGGATCTTCACTAAGCTAGATCTACGGGGTGCTTACAACCTGATACACATTCGTAAGGGGGACAAGTGGAAGATGGCCTTTAATATCAGGGATGGCCACTATGAGTATCTGGTCATGCCCTTCGGCCTCTGTAATGCATCAACCGTCTTCCTGGACTTCGTGAATGATGTCTTTCGGGATATGCTCTCCACCTCAGTGGTGGTCTATCTGGACGACATCCTTATCTTCTCTTCAGATTTGGCCTCTCACTGGAGAGACGTCTGCAAGGTCTTCGACCACTTGCAGGCGAATTCTCTCTTCACCAAGTTGGAGAAGTGTCAGTTTGAGCAGGAGTCTTTGCCTTTCCTGGGCTATATCATCTCAGCCCAGGGGTTGGCTATGGATCCTGCCAAATTGCAGGTGGTAATGGACTGGCAAGAAACCCACTCTCTTAAAGCGGTGCAGCGTTTTTGGGGGTTTGTTAATTACTACTGCCAATTCATTCCCCACTTCTCTACCTTGGTGGCTCCCTAGGTCGCCCTCACCCAAAAAGGGAACCAATCCCAAGGTTTGGTCGGAACAGGTCTCCAAGGCCTTCTCTGCCCTTAAGACCATTTTGCTGGTGCTCCTATCCTCCATCGTCCCGATGAGGTTAAACCCTTTATCCTAGAGGTAGATGCCTCGTCCGTCGGTGCAGGAGCAGTCCTTTTTCAGAAGTATGACTAAAGTTGGAAGCACCCCTGCTTCTTTTTCTCTAGGACCTTTTCACGGGCAGAGAGAAACTACTCCATTGGAGACAGGGAGCTGCTGGCAATGAAGTTGGCCTTCTCTGAGTGGAGACATCTCCTGGAGGGAGCCCGGTTTCCCTTCCAGGTGTACTCCAACCATAAAAACCTGGTGTACTTGAAAACAGCCCAGCAGCTGAACTGCCAGGTGGTCACTTTTCTTCTCCCCTTTCTGCTTCACCCTGCACTATCTGTCCAGTGAGAAGAACGTCTGGGCTGATGCCCTCTCTCGCTCCATGGTGTCAGTGGAGGAGGAAGAGGCTGAGCCTTGGCTAATCATCCCTTCCGAGAGTCTGAAAACCGTGGCTCTGGTCACTCTGGAGTCAGTGCCACCGGGCAAGATTTTTGTCCCTCCTCACCTGTGGCCAGAGGTCCTCTCGTGGACTCATGCATCTAGGGCGGGCGTTCACTGTTGTGAGTTCATTTTCCCCTTCACCGTTGATGTCTGATGAACTCCCTCTGCTGGTGAAGAGAGGTAGTGAAATTGATTGGGTTGAGAAGAACCTGTCATCTGAACAGGTGGAGCCTGATTGGACACCTGGAATCACTGAGTGGATATAAGGCAGCCGACGCCCTACAGGGGTGCTGGTAATCCTTTCTGCTTTGAGCTCTTGCAACCAGTTAGTCCTGTCTACTGAAAGCTAAGTTTTTGCTCTCTTATTTTTCCATGAGATTTTGTCTGTTTGCTTCGTGTTTTGTGTTCAGCCTGCCTTTGTTGGGACGGGCTGAGCTCCATTTTTGTCTCTGACCGGTTTATCTCTTTGCTCGGTTTTCAGAATATACCTGAGTGCTGATATAGTGATTTTGAAGTCTAGCGACTTCAGGGCCTTTTTCCCTATCAGACGGTTGGGACATTTTTGGTAGGGTTTTTTGCGGATCAGCCAGCATCTTTTCTGTCCTTTCCTATTTAATTAGTTGGGCCCCATTGTTTGCTTAACCTGTCTTTCTGTCTGTGTTTGTGTTTTCATCTGCTTTTCACCGACAATACATGTTGGGGGCTGTCTATTGCTTTGGGGTCTGTTCTGGGGCAGTTTAGATTTCCTCTTTCTTTCTTTAGGCTTATTTAGTTCTCCGGCTGTGAACGAGGGGTCTAGGGCACCGTAGGAACCCCCCACGGCTACTGTTAGTTGTGGTGAATAGGATCTGGGGTCTGCAATCCGATAGCTACCAACCTCTTCGGTTTTCTGGACTTAGCTTGTATTTTTGTTTTTTCCTCCTTCGGTGACTCATTCATAACAGAATCACCAGCCATACCGCAGATTCTAGGGTACTCAATAGCAGGAAAGATTTGTAAAAAAAAAAAGAAAGAAAAAAAAAGTGTCAGAAGTTTTTATTTTTTGTGTGTGTATATTTTTTCCTCTATGTCTTTGAGGCCGTAGGGGGAATTTTTTCTTCTCAATGGAGATGAAGCAATTGTCTGATTGTGTGGAGCAGCTCGCTGCTGAAGTGCGGGGAATTTCAGCCTATCTTGCTCATTCACATGTTGCTGAGCCAAAGATCCCTACTCCTGATGTGTTTTTTGGGGATCGGTCTAAATTTTTGAACTTTAAGAATAATTGTAAATTATTTCTTGCCTTGAAGCCTAACTCATCAGGGAGCTCCGCACAGCAGGTTAAAATTGTCATCTCCTTGCTGCCCGGCGATCCTCAGGATTGGGCGTTTTCCTTGAAACCTGATGATCCTATTCTAACTAATGTGAAAGCATTTTTTCAAGCCTAGGGGGTGTTGTACGATGACCCTAATGCTATTAATCAGGCTGAAAAGGCCCTGTTGGCATTAAGCCAGGGTCAGGATTCTGCAGAGTTATACTGTCAAAAATTCCAAAAGTGGGCGGTCCTTACTACCTGGAATGATGGTGCCTTGGCAGCTCTCTTTCGAAAGGGTTTGTCAGAAACCGTAAAAGATACTATGGTGGGATTTCCTGTTCCCTCTGGTCTTGACGATTCTATGTCATTAGCCATTCAGGTTGATCGGCGTTTGCGTGAACGCAAAACTGCACGAGAGGTGCTGCCACCTGTTGAACAAATGTCTGAACCTATGCAATGTGATAGAGTTTTGTCTAGGGCGCAATGTCAGGAGTTCAGAAGGCGTAATAAGCTGTGTTTTTTCTGTGGAGATGCCTCGCATATTATTTCTGTCTGCCCTAAACGAGAGAAACGTTTTGCACACACATTTGCTCTGGGTGGTGTTAAACCTAAGTTTCTTCTGGCAATTACTCTGATCTTCTCCCTGTCCACATTTTCCGCTAAGGCTTTTGTGGATTCGGGAGCAGCTCTGAACCTGATGGACTTGGATTTTGCTAAACGTTGTGGATTTCCTATGACACCTCTGCGGACGCCTATCCCTTTGAGGGGTATTGATGCTACTCCTTTGGCGAAGAATAAACCTCAGTTTTGGACCCAGGTGGTAATGCGGGTCGCCCCAGACCATCAAGAAAATTGCAGATTTTTGGTGTTGCATAATCTGCATGATACCATTGTTCTGGGGTTTCCCTGGTTGCAAATCATAATCCAGTTTTGGATTGGAAATCTGTGTCTGTGGTGAGATGGGGTTGTCGGTGTGCCCTTAGTGACGCTCCTGTTTTCTCCACCTCTCCCCAGTCGCATGATGTTCCTGACTATTTGGCTAATTTTTATGATGTATTTAGTGAGAATGAGTTTGCGTCTTTGCCTCCTCATAGGAGTTATGACTGTGCAATTGAGCTGAGCCCTGGGTGTAAATTTCCCAAGGGTCGACTTTTCAATTTATCTGTACCCGAGCACGAAGCTATGCGAGCCTATATTAAGGAGTCGTTGGAGAAGGGTCATATTAGACCATCCTCTTCACCCTTAGGTGCTGTTTTTTTTTTCGTGGCCAAGAAGGATGGTTCTTTAAGGCCTTGTATTCACTATCGTTCCCTCAACAAAATTACTGTTAAATATCAGTATCAGTTACCCCTGATTTCTGATCTATTCTCTAGAGTTACAGGTGCTAGCTGGTTTACCAAGCTTGACCTCAGGGGGGCGTATAATCTTATTCGCATTAAGCATGGGAATGAATGGAAGACGGCGTTTAATACTCCAGAGGGACATTTTGAGTACCTGGTGATGCCTTTTTGGCTCACTAATGCCCCTTCTGTCTTCCAGTGCTTCATGAATGATATTTTCCTAGACTTTGTGGATACATTTTTGATCATCTATCTGGATGATATTTTGATCTTTTCCAAGGATTGGGACTCTCATGTGGAACACGTTCGTACTGTGTTCCGGATTTTGAGGGAGAATTCCCTGTATGTCAAGGGATCGAAATGCCTTTTTGGGGTACAGAGGATTTCATTTTTGGGATTTATTTTGTCTCCGTCAACTATTGAAATGGACCCGGCCAAGGTACAGGCCATTTATGATTGGGTTCAGCCCACTTCTTTGAAGGCCCTCCAGAAGTTTTTGGGTTTTGCTAATTTTTATCTTAAATTTATAGCTAATTTTTCTGGTATTGCCAAACCATTGACTGATTTGACTAAGAAAGGTGCTGATGTGCTGAATTGGTCTCCGGAGGCTGTTTCTTCCTTTCAGGAGCTGAAGCGAAGGTTCACTTCAGCTCCGGTTTTGCGGCAACCTGATGTTTCACTCCCGTTTCAGGTAGAGGTGGACGCTTCTGAGATTGGTGCAGGAGCTGTTTTGTCCCAAAAAGATCCGGTAACATCTAAAATGAATCCCTGTGCTTTCTTTTCCCGAAAGTCCTCCCCATCTGAACGTAACTATGATGTGGGGAAACGGGAACTGTTAGCCATGAAATGGGCATTTGAGGAGATGAGACATTGGTTGGAGGGAGCTAGACATCAAGTCGTGGTCCTTACTGACCACAAGAATTTGATTTACCTGGAGTCGGCCAAACGCTTGAATCCTAGACAGGCTAGGTGGGCCTTGTTTTTCACACATTTTGATTTTGTGGTCTCTTTTCTTCCGGGCACTAAGAATGTCAAGGCAGACGCCCTCTCTAGGAGTTTCTTTGCTGATTCTCCTGTTGTGACCAAGCCTGCTACCATCTTAGGTGAGGGGGTAGTTCTTTCTGCCATCTCACCCGATTTGAGACGTGCTCTGGAAGAGTTTCAGGAGGACAAACCTGAGCTTTGTCACATTGGAAAATTGTATGTTCCTGACCAGTGGAGGAAGAGAGTGATGTCTGAAGTTCATTGCTCTGCATTGGCTGGTCATCCTGGTATTTTTGGTACTAGAGATTTGGTGAGTCGGTCTTTTTGGTGGCCTGCCTTGTCTCATGATGTCAGGAGTTTTGTGCAGTCCTGTGGGACTTGCTCCCGGTCTAAACCTTGTTCTCGCTCTAGTGGGCTGCTGATGCCTTTGCCGGTGCCCAGGAGGCCATGGACCCATATTTAAATGGATTTTATCTCTGATATGCCTGTCTCTCAGAGAATGACTGTTATTTGGGTGATTTGTGATAGATTCTCTAAGATGGTCCATCATGTACCACTCCCTAAGTTGCCATCTTCCTCAGAGTTGGTGCCCTTGTTTTTGCAACAGGTGGTTCGCTTGCACGGGATTCCTGAGAACATTGTATCTGACAGAGGAGTTCAGTTTATTTCTAGATTTTGGAGGACTTTCTGTTCCAAGCTGGGAATTCAGTTGTCCTTCTCCTCTGCGTTTCACCCTCAGACCAATGGGCAGACGGAGAGAACAAACAAGACTTTGGAGTCTTATTTGAGATGTTTTATTTCTGCTGATCAGGATGATTGGGTTACATTTTTGCCCTTGGCTGAATTTGCTTTAAATAATAGAGCTAGTTCTGCCACTTTGATGTCACCTTTTTTTTGTAACTTTGGGTTTCATCCTCGATTCTCTTCAGGGCAGGTGGAGTCTTCTGCCTGCCCAGGTGTTGACACTGTGGTGGAGAGAATGCACCAGATCTGGGACCAAGTGGTGGATAGGTTGTCTCTCTCCCAGGAAAAGGCCCAGCGGTTTTCCAACCGTCATAGGATCATTAGTCCCCAGTTTAAGGTGGGTGATATGGTTTGGTTGTCATCAAAGAATATCTCTATGAAGGTGGCTTCTCCAAAGTTTAAACCTAGATTTATTGGACCTTACAAGATTTTGGAGATTCTTAATCCTGTCTCTTTTCGATTGGTTCTTCCTGTTACATTTAAGATCCATAACATGTTTCATAAGTCTCTGTTAAAGAGGTTTGTTGAGCCAGTAGTTCCTGTGGTGGCACCTCCTGACCCTGTATTGGTGGAAGGTAATGTGGAATATGAGGTTGAGAAGATACTGGATTCTCGCCTGGCTAGACGGAGACTCCAGTATTTGGTTAAATGGAAGGGTTATGGCCAGGAGGATAATTCTTGGGTCCCTGCATCCGATATTCATGCCGAAAGATTGGTTCGTGCTTTTCATCGGGCCCATCCTGATCATCCTGGTGGTGAGGGTTCGGGTTTGGTGACCCCTCCTCAAGGGGGAGGTACTGTTGTGAGTTCATTTTCCCCTTCACCGTTGATGTCTGATGAACTCCCTCTGCTGGTGAAGAGAGGTAGTGAAATTGATTGGGGTGAGAAGAACCTGTCATCTGAACAGGTGGAGCCTGATTGGACACCTGGAATCACTGAGTGGATATAAGGCAGCCGACGCCCTACAGGGGTGCTGGTGATCCTTTCTGCTTTGAGCTCTTGCAACCAGTTAGTCTTGTGTACTGAAAGCTAAGTTTTTGCTCTCTTATTTTTCCATGAGATTTTGTCTGTTTGCTTCGTGTTTTGTGTTCAGCCTGCCTTTGTTGGGACGGGCTGAGCTCCATTTTTGTCTCTGATCAGTTTATCTCTTTGCTCGGTTTTCAGAATATACCTGAGTGCTGATATAGTGATTTTGAAGTCTAGCGACTTCAGGGCCTTTTTCCCTATCAGACGGTTGGGACATTTTTGGTAGGGTTTTTTGCGGATTGCAGCCAGCATCTTGTCTGTCCTTTCCTATTTAGTTAGTTGGGCCCCATCGCTTGCTCAACCTGTCTTTCTGTCTGTGTTTGTGTTTTCATCTGCTTTTCACCGACAATACATGTTGGGGGCTGTCTATTGCTTTGGGGTCTGCTCTGGGGCAGTTTAGATTTCCCCTTTCTTTCTTTAGGCTTATTTAGTTCTCCGGCTGTGAACGAGAGGTCTAGGGCATGGTAGGAACCCCCCACGGCTACTGTTAGTTGTGGTGAATAGGATCAGGGGTCTGCAATCCAATAGCTACCAACCTCTCTGGTTTTCTGGACTTAGCTTGTATTTTTGTTTTTTCCTCCTTCGGTGACTCATTCATAGCAGTTCACTTTGGGACGAAGTGGACGACGGAACTCTTGGCTAGGACATATTAGTGGCCGCATATGGCTCGGGACGTGAGAGAGTACATTTTGGGCATGCGTCTCCTGCGCCCAGAACAGGTCCTCTAGGCTGAGACCGGCCGGACTACTTTACCCCCTACCGGTGGCGGACAGACCTTGGGAGATGGTCGGCATGGATTTCGTGGTTGGCCTGCCCAAGTCCAGTGGCAGCACGGTCATCTGGGTGGTCACCGATCATTTTTCTAAAATGGTGCACCTGGTGCCACTCTCGCGACTGCCTTCTGCCCGAGGTCTGGTGGTGTTGTTCATAAAACACGTGTTTCGCTTGCACGGTATGCCGGACAAGATAGTTAGTGACCGGAGTCCCCAGTTCGTGTCCCGGTTTTGGAGGGAGCTCTGCAGACTGCTCAGTAATGAGCTAAATTTGTCTTCTGCCCCGAGACGAGCGGGTTGGTTGAGAAAGCTAACCAAATCCTGGTCACATACCTTCGACATTTTGTCTCGGCCAGGCAGGATGACTGGGCATCCTTACTACTGTGAGCAGAATTTGCCCTGAACAATGCTGCAGCTGATTCCACGGGTTAGACCCCGTTCCTCCAAAAGCGCGTTCCTGTCCCGATGCCAGTGTCGTCCACTGATTCCAGGGTAGCAGACTGGGCAGTGGAGGCTCGGGACATTTTGGACCGTACTCAGGATGCCATCCGGGCCTCTAAGGAGAGAATGAGGGCGTCCGCCGACACGCACGGGCATCCCACTCCAACTTTTGCCCCTGGTGACTTAGTGTGGCTCTCTGCCCATAATATCAGGCTGTGGGTCGAGTCCACTAAGTTTTCGCCGTGCTACATTGGTCCCTTTAAGGTCTTCGAGCAGATCAGTTCTGTGGTCTATTGACTGGCCCTTCCACCACACTTGGCTATCTCTGACACCTTCCACGTGTCCCTTCTTAAGCTGGTCCATATGTCTCGATTTTCCGAGTCATCTACCGGAACATCAGACCTGTCCTCAGACGAGTTTTAGGGTAATGCCATTGTGGGATGCAGGGTGGTACGTGGAAAAAAGTTTTATTTGGTGGACTGGAAGGGTCATGGTCCAGAAGCTCGGACCTGCGAGCCAGTGGAGAACACCCACGCTCCGCTCCTCATTGCGGCATTTGAATGTAGCGAGGCTCAGAGGGGAGGGCGCCCTAGGAAAGGGGTAATGTTAGGTGTCGGGTTCCTGTCACTGCACAGCAGGAATCCTGAGCCTTGCATTCGGCAGTCTCCCATTCCTCTCCGGCTGCAGAGGAGGCTGCTCAGCAGACTCGTCGATCCAGGCGATCTGCTCAGACCAGCTCTGTAGGTTTGGTTGCTGCTACCACCTCTAGTTCAGTTTTAGCAATGCATGCTGGTCAGCAGCGAGCTACTCCTGGGACTAAGTCCTCCTTTCAGTCCAATGAGCATGCCCATGGAACGATCTCTCATTGGAGATCGGAGGTCACATGCTCAGGTCCTTCTCCAGCTCGGATTGGACCATCAGGAAGGTCAGGAACGTCCTGGAAGGACGTGGCTATAAAAGGTTTGCATGGCCGCTCGGCCATGCACTAATATAGAGAAAGACTTAGACCATGTGGAGTGAGAGTTGTATGCACGTATGAATGTCTCTGGTGAATGACTCATTGGAAACCCCTACCCTTGGTACGCATGTGTTGTGCAGCCTAGCCTGTTAGCTCCCAGACTGAGGAGCAAGTAGGAGGCAGAGTCAGAGACTGGCATCAACGCCAAGTGATGGCTTGGTCTGTACGCCACGGTTCTCTTGGTCGACACTCCACTGTCGCCAGTGTCACTTAGTGGCGTCCGCAGTTGTGACGCTACACGCTTAGTAGGTCTAGAGAGACTCTGACCCTGTGTCCTTGGGGCTGAGTTCTGTGACCTGATACTGAACGTTTACCTTGCCGAGCTCTGTGAGCTTTATCAGGCTCCGGCATTTATGTTCAGCGGTAGTGCGGCTCTGTGAAGCAACAGAGTCCGCCCCTGTACACACTGAGTGACGTTAAGCCGTGTGTGCCCCTCTATTATACCTCCATATAGAGTCCGCCATTACAAGCAGCAGATTACCACCCCTGCATGGTGGACTCCGGGCAGGGAACACACCTTATTACCATCTTTATTATTTGGTGCGTTCCGCCAGCCCTAACATACAGTCTGTTTAGAAGGGATCATAAAAATCTGAGAGAGGAGGAGGGGTTTGCCTTTATGTAAAGTCTTGCCTAAATTCCAATTTAAGGGAGGATATTAGTGAAGGGAATGAGGATGTCGATTCCATATGGGTCGAAATACATGTAGGGAAAAATAGTAGCAAAATTCTCATTGGTGTCTGTTACAAACCCCCAAATATAACAGAAATCATGGAAAGTCTACTACTTAGGCAGATAGATGAAGCTGCAACCTATAATGAGGTCCTTGCTATGGGGGACTTTAACTACCCGGATATTAACTGGGAAACAGAGACCTGCAAAACTTACAAAGGCAACAGTTTTCTTCTAATAACCAAGAAAAAATATCTTTCACAATTGATGCAGAATCCAACCAGAGGAGCAGCACTTTTAGACCTAATACTATTTAATACACCTATCAGAATATCAAATCTGCAGGTCGTCGGGCATCTAGGAAATAGTGACCACAATATTGTACAGTGTGGCGCCCCTGAGGCTCAGTCGCCACAGAGGTACTGCACCTCCTCCTGAGGTGTGGTGCCCCACCATCCAGGTAAGTTGGAGGCTCCTGACCACGCTCCAACACTCGCTCCCCACACAACAGAGTAGTTCAGCAAAGCCACATTGCGGCTCCCTGCTTGGAGTGTAGCAGAGCACCTTTGGTGGCTCCCTGCTAAGAACACGAAACGTGCTGGGAGGCGGGTGGAGTTGAGACTACATAAAAGAGCGGGAATGTTTAGGATTACAGGTCAGTCTGAGAGAGGAAGCCACTCAGAGAGGAGTAAGGAAAGAAGATCCCTGAGAGAGGGATGGAGGAAGGAGGTGCTGCAGCAGACCTTAGTGACCTGGGTCTGCTGGCACGGGAAAGGAAAGAAGGAGAAAGACATTGAACTGAAACTTGATCTTCCATAAGAGAGAGAGATTAGTACGTAACGAAGGAGTAAAAGGGAACAGAGGACGTGGGTTAGGAGAGAACCCTGCCTAGAAGTTCTAAGCGCAAGGCTGGGGCACGGTCCCCGAGGTTGTATGGATGCTAATGGTCCTGCAGCAGACACCGGTGGAGTAGTGGGCTGTAAATGCACTACTCCCATCTAAGACTTGGGGACACAACAGCAACTTGGATAGTGAGCCGGGACTCAGGAGTGAGGGGTCCCCAAAGCAGGCTACAGCTGTCTGCCGAACAAGTAGAGTTCTTGGGAACATCTGTCAGGAGGAACTCCAGTGTAACTCAGTACTAGGAGATCTTCACACTTAAAGGCGCTATAAGAGGAGACGTTCAGAAAGGTACATGTTGGCGGAGCGTTGGAAGGGAGCATTCCATCTGACCTGGAGGTTGATTGGGCCTCTGACCCGGAGGACACAGTACAGAGACAGGCACCTGTGTGTACTATAGACTGAGAGTAAAGCTTTGGAACTACAAGCCCTGGTGTCCTCCATTGATTCTTGCGTCAGCACACCAAGCACTGCTACATCGGGGTACCAACTTCCACACGGCTTGTGCCTCTCCTCTAACTCCACATCTACACTGCCCTGGGGCTATAGCTTCACCTGTGGGGAGCTTCACCATCTTGGCTGCAACTCACCACCAGCCCCAGAGGATCTGCAAGCAGTGTCAGCTTAACATCTCACTTGCCGAACACCACAGGTGGCGTAATGAACTATTCCATTAACTACATTCCTCCATTCAATTTCCCCCATTAATTGGGCGCCCAGGGCCATGGACCGGGTCACCGCTGCTGTGACACATCCCGCCGACACCGGCCCGGTACTAAGTACCCCACAGCCCTGGGAGGGCGACCCATACAGTTTCACTTGTCTTTCGCTACGGGGATTTGTCAGGGAGTCGCAAAAATACTGAACTTTAGGAAGGCAAAGTTTGATCTGCTTAGAGATGCCCTTAATCTGGTTGACTGGGACAATGTCCTCAGAAATAAGAATACAGATAATAAATGGGTAATGTTTAAGAACATCCTAAATAGGCATTGTAAGCGGTCTATACCTTGTGGGAATAAAAGGACAAGAAATAGGAAAAACCCAATGTGACTAAACAAAGAAGTAAGAGGGGCAATTAACAGTAAAAAGAAAGCATTTAAACTACTAAAGCACGATGGCACCATAGAAGCTCTAAATTAATTTATCTTAAAAACTAATTAAAGCTGCCAAAAAAGGAATCAGAGAAGCACATTGCTAAGGAGAGTAAAACTAATCCCAAGCTGTTCTTCAACTATATCAATAGTAAAAGAATCAAAAGTGAAAGTGTAGGCCACTTAAAAAATTGTGAGGAAAGTATGGTTGTAGATGACGAGGAAAAAGCTAATATATTAAACACCTTCTTCTCAGTGGAAAATAAAATGCAAGGTGAAATGCCCGAGAGACAAAGAAAACCCTATATTAAGGGTCACCAATCTAACCCAAGAAGAGGTGCGACACCAGCTAAATAAGATTAAAATAGATAAATCTCCGGGTCCGGATGCCATATACCCTCGAGTACTAAGTAATGTAATAGACAAACCATTATTTCTTATATTTAGGGACTCTATAGTGGTGGAGTCTGTTCCACAGGACTGGCGCATAGCAAATGTGGTACCAATATTCAAAAAGGGCCCTAAAAGTGAACCAGGAAATTATAGGCCAGTAAGTCTAACCTCTATTGTTGGTAAAATATTTGGTTTCTGAGGGATGTTATTCTGGATTATCTCAATGAGAATAACTGTTTAACTCCATATCAGCATGGGTTTATGACGAATCGCTCCTGTCAAACCAATCTAATCAGTTTTTATGAAGAGTTAAGCTATAGTTTGGACCAAGGTGAGTCTCTGGACGTGCTATATCTTGATTTTTCCAAAGCTTTTGATACCGTGCCACACAAGAGGTTGGTACACCAAATGAGAATGCTGGGTCTAGGTGAAAATGTGTGTAAGGCTGGTTTCAGATTTGCATTCAGGAGGGCGGCAGATGGCAGCCTACTTCCTCCTTTCTTCCTCCGTGAAGCTCCGCCTACTTCTGTATGCATCTTGCGATAGGTGTTGTGTACCTATCTTTAACATTGGGTATGCAGGGACATGCATTGTATGCGGATGCGTCCGCATGCGGCGATTTGCGTTTCCGTGTGGTCGCCACACACGTCAAATCGCCACATGGGGACGCATCCGCATACAACGCATGTCCCTGTGTACCCAATGTTAAAGATAGGTATGCAGGGAAATGCAGGACACATACAGAAGTAGACGTAGCGTAGGCAGACGTAGAAAGGAGGAAGTAGGCTGCCATCCGCAGCCCTCCTGAATGCAAATCTGAAACCAGCCTAAATGGATAAGTAACTGGCTTAGTGATAGAAAGCAGAGGGTGGTTATAAATGGTATATTCTCTAACTGGGTCATTGTGACCAGTGGGGTAATGCAGGGTTCGGTGTTGGGACCTATTCTCTTCAACATATTTATTAACGATCTGGTAGAAGGTTTACACAGTAATATATCGATATTTGCAGATGATACAAAACTATGTAAAGCAGTCAATACAAGAGAAGATAGTATTCTGCTACAGATGGATCTGGATAAGTTGGGAACTTGGGCCGAAAGGTGGCAGATGCGGTTTAACAATGATAAATGTAAGGTTATAGACATGGGAAGAAGGAATCAATATCACCATTGCACACGGGAAACCACTGGGTAAATCTGACATGGATAAGGACTTGGGGATCCTAGTTAATGAGAAACTTACCTGGAGCAGCCAGTGCCAGGCAGTGGCTGCCAAGGCAAACAGGATTATGGGGTGCATTAAAAAAGGTCTGGATACACATGATGAGAGCATTATACTGCCTCTGTACAAATCCCTGGTTAGACCGCACATGGAGTACTGTGTACAGTTTTGGGCACTGGTGCTCAGGAAGGATATATTGGAACTAGAGCGAGTACAAAGGAGGGCAACAAAATTAATAAAGGGGATGGGGGAACTACAATACCCAGAGAGATTAGCAAAATTAGGATTATTTAGTCTAGAAAAAAGATGACTGAGGGGCGATCTAATAACCATGCATAAATACAGGGTGGGCCATTTATATGGATACACCTAAATACTGTAAAATGGGAATGGTTGGTGATATCATCTTCCTGTTTGTAGGGCACATTAGTATACGGGAGGGGGAAAACTTTTCAAGATGGGTGGTGACCATGGCAGACATTTTGAAGTCAGCCATTTTGGATCCAACTTTATTTTTTTCAATGGGAAGACGGCCATATGACACATCAAACTTATTGAGAATTTCACAAGAAAAGCAATGGTGCACTTGGTTTTAACGTAACTTTAGTTTTTCATGAGTTATTCACAAGTTTATGACCATTTATAAAATGTGTTCAAAGTGCTGCCCATTGTGTTGGATTGTCAATACAACCATCTTCTCCCACTCTTGACACACTGATAAAAACACTGCAGAAGAAATGCTAGCACAGGCTTCCAGTATCCGTTGTTTCAGATGCTGCACATCTTGTATCGTCACAGCATAGACAATTGCCTTCAGATGACCCCAAAGATAAAAGTCTGAAGGGGTCAGATCGGGAGACCTTGGTGGTCATTCAACTGGCCCACGACAACCAATCCATTTTCCAGGAAACCGTTGATGTAGAAATGCTTGGACCTGACACCCATAGTTCTGCCCATTCTGTGCAGCTAGATATTTTTTAAGTGCTGTTCCAGCTATTGCCAGTAGGTGTCATAAGCTGCCCTTCTCTTTTTATTCATGTGTTTGGAATTTTCTGTTCCCCGAATGGTTAACTGTTCAGAACCGCCCCTTCTTCCTGCCTTGGCCAGCAATATGTAACCATTTTTCCAGCCATCTCCTCCAAAGAGGGCGAAGAAAAGTATGGGTCAGACGTCAGATCCTTCGTAGAAAAGGATTTCTACGTAGATGACTGTTTGAAGTCCACACCGACAAATGAGGCTGCAATTAGTCTACTGAAAAGGGCTCAAGAAATGCTCGCAGAGTCTAACCTAAGGTTACACAAGATTTCCTCCAACAGCCGAGAGTTGATGTACAAAAATACTTGGCACTGAAAAATGAAGAAGCAGTATATTCTTTAGTTAGCATCCAGACAAAAATAGACTCATATCGTATGAACGTTTTCGGTCCAACAACGGAACTTCATCAGAAAGGTTTTTTTGGTTTCTTTTGGTAGAAAACTGCAAAAG
This sequence comes from Dendrobates tinctorius, assembly GCF_039654945.1. NCBI lineage: Eukaryota > Metazoa > Chordata > Amphibia > Anura > Dendrobatidae > Dendrobates > Dendrobates tinctorius. The sequence continues at coordinate 12,919,410 of NW_027361715.1, forward strand.
ATGCAGAGGGTAATAGATATCCTTAGGTGGTAGCAAAGTCTATGCTGCTGGTATTATATAGAGGCTGGAGCACGAGTCTATCTGGTTGGAGTTAGATTAATGTGACTGGATATAGCAGGGCTACAGGAATGGGTTAACAGCGCTAGGAGTGCAGGCTCTGCAAACAGATACAGCGCTTAGTGCCCGCAGGAGGAATCCAGGGTGACGCCGTGTAAGGGTGCGTGCCTCCTTACACGGCGGCACCCTGGATTCCTCCTGCAGGCACTAAGCTCTGTATCTGTTTGCAGAGCCTGCACTCCTAAAGCTGTTAACCCATTCCTGTAGCCCTGCTTTATCCAGTCACATTAATCTAACTCCAACCAGATAGACTCGTGCTCCAGCCTCTATATAATACCAGCAGCATAGACTTTGCTACCACCTAAGGATATCTATTACCCTATCTGTATCTTTTGCAGTTTTCTACCAAAAAAACCTTTCTGATGAAGGTCCGTTGTTGGACCGAAAACGTTCATACGATATGAGTCTATTTTTGTCTGGATGCTAAATAAAGAATATACTGCTTCTTCATTTTTGAGTGCCAAGTATTTTTTTACATATTTATGGGTTGGAAACCTTACTTGAGCACCGAACAACCTTCCTTTTTCTCTGGAGTGCCGTGTTCTTTTGCCAGCCGAGAGTTGATGGAAGCCTTTCCCTCTCAAGACTATTCCAGCGATCAAAAGAACCTAGACCTAAGCATTGACTCCCTTCCCATGCAGCACAGCCTTGGATTGCTTTGGGATCTGTAGACAGATGCATTCACCTTCCATATCAGCAAAGAGGAGAAACCCTTCACGCGCAGAGGAGTCCACTCTTTTGTGAATAGTCTATACGACCCCCTGGGATTCATAGCTCCAGTGACTATCCAAGGTAAAATGATGCTAAGAGACTTCACCCAAGACATGTCCGATTGGGATGATCCACTTCCAACAGAAAAGGCAGTGCTGTGAGAAGAGTGGAGGAGTTCTCTCAAGGCCTTGATCGACCTTCATGTGAAACGACCGTATGCTCCTGTGCCGTCCACAGAAGTCAAGACACGAAGAGTTTGTATCTTCTGTGACGCATCAGTCAAAGCGATCGCAGCAGTGGCATAACTTAAAACCATAGACATGGACGAACAGAGCCACATCGGGTTTGTGATGAGCCGGACTAAACTGGCATCACTCCGGGAACACACGATACCCAGACTGGAACTCTGTGCTGCTGTCCACGCAGTCAAGCTGGCCGAGCTCATCTCGGATGCTATGAATTTGGAGATCAAAGACAAAGAGTTCTACACCGACAGCAAGGTGGTACTAGGATACATTTGCAATGAAACTCGACCCTTTTATGTCTACGTCAGCAACCGGCTACTGAGGATAAGAAGATCCACCTGCCCTAATCAGTGGCACTATGTGCCTACTCACCTCAATCCTGCGGACCATGCGACTAGATCCGTTGCTCCAAGTAATCTTAAGGACACTACATGGTTCACAGGCCCTGCTTCCTTGAAATGTTCGATGCCCCACATTGACAGGCCCGATACGTTCGAACTAGTGGATCTAGATGCTGATGAAGAGCTCTGTCCTCTAGTGTTTGCTGTTGTGAGTTCATTTTCCCCTTCATTACTGAGGCCCGAGGAACTCCCTCTTCTGGTAAAGAAAGGTAGTGAGCCTGATTGTCAAACACCTGAGGCTGATGATTGTGACTGGCTGAGTGGAGTTACGGACTGGATATAATGCTGCCGACGCCCTTCTGCCCTGCGGGTGATTTCTCTGTGGGATCCTTGGAGACCAGTCTGAATTCCTGCTCCTCCAAAGCTAAGTTTGCTGCTCGGCCTTTTGCTTTTGTGCTTTGACTTTGTTTTTGCTTTGTTTTTCTGGATTTCTGCCGTTCCCTGCTGGGGTGTGCTGAATTCATTTGGCTCTGTCTTCTGAAAATACCTGAGTGCTGATTCAGTTTTTGAAGCCTAGCTGCTTCGGGGCCTTTTTCATATCAGCTGGTTGGCTTATGTCTTTGATAGGGTTTTGGCAGATTGCAGACAGCAGCCTTCCTGTCCTTTCCTATCTAGGTAGTTTTGGGGCCCCGTCTTTGCTCAGTCTATCTTTCTGTCTGTGTTAGTATTTTCATCTTGCTTCACCGTCATTATATGTTGGGGGCTGTCTATTGCTTTGGGGTCTGCTCTGGGGCAGTTTAGATTTCCCCTTTCTTTCTTTAGGCCTATGTATTTCTCCGGCTGTGATCGAGGGGTCTAGGGCATCGTAGGAACCCCCCACGGCTACTGCTAGTTGTGTTAATAGGTTCAGGGGTCTGCAATCTGATAGTTGCCAACTTTTCAGGTTTTCTGGACTTAGCTTGTATTTCTGCTTTTGCCTCCTACGGTGACTCATTCATAACAGTCTGCTCTGCATACAAGGATTTCAAGCCATCACCTGGAATCTCATCGGTTCAGCAGGTTCTCAACCTGGAAGCCACTTGTTTGAGCCATAGCCTGTCTACTTCATGTGGCCCAGTTCTACAAGTCAGCATTATCTGCAAGCGAGGGATCTTGTAAAGGATGGCATCACTGCAAGCATGCGTTTACCGCCCTCAACCAAAAGAGCCAAATTGTGGCATCTGCTGATGCCAAGTGGGGAGTGTTCTGCCCATTCTGTGCAGCTAGATATTTTTTAAATGCTGTTACAGCTATTGCCAGTAGGTGTCATAAGTTGCCCTTCTCTTTTTATTCATGTGTTTGGAATTTTCTGTTCCCCGAATGGTTAACTGTTCAGAACCGCCCCTTCTTCCTGCCTTGGCCAACAACATGTAACCAATTTTCCAGCCGTCTCCTGAGTTGCTCACACACCTGCTCAGCTCTTTGCAAAACCATTGCTTATAATAAGTGGATTCCGGTAAGGATAATGCAATTATTAGTTATACATCTCTGCTAGCTGGCCATAATGCATTGCTCATGATGTTTGCAGTGCATGTTTAGCTCCTGCAATGCTAGTACACTGCATGATAGTTATGCATCCTCCGTTCAGTGAGTGTAAAGCTGGCAGCCATTAGTTGTTAGATATTTCTTTCCCTTTTTCTGCTGTGTACTGTATGTTATATTGCTCAGCTCTTATATAATGCATGATAACAGCATCTTGTATTAATGCTACTGTTGTGATAATGCCCTGTATTGTTGTATATTACCTACCAGTACTGACATGCTGCATTATATCTGTCTCTTATAGTTTTTACCTGAATCATCCATAACGGTGTTTAACAACTTCTGATCTCATCTACTACTGTGTTCTACTATACCATCTGTTATCATCTCCCATTGTTGTCCATATTATCCCATTAAATAATAGACTTAAGCACCCATACAGTCTTGTTTCTGGGAGTGGATGAAAGGTTAAGCCGTATGCTGGAATCCACACAGCGTCATACGTGGAAGAAGGCAGAACACCCATAATTGATGGTATAGTAAAGAATCTGACCCCCTTATACTAGCATTTCTTCTGCAGTGTTGCTATCAGTGTGTTAAGAGTGGGAGAAGAGGGGTTGCATTGACAGTCCAACACAATGGGCAGCACTTTGAACACATTTTATAACTGGTCATAAACTTGTAAATAACTCATGAAAGAATAAAGTTACGTTAAAACCAAGCACACCATTGTTTTTCTTGTGAAATTCTTAATAAGTTTGATGTGTCACGTGACCCTCGTCCCATTGGAAAAAAATAAAGTTGGATCCAAAATGGCCACCATGGTCACCACCCATCTTGAAAAGTTTCCCCCCTCCCATATACTAACGTTCCACAAACAGGAAGTTGATATCACCAAACATTCCCATTTTATTTAGGTGTATCCATAAAATGGCCCACTTTGTATATTATTATTATTATGCATTTATATAGCGCCATTTACTCCATGGCGCATTACATGTGAAAAGGGGAAATATAGACAGGTACAATAAACATGTGTAAGACAAGGGGCACACAAGTACATAAGGAGAGGGGGATAATACATAAGGAGATAATACAAATATATCTCCAAGGAGCTGTTTATACAAAGGAAGGTGATGGTCACAAGGGGGCATTCTCTGCATCTGGAGGAGAGAAGGTTTTTTCACCAACATAGAAGAGGATTCTTTACTGTTAGGGCAGTGAGAATCTGGAATTCCTTTCCTGAGGAGGTGGTGATGGTGAACTCAGTCGAGGGGTTCAAGAGAGGCCTGGATGTCTTCCTGGAGCACAACAATATTGTATTTTACAGTTATTAGGTTCTTTAGAAGGACGTAGATCTGGGGATTTATTCTGACGGAATATAGGCTGAACTGGATGGACAAATGTCTTTTTTCGGCCTTGCTAACTATGTTACTATGTAACTCTGCTGCGGTGTGTGGTTGCCGCAGCTTGAACTGGAGCGGTTGTGACGGCTGATGTCAGAACGTCCAGGCTGGTGTTAACAGTCTGTATATAAGATAGGATCTTGTCTTGCTGATCTGTCTGACAGGTCATCTCTTGGTACAGGTCTGAGATTGGAGCGTTATGAGAGTCAGTGAGTTCTATTTGCTACATAAACTGTCATGCACATGGTTTGGAACCACTGTGCCTCTGTCTGTGGAGAGCCTGGAGAGGCATAACTAAGCTACCACCTGGTTCTTCACTAGAGCCCCTGATGGTTAGACGAGAACCCAAATGGACGCCAGCTGCTACACTAGGACAGACCCAGGAGCCGCGGCAAGTGACTTCCAAGGGCAGGGAAGCAGGTCCGGCCAAGAACTGGATGAACAGGGAATGTGCGGCTGGTAAACAGAACAGGTACTTGATTAGGAATGTGCAGGATAGGTTTAGGAACACAGGTCAGACTCAGGTACAGGATTACAGTTGCAGGTTCCGACTGGACTGGTGAGGGTAGCGGTATAGGTGCAGACATGACTGATCAGGCTCTGGACTTGGTACAGGCAAGATGGGCTATGGAATAGGTTTACAGCAGGGCGGACAGGAACCAGTTCAGATAGGGCAGGCAGGATTAGGTGCAGGGAGGACAGAAGGACAGATTCAGACAGGATCAGGTTCAGACGGGACAGACAGGATCAGGTTCAGGGAGCACAGATACATGGACCTTATACCTTGCTAGCAGGAAACTCACTGAATACTAAGCTTGGAAAAGCTGGGTGCCTAGAGCCTAGCAAAGCTGAGTACTGTGTGCCAGAGACTGTAACATACTGAGTGCCAAAAGCCTTAATGTATAGTGTGCCAGTGTGGCGCCCCCAGGAGTATGTTCGCCACACTGGCATTGCCTTCCTCCAGGGAGGGTGATGTCAGGCTTGGAAGCAATGAAGGGTCTCTCTGGCAGTTAACCATAACATGCAACACAGTTTCCACTCCAGGCCAGCAGAGGGAGCTCTGAACCAGAATTGGGGGAGGAGTGCGCTCTGAGGGCCAGGAAGGGAAAATTAGGAGTTAGTGTGAGGAGGCCGAAGTGTGTAGATGTGGAGAGAGAAGCTGGGATACTGAGCGGAGTTGAGAGCTCATTCCCAGCTGGAGCACATGATCTGGAGCCTGGTCTCCACGGTTGTATGGATACTGAAGGTCCTGCAACAGAAACCAGAGGAATAGGAAGCTGTAAATGCTCTATTCCCAACTAAGACTCGGAGGCACAACAGCAACGGGTGAGCCAAGAGAAGCGATAGAAGGCTACAGCTGTCTGCCATACGAGGTAGATCCAAAAGGAAACAAGAAGGAGGAACTTCAGTGTAACACAGTACTGATTGTACCTCAAGTAAGCGCTAGGAAGGAGACTACACAACCTATCTGCATAGAGAGATTCCTGAGTTGCTTCCAGGCTAATCAGCTCCTGTGCCATCTGTAATCTGGACCCTGGACTGCACTTACAAGTAAAGGTAAAGAAACTACATTCCGCTGTGTCCTTGCCTTCTTTCTGCAACTTCTTCAGCACTGCTACATATCTGTGCCAGACACTGCACCCTCTTCCTCAACCCCTATTCTCTTCATCTACACTGCCCTGGGACTACAGCCCTGCCTGTGGAGGGCTATAACATCACTGCTGCACTACACCATCTGTCCCAGAAGATCTGTCTGCAGCGTCGGCTTAACACCTCCCTTGCCGAACACCACAGGTGGCATCACAAATCACTCATAAACTTTATTCCACCACTCTACCCCTTTTACATGGGTGCCCAGGGCCACGGACCGGGTCACCGCTGCTGTGACATTCCCCTCTGAGAGACCGGCCCGGTACCAAGTACCCCACAGCCCTGGGAGGGCGACACACCAGAAATTTACTATACTGTGTAAAAGAGATTTTGTAGTATTGCTAAAAGAATTATCTGTATTGAGTAATGGTGAGTTTGTAAGGCTGTTAAATCATCACCTCACTGTGCCATTGTTTCCTGCGTCACTGTTACGGAGTGCTGGGAAAATAGCTGCGTCACAGGCTGTGTGGGCTTATCAAGTTACAGCCAGCTGAGAGGAATGAGCTGCGGTGGGCGGGGCCAGAGAGTGAGTGCAGAGATGATGCCCATCCACCACCAACATCAGCATGTGATGCAAAGGTGTCTGTCAGGAGGAATGACCCACCGCCTGTATTACTTTGATAGGCATAAAGAGCTGAGGAAAGCCAGTCCCCGGAAGATGTCAGGGGTGAGCAGGAAGAACACAGGAGACAGAGCAATAAACATGGCAGCAGCAAGGTATGCAGAAGGAGGCAATAGCCTGAGTGCAGAGAATAAAACATCTATGCAGAGGAGCTGAGTAGCCAGCTCCAGGATCTGTCTCTGACCATAGTAGGAGGATGGGAGTCAGAGCAGGTCAAACCACCAAATACAGCAGCTGCCGCTGACCCAGTCATCGGGTCTGAGGATACCCTGATAGGTCCCTTCCTGTCCCCGCAGCCCCTACACCTGGATGGGCACATTATAATATAGTGTGTGATCGGGCTACCCAAACCTCGGTGGTACACCCGGAACAGCTAGTGATCACTGGTGTAGTTCTCCATACAGAACTGTCCCAGCCAGGGAGCAGTGAATGTCAGGGGCTACCCTGGAAGAAGAAGTCAGAGTAAAAATGTGAAATAAATGCTTAAAGTTTACCTGGTTAGAACTGTGTTATAGTTCATTGAAGAAATAATGTGTTTACCTGGTTAGGTTTGTTTTATGGTTCTTTAGAAAGACTATGAGGTTTTGAACGGTGAATAATCCACAACTTTTAATGTAAATAGTTAGCACTTCTTAAGGTGCTCCATCTTGGTTTTACGTCAAACCCTAGGAGAGTGTTTTTAAACGACCGCAGAACAAAAACCCGTTTGGCGTGGCCAAAAAACGTGGTACAAAGTACAGATCAACTATGCCTTGTAGCCCGCCCAAGGCCTATGTTGGGGGTTTACAGACGGGTCCCGCGCATCGCACCAAAGGAAAATACCCCGGTCAGGGATGGACTGAACTTTGAAAGAAAAATGTTTTATTCAAATGAATCACATAAATGTTTATATTTTAATGTTGAATCTCTGACTTTTGATACGAGTATTTATATTGAAAAGATGGTATTTTATTAATTTAATTTTATAAGGTATATATTTAAGAGAGAATAGTCATTTGCAATGTTTAAGAAAACGTGCCTCCCATAAAGGAAAGAAAGTTATTTGCTGACTGTTCAACCTGTTGAAATGCATTTCAGAAAGATTTTTGTAAGTTTCTCTTTAAAACCTGTTTTGCTCTGTTTCAGCCCTCGGACATGCTGTTTTAACGCGGGAATGTGGTGCCCCTGAAGGTCCAGCCACCACAGAGGTACTGCACCTCATCCAGAGGTGTGGTGCCCCACAATCAGGTAAGGAGGGAGCACCACCCAGGACGCCTATCACTCGCACACAACACACTCTAGTTAGTCAGGGCATCTGGGTGTACCCTTTGGGAGGATGGCCTCATCCCAGACTGGCTAGGAAAGGGTGTTGGAAGGTGAGCAGGAAAGGTAGGTAGAGGGGGAGGAGCTTAGGCAGTGGAGTGAATGAGGACATCCAATCAGGGAGAGAAAGGTGACAGTTGCTGGGTGGAGCTAGTCTGAGGTAAATAGATCCTTCCAGAAACTAGTCAGTCGGTGACAGGACCAGCGAGAGAGCAGGACTGACGTGAGGAGAGTTAGAGAAAGAGAGACACCGCTAATAAGAAGAAGCTCCCAGGAGATTAGAAGGGGTCCTAGGGGCACCGGTAGGGCGACTGGCCACCCGTGGGGCCCGCATCCTGGAAAGGAAGGACAAGGCCGCAGTAAAGGAACCAACCCCTGAGTCTAGTGGAGAATACCAAACAAGGCTCAACTAGTAAGTTGGAGGCTGTAGTGACTGTAGTGCGACAGCCAAATCCACTAGTAATCCTTCAGAAGGCAGCCGTTGAGATAAAGGACCCCGGGGCCTGACCCACGTCGCTCGGAAAGCTCCGAGGCTGCTAGACGAGGGACACTGCTTGTGAGGGCGTAGAGTGAGAGACGGCCAAGAAAGAGGAACATAAAGAGGAGTCCTGAAACGGTGTTCCTGATCTACCTGGGAGTTGGCTGGACCCCTCACCCGGAAGACACGGTACCAAGTGGGCACCTGTGCACATAAGACAACAGTGAGTAAAAACTCTGAAACTGCACCCATCTGTATCTTTTGTGTCCTTAACATCTCACCTGCTTTACACCGCATTTCACCATCACCATGACCGGCTCAACAAACCTGGGACACAGCTCTGCCCGTGGAGAGCTTCCCCATCACAGCTGCAGCCATACCACCATCCCAGAGGATCTGCAGTGCAGTGTCGGCTACCCTAGTCGAATACCACTGGTGGCGTCACGATTTTCCCTTTTCCCCTACAATTATCCTACCATCTTTCCTCTCATCTGAACTTCTATCATCACCACTGGACACCCAGGGCCACAGACCGGGTCACCATCACCACCGTGACACACATTCCCTTTAAAAGAGCCTGACCGGCCCGGTACCGAGTAACTCCCAGCTCTTACACCATCATAGAAGGAAATTAGATTAGTCTGGCATGACTGTTTTTTTGCAAACCCATGCTGACTCTGGTTAATTACTGTATTCTTATCCAAGTATTTCCATACAGGATGTTTAATAATTTGTTCAAAGATCTTTCCTGTTATAGAAGTAAGGCTCACTGACCTGTAATTTCTTGGCTTCATCTTCTTTCCTCTTTTGAATATAGGGACAACATTTGCTCTTCTCCAATCTTCTGGAACTTCTGTACTCCAGGACTTTTAAAAGATTCTGGCTAGTGGTTCTAATTTCCTCTGCTATCTCTTCAGTTCTCATGTAAATTAGCTAAGTGTTCTCTCACCATCTCTGTTTATAGATCGTGTGGATTATTTTATTCCTTTGGTAGCACAAATCAGTTAATGTTACATTTGCTTTCTAAGAGAAAACAGATGTACATTTTCTCACATTTATCAATGATTATTCAAGATATACAGTTGTCTATCTGCTTCACAGCAAAGATGAAGTCCCAGAGAAACTTGAAATATATCTCACTGAAGTGTATAACACATTCTGGAGAATGCCAAAAATTCTTCATGCAGATAATGGAACTGAATATACAAGTAATGAGACACAATGCGTTTAAGGAAAAATGGAATCGTATTTACAACCAAAAGTACCATACAACCCTAAATAAAATAGTGAAAGAAGGAACCTTACGCTACGTGAAAGTGGATGAAATATGCTATTTGACGCAGATTTGCCAACCACATATTGAGGTAAAGCAATCATGACAGCTTGCTATCTTCAAAAAAGGCTACTAGTTAAAGCTACTGAGAAAACTCCATTTGAGAAATGGAACAGCAAGAATCCTGAACTACAAGACATAGGAATAATCGGAAGTAAATTATTTGTACATATTACCAAAGAAAAATGTACTAAGTGGGAATCTCATGCAAAACAGGGTATCCTGGCTGACTACGGTAAAACCCAGAAACGCTATAGGATCCTGCACCCAAAAATAAACAACATCGCTCAAGTTTCATGACATAATATCAGTATTCCAGGTGAAGCAACAACTATCTCAGGCACAATTTCAAAATAATGAAAAAGCAATAAAAAATCAGGAGAACCTGAAATCAGGAGACTATCAAGATCAAACAAGGGTATACCAGCTAAGCATCTATCCTGCTTTGTAAAAACAGTACTAGAGTCAGAGCAGCAGTCATTGGATGAGACGCAACAACTACCTGTCCATGAAAAAATGAAGTGGATTCATGTTGCTAATGAGGAAACTAAGTTCCTTCATCAACTCAAAACTTGGACACTCACCAAGCTACCTCAAGGCAAGAAAACAATCAAATGTACCGTACCTTATTTTTCGGATTAAAAAATGCACTTTTCTCCTCCAAATTTGGGAGGAAAATGGAGGTGCTTCTTATAATCTGAATCTAGCTTATGGGGGGAAAGCTGCGATAGATCAGGGACACAGGAGGCAGGGTTGCTGCTGAAGGAAACTGGCAGTGGCAGGAGTGGGATGATGCTGCTGGCACCAGGCTGGATGGGGTGTCACAGCACTGCAAAGCTGCGTGCACAGGGACTGTCAGAAAATGTCAGCGTTTAGCGGAGTTCCCACACTTTCCCGTTGATTTTCCTGCCGTGGTCGCCTTGAAAATGTCCACCAGAAGCGACACATGTGCAGATTGAGTTCTCGGTGAAGACTATGACGCCACACATTCTCCAGTTGGTAAGGAGACCACATTCAGGACTCTAATGGCTATAGCTGCTGTACAGAAAATGATTGTCAGACATTTTGACATCAAAACTGCCTTTTTAAATGGTGACATTGAATAGGACTTGTACGTGACTCAACCTGAAGGTTATATTAAAGAAGGTGAATCTGGTTTGCAACCTTCAAAAATCTCTCTATGGTCTTAATCAATCAGCATTGAACACCAAAATGAACAACAAAGTCTTATTGGAAGAAAGATTTAAAAGAGGTCAAGAAGATCCATGTTTATACACAAAATGTACAGACTTTTCCCAAGTGTAAATTAAAATTAAATTGTTAGAATGAATTTTTGTAAACTTGTCTTAAATAATTATGGTTTAAAAAATGTCCTCAATTGTTTTTATTTAGTAATTGCAAGTAACAGTTGCCCATGTAAATGTTATATATAGAGGGCACCCTAAATATGATATGGCTGAGTTTAAAAAAAAAATACCCTTCTGCTCCACAGGAGGTTTCTGGCCTCCCTGAGCTCACCATAGGACACCTACGTTATGGTTAGACAGGTGTGCCGCCACAGTCAAACTCCCCACCTACCACTGTCCCCGGGGTCGGTCTCTCATATGTGAGCGATGTGATTATGGTTCATCAAGAATAAACTAAAAATGCAAAAATGACAAATTATTAATCAGCATTTTGAAGTAAATATCTTGGAAATGTGACATATTATGTAGGAATCCAGGTCCAAAAAGAAAAAGATGGAAGCTTTCTTCTAAACCGAAGTGCAAAAATCGACTCAATTCTGAATCAGTTTGGAATGTCAGAAGCCAAAGGTTTATCAACCCTAATGGAACCATCCTAATTAAAGTTGGAAGGAGAAGATGATCTGTTATCTAACAATGAGAAATACAGACAAGCCGTGGGGGCACTTATATACATAGCATCTATTACTTGACCAGATATATCGAAGCAACAATTGGAATTCTCTGCAAAAATGTGGAAAAACCACGCCAAAAAGAATGGAATGCCATTAACATAGTTATTCGATATTTGAAAGTCTGTGAGTTTTAGGTCTCCTGTTGCAGATATCTTTAAATGTATGTCTTGATTCTATGTGAATGCAGACTGGGCTGGTGGCTTAAGTGATCGTAAACAGACTATTTGTTCAAGCTTAGAGAAAGTTTAATTTCTTGGCCTAGCAGAAAACAGGTGTCTGTAACCTTGTCATCTACAGAAACAGAGTATGTGCCTGTAGCCCACACAAGTCAAGAGTAGAGTTGAGCGACTTTGGTCGGATTGGGTTTCATGAAACAAAATTTCTTTCAGATGAAACTGGTCCGACTAGGGCAAAAAAAAGTCGGACTTTTGTCCGAAACCCAACCCCAATGCAAGTCAATGGGGAATAAAAGTCGGCATTGAGTGGATTAATGTCATCTGCTTTTTTTTGCCCTAGTCGGACCAGTTTCATCTGAAATAAATTTTGTTTCATGAAACCCGATCCGACCAAAATCGCTCAACTCTAGTCAAGAGGTCGTTTGGTTAAACTAATTATTAGGCATCTTGGTAAGTCATTAATTCAACCGATGGTAATTTATAAAGACAACCAAGGATGCAATAAACTTTCATGTAGTGAGAAGATCAATGTGAGAACCAAACACATTGACATTAAACATCATCACCTGTGTGATTTCATAGAAAATGACATAATTGAGTTTGTTTATTGCAAGACTGACCAGATGATATCTAATGTTATTGCAAAGTCACTTTCAAGAGCCAAATTTGAAGAATTCAGAATCACTATGGGACTAACAGAATAAGTAGTTGTTGAGTGTGGGTGTTGGAATAATACTTATTATTGTATATATTGCAACAGCTATTATTTACTAGAATATGAGTTTCTGTCTCAAGCAATATTGTTATAATGCTACCAAAGCGCTGTTAAAAAAAACAAAACTGGAAGTTTCGGTTCACTGTGTTTGTAGTTGGAGGACAGTTTTACTTTCACTTTGCAAACTGACAGAAAAGATAGGATCTTACCTAAGCTATAATGAATACCAGTTGTAAGCTGTGTTATCTTTTGTCACACTCACGCCCTGACTGGTGGGCGTGAGCCAGGGGGTTGTGGCCCCACTGGGCCACAAACCAGACTACCCTGGAAGAGGCGTGACTAGGACAGCTGCCTTGGTTTTCACTGGAGCCTCTGATGGTGAGGTCAGGCTTGTGCAGCAGGCAGCTGCCAGGTACCACTCCCGGGTGGTGTCTGGCTTTGGCTGCTGATCCCACTTGGGGAGATGGTGGCATGGCTGAGACACCGGCAGGCACGGCACAGACACGAGCACGCAGTTACAGCTGAGACACAGGACAGGAGCACACGGCAGAGACACAGGGCAGGCTGGCATGGCCGAGACACAGGGCAGGCTGGCACGGCAAAGACACAGGGCAGGCTGGCACGTCTGAGACACAGGGCAGTCTGGAACATCCAAGACACAGGGCAGGCTGGCACGTCCGAGACGCAGGGCAAGCTGGCACGGCTGAGACACAGGGCAGGCTGGCACGGCTAAGACATAAGGCAGGCTGGCAAGGTTGAGACACGGGGCAAGCAGGTGTGGTGTATGAAGGAACAGGTAGAGACCTGTTCACACAGCGGGTGCTAGTACTTGTACAGACAGGAAAGAGTGGAGTATGACAGAACAGGTTTGGACCTGTTCACACAGGAGGAGCAGATATGGGTACTGACAGGAAAGAGTGGAGTATGACGGAACAGGTTTGGACCTGTTCAGACAGGAGGAGCAGGTACGGGTACTGACAGGAAAGAGTGGAGTATGACAGAACAGGTTTGGACCTGTTCACACAGGAGGATAACTGCAAGTCTGTGGAGAAGAATAGTAGAGCAGCAAGAGGTTCTGCAACAGCAGAAACAGAACCAAGCAGAACCGCAAGAGTACGGAGCACAGGCAGAGCCTGAAGAGTACAGAGCAGGCAGAGTAGCAAGAGAGCGGAGAACGAGTAGAGCCACAAGACTGCGGAGAAGAGTAGTAGAGCAGCAAGAGGTTCTGCAGCAGCAGAACCAAGCAGAACCACAAGAGTGCGGAACACAAGCAGACAGGGAGGGCACAGGGAAAGACAGAGCAGGGAAAGAAGCCAAAGACAGGGAGACAGACAGATAGAGGTAGGATAGAATTCAGACAAGGTAACAGTGCAAGACAAGGTACAGGACCAAGGACACAGGGACCAGAGTATACACAGGTACAAAGCAAGGCAAGAACAAAGACATAGAGATCAGGATATTCTGCCTCCTGGAGGGCAGACAGACAAGTACCAAGCAAAGCAAGGAGTAAAGCCTCCAGAGAAGGAGGAGCACAGAGCAAGACCTGGCAGCTCAGTAGCAAGACACTAACTGAGTAAACACATTGCATAGGCAAGGTTCCACTGGGTGGAGCTGCCCTAAATACTAGAGGGCTCTTGGTAATTGGTCAGGGACACATTAGACAGGTGCACCCTGACTCCATAAGAACCAGAGAGTTCTGGCGCTGCCCCCCTATGCACACAGTCTGGAAACATGCACAGAGCGGATAGGAGATAAGCGGCACAGAGCATGGAGCTGGCAGCAGACAGAAACCACATCAAGGCCTGGAGCAGTGAGTAAGTTGGTGTGTAGGGGATGGGAGGCCATGCAGTGATGCCAGCAGGGTTGTTACATCTTTGTTCCTGAATAAATACTGTATATATTCACAATTGAACAGCTAGACAGTACAGAGATTAATCCACCGTTAATCCAGCCTTGTACTTACAGTATGAGCACTTACATAGCCCCTAATTTACAGTATGAACCCTCATATAGCCCCCTAGACACTATATGGGCCCCCACATAACTGCCTGTAAACAATATAATCCGTCATAATTCCCTACACACAGTATGGGCCCTCATATAGCCTCCTATATACAGTATGAGCCCACACATAGCTGTCTATGTACAGTATGAGTCGTCACATAGCCTATTATATACAGTATGAGCTCCCATATAGTCTCCTAGATACTATATGAGCCCCCACATAACTCCCTATATACAGTATAAGCCCACATAGCTCTCCATATACAGAGTAATCAACATTGCTCCCTAGATACGGTTTCAGCTCTCACATAGCCTCCTAGATGCAGTATGAGCCCCCACATAACTCCCTATAAGCAATATAAGCTAACATAGTTTCCTATATACAGTAGGAGCTATGACATAGCTCACGAGATACAGTATGAGCCCTCACATAGCCCCCTAGATACAGTATGAGCTCCCACATAGCTCCCTATATACTGTATGAACCCCCCACATAGCAACCTATATGCAGAAGCCCTCACATAACCCATATGTATAGGCAGACAACCCATACACATATTAAATAAATTTAAAAACAACACATACTCACCTCTCTCCTGTTCCCCTGGCGCTCTGCTCTGGTTTTCGAGGCTCTACTTCTATGTGTAGCTAGCATGTACATGCACACGCTGGCTGGTGATGTCATCGCGCTAACACATCACAGCAGAGGCAATGGGAGCTCCCCTGGAGCTGTGCTGCAATTGAACAGACAGCCCCTCCAGATATAAACCATCACCAGACAGCTCCCCCAAGCCTAACCCCCACCAAACAACCCCCCAAACCTAACGCCTCCACCAGACAGCCCATAAAACCTAACCCCCACCAGACAGCCCCACCAAGCCTAACCTCTGACCAGACAGCCCCACAAGCATAAGCCCCCACCCCAAATCCCAGACAGCCCCATAAACATTAACCCCCACACCAAATCCCAGCATGCAGCCCCCAAGCATAAACTCCCAGACAGTCCCACTAAGATTAAACTCCCACCAGATAGTCCACAAGCATAACCCCTCACCACAAATCCCTCCAGATAGCCCACCAAGCATATATCTCCACCAGACATCCCCCCAAGCATAACCCCACCCAAAATAGCATCAAACAGCCCCCCAAGCATAAACTCCACTACAAACAGTCCCTAGCATTAACCACCCAAATTTCACCAGATAGCCCCCCCAGTATCGAGTCACCTCAACTCCCCAAAAAACAGCAATTTAAAAAAAAGAATAAAAAAAACTCCTGTTTTTCACTTTGAGAGCACTACCCTTGCTCGCCTGCAGCTTTATCGTCCATCAATGCAGGCCAGGGCACAAGCGAGTAGCGCACTGCAGGAGGCAATGGCGTCCACTAATGAATAGCTGCTTTGTGCTTTGCTAAATCAGAACATGCCCATAACACACAATGGAAATGATGTTATACCTGGAAGAAGACCATACATTCTAGCATCTACCCTGCTGGGATATGAAACGAAACATTATAATGAGGGCAATTGGGCCATGGGCTCCCCTGGAATCCGCCTATGTGTGTACTGTATAGACGGATGTTGGGGATTTCAGAACATTTTCTTCTGTTGTACCCATGGATGACTGAAAGCCTTCACTCATGTTCCTCGAACCTCACATACATATGCACTGAGGTTGGACAAGCTTTCATGTGGTCTCAGTAGGTAGACAGGAAAAAAACAACAGACACCTATAGCAGTGGCTTACCATCATAAGAAATCCAGCTGCCTGATCCTTATACATAGGCATGTCCTGTTGGGGGATCTTCAGGAGGTTCTCATACACATTAGGGGCTTGATTCATCACAGCTTTTACACCTGCAAATTGTAGAAAAAAGTTTAATTTTGACGTAACTCAAGGCTACCCTACAGCTTTGTGATTTTCGGTGCCCTCGTTCCATTTTAGCCCAGCTCCTACAAAGTTGGTGGAGGTGGGCGGGACGGGGGCATGATGACCGCTGCTCGTCAAATTCATAATGAGCAATGGCGTTCACTGAGCCACAAATCTTCCATCAGCAGGGACTGAAGTAGGATTTGTGGCAAGGACGCACCCAGAGGTCCATACCACTCTTCCGACGCTTCTGATTCATGAAGAAGCGGACTCCAGCATTCTCCCTCATCAAGACCAATGTGAGCAACGCTGTTCTTGGTGAATCGGGGCACTAGATGTTCAATCGGTCCTGCCAAATTTCCTTTGATAGTATGTCCTTATGGTCTGTGTTCCTGAGGATGAACAACCTAGAAGATTTGATGCCGTGTAATATCCTAACTGTCTTGACTGTGACGCCATCTGCACATTTCATTCGTCCTATGGCAGACTTGACAATTTTGCTCTTTCCAACAAATGTTCCTCTGACAATGTGTGTGGGTTTGTGCTTACAATCTCTAGGGATCATTGTTTTATCCACTACATGTTGAAAACTAATTGCAAATGTCTTATCATATCACACGCGATATATATAATTAATGCATTGAAAGAAAAACAGCATTCCAGCTCACAGCACAGGCAGGAGGATCATAATCCAGGATTAGGTTTCTCAGTGAACAGCAGGAGATTTCTTGTGCAAACATTGCTTGGCAAATACTAGGCCATTTGAGAGAAGTGTCTATTATAGTGGCAGAAAAAAAAACATTCTATTGTGACAGGTATCCACAATGGTCCTATAATCGCATAGTTGTATAAATGTAAAACAGCGGACATACCAAATTTACAATGGAATGTGACAACGTGAAAACCCACAATTTAGGATTGAGCAACGCTGTTCTTACAGGTTTGATTTCTTGAGAATTCCCATTTTTGGCATTGAAAATGTTATTACATGTCAACATGGAGGAACAATCATGATAAAGAAAGACATCTAAAACACCTGGAAAAGCTAAATCTACGGCACAAAAAACAGCACAGAAAGGTCTCGTCACTGTGTATTACTTGGTCCAGAAATTTCAATTTTTCAACCAAGATAGTCTTAACCCCTAACAAATATGACAGTTTTTTGGGCGGCTTTAGTTGTTCGCTGTCGAAAGACCTTGTTTTTCTTTTTTACAAGTTGTAGTTTTGAAAAACACCATTCATGTTACCATATAATGTATAGAAAAATTGAAAAAAATTTTCAAGTGACGTGAAATTGGGAAAAAAAAGCAGCAATTCTGTTGTTGACCATTGGGTTTTGTTCTTATGATGTTTTTCTCACTTTAAAATGAACTGATAACTTTGTTTGAAGGTCAGTGCAGCTACTGAGAAACCAAAGTTAGATATTTTTTAGATATATTTTGCAAATAAAAAAAACCCTGCAAACAAAATTATTCTCTGTTGCCATATTCTGAAAACCATAACTATATTGTTTTTCAATTGATTAGCCCATTTTGATTTTTTTCAATATCAGCATTCCCTAGATGAGATAAATATTTTAGAACTTGTTAGTTTAAAAAAATACACTAATTGCTCTTTTTTTTGGGGGGGGGGGGGAGAGAAGAGGGAGAATTTAAAATATGCTTTTTTTTGTTTTTTTTTCTTAATATTTTTTAGTGTGACTAATGTATTTTGTACTTGCACATCTTACTGACTGTGTACTGACAGTGTACTAACATACTTTAATAACTGTACACTGAGACACCTTATTGACTGTGTAGTGACGCACCTTATTGACTGTTTAATACACTTTGTCATTTACAGTATAGGTAATAGACAAGCTCCAAAAATACTGATAGGATGACACTTCCAGAGATGCACAATCTCTGTGCTTGAAGGTAACAACAGTCGAAATATTTATAAAATTGTTACATTTTGGCTACTTATTATGATACATTCATGATTGATTTTTAATTGTTTATATGTTGCTGTAATAACATTTGAGCTATTTAAAATATTATGACTGTTGTTACCTTCATGTTCAGAGATTGTGCTACTCTGGAAGTGTTATTCTATCCTTATTGACTGTGCAGAGTCACAACTTATTGACTGTACTGTGGCACACCCTATTGACTCTATAATGACACACCTCATTGACTATGCAGTGACACACCCTATTGACTGTATAGTCACAAACCTTATTGACTGTATAATGACACACCTCATTGACTATGCAGTGACACACCCTATTGACTGTATAGTCAAAAACCTTATTGACTGTATAATGACACACCTCATTGACTATGCAGTGACACACCCTATTGACTGTATAGTCAAAAACCTTATTGACTGTATAATGACACACCTCATTGACTATGCAGTGACACACCCTATTGACTGTATAGTGACAAACCTTATTGACTGTATAATGACACACCTCATTGACTATGCAGTGACACACCCTATTGACTGTATAGTGACAAACCTTATTGACTGTATAATGACACACCTCATTGACTATGCAGTGACACACCCTATTGACTGTATAGTCACAAACCTTATTGACTGTATAATGACACACCTTATTGACTATGCAGTGACACACCCTATTGACTGTATAGTCACAAACCTTATTGACTGTATAATGGCACACCTCATTGACTATGCAGTGACACACCTTATTGACTGTGAAGTGACACACCTTAGGCTGGGTTCACAAAGCGTTAATGGGCTGCGTTTAATGCATCCATTACACAGCAGCATTAACGCTATGTAACAGATGGGTTAACGCACCCATACACAGCGCATCGCTAAAGCATGCCATAATTGGCATGCGCCAGCTAAGTGCCGTCATTCTGTGATGGACCCTCGGACGCGGGCTGCTGCGTGTGAGGCTCCGTCACTGCTAGCACAGATGAATCATCTGCGCTAGCGGGAGGACATAACGCGATCACGTTATGTCATAGCCTTAATGCAGTCCATCAGCGCTATGCATTGAACGGACTGCTGTTAACGCTATGTGAACCTAGCCTTATTGATTGTGCAATGACACCCCTCATTGACTGTGCAGTGACACACCATTGACTGTGTAGTGACACAACTCATTGACTGTGCAATGACACCCCTCATTGACTGTAGTGACACACCCTATTGACTATGTAGTGATACTCCATTGACTGTGTAGTGACACAACTCATTGACTATGCAATAATGACACACCTCATTGACTGTAGTGACACACCCTATTGACTATGTAGTGATACTCCATTGACTGTGTAGTGACACACCTTATTGACAAGCATAGCGTCAGTAGCCAGTTGGAATGACAGAAGGACATCAAATTCCTCATTATCTATTTATATAATTGCCTTGTAATGTTTCCATTTCCTGTTCTGTCTAAATGTCACCGTATCCCAGAATTCTAAGCAAAGGAAGTTCACTGACCGCCATATTAGGATATCCAAGTGATTGGTGTCTCAATATGGAAACTGCTGCTGGTACCAACTTATTGCACGGTACCACCAGCGGAACACCGTCGCACCACACACACACACACTCTCACACACTCATGCTGCCTCTTGTGTGGTACCACCAGTGTAACACCGTCGTGAGCGCGCTGCCGCCAGGATCAGCCAAATGATTCACTGACTGCTGCCATCTTTGTACAGGAGGAGCGAATGCACAGTTTTAATGTGACCGCTGCTATCTGTCTGCACAAAGATGGCGGCGGTCTGATTTACTGTGCCTGCACGAATTTCGCACAGGTGCAGTGAATCAATCAGCTGATCCTGGCAGCAGATGCAACATGTCTACAGGCAGAGGAAGTCGGTCACATTAAAGGGGTTTTCCCACGAACAAAAGTTCATTGTACAAATTGACTGTATCTGACCATGTACGGAGCATACCACATCTCCTGGGCAGGGGAGGAAGCAAAAGATAATACTGACATTACAGCAGGGGATCACAGAGGATTCATTTTGTGGTATAAAATATTTCACTGACTGTTTTTAAAAAATATTTTACCTCGTTTATGGGAAAACCCCTTTAAAAAGCAAATATCAACGCCAACATCAAAAAAATACCAAGAATATACCATCAAAGAAAAGGATGGCTATCTGCAGAAACATGACAAGGGGGATAGCACATGGGGTAGAAAGGTCAAAGAAGAGAGCACAGACGGGAGAAGTCAGCACATGGGGAAAGAGAGTGGATAGGTGGGTGAGTATATGGGGGGAGAGATTCTCAACAGTGGCAAGCCTGCCCCCATCGCGACATTACCGCCCTCCTGATGCGATAGCATCGGGTCTCCATCTAGTTTGACAATAAAGGATGTTTGTCATTTTCTGGTCTCTGAGAACAGTCTGTGTCTACAGATGAACAGAATGGAGTTGAAGTCTAAAACAAGACACAGCCCATAGGCAAGAGTGGCGCAATTTTGAGGGAAAATAACAGAACCCTTTTTAATCCTGGAAATCCCTTTGAGGTGGTTAGGATTTTACCATATTTGCCAAAAGTGGATATTCTAGACTTATTCTATAGTTTAATGGTTCATGCCACAGGGAATAGATCTCTTACAAGTTTTTCTGTTGCTCATAATAAAGAGTAGTGAAGTGTGAATTAGTCAATACAGTGCACTGAGGTCCTGCAATGCTCAACACATCTAAATCCTTATGACTCCTTGTTGTGACAGTCTGGAAAGTAATGGACCTCTGCACAGCATGAGCTGAGGTCTAGGAAAGAATAGTAATGATAAGCACATGCCGGGGAACACTGATGTGGAACCTTGGCAGGGCAGGGACCTTAAGGTTAATGGCTGTGCCAAAACACATGTATCTTTACAGACGGGGAAAGATTCACAACATTCCGCAGGGCAAGAGATTGCTGGGGATTGGAGAGGTGGCTTCTATCCAGGCAGAAGATTCTGCCAGAGGTGACACTTTATGTGCTCTTACTGTGAACTGCATGAACTCAAATAAAAGGGGAAGTGCAACTGGATGTTCTAACTTATCCACAAAGTAGACGGAACTCGAGTTTTAAAAATGAACGTATAATTAGATCATTTTATTGTTAGAGAGAATAATTTGTTGTCCTTCGGAGAGTAGTGATGAGTGAGTATACTCTTTGCAAGGGTTTTCCCGAGAATGCTCGGGTATCCTCCGAGCATTCTCCCTCAGCGCTCTGATTCTCACCCTAGGCTTCTATTAAAGGGATCATTGGTATGGAATTCAGGGCAAATCCACTCAGCGCTCTGGTTCTGACGCCAGGACTCTCTTAAAGGGATCCCCACTGTGGAAGTTAGGACTGTTCCACTCAGCGCTCTGGATCTGACTCCAGGCTGACGGGATGATGTGGGATATTAGGGGTAGTAGTTCCGTGACTCTGGCTGATGGGATGATGTGGGATATTAGTGGTAGTTGTCCGGTGGCTCTGGCTGATGGGATGATGTGGGATATTAGGGGTAGTAGTCCGGTGGCTCTGGCTGACGGGATGATGTGGGATATTAGTGGTAGTAGTCCGGTGGCTCTGGCTGATGGGATGATGTGGGATATTAGGGGTAGTAGTCCAGTAGCTCTGGCTGATGGGATGATGTGGGATATTAGTGGTAGTAGTCCAGTGGCTCTGGCTGATGGGATGATGTGGGATATTAGGGGTAGTAGTCCGGTAGCTCTGGCTGACGATACTATGTGGGATGTTAGGGGTAGTAGTCCAGTGGCTCTGGCTGATGGGATGATGTGGGATATTAGGAGTAGTAGTCCGGTGGCTCTGGCTGATGGGATGATGTGGGATATTAGGGGTAGTAGTCCGGTGGCTCTGGCTGATGGGATGATGTGGGATATTAGGAGTAGTAGTCCGGTGGCTCTGGCTCACGGGATGATGTGAGAAATTAATGGTAGTAGTCCGGTGGCTCTGGCTGATGGGACGATGGGGGATATTAGGGGTAGTAGTCCAGTGGCTCTGGCTGAAGGGATGATGTGGGATATTATGAGTAGTAGTCTGGTATCTCTGGCTGACGAGATGATGTGGGATATTAGTGGTAGTAGTCCGGTGGCTCTGGCTGACGAGATGATGTGGGATATTAGGGGTAGTAGTCCGGTGGCTCTGGCTGATGGGATGATGTGGGATATTAGGGGTAGTAGTCTGGTAGCTCTGGCTGATGGGATGATGTGGGATATTAGGAGTAGTAGTCCGGTGGCTCTGGCTGATGGGATGATGTGGGATATTAGGAGTAGTAGTCCGGTGGCTCTGGCTGATGGGATGATGTGGGATATTAGGGGTAGTAGTCTGGTAGCTCTGGCTGATGGGATGATGTGGGATATTAGGGGTAGTAGTCCGGTGGCTCTGGCTGATGGGATGATGTGGGATATTAGGAGTAGTAGTCCGGTGGCTCTGGCTGATGGGATGATGTGGGATATTAGGGGTAGTAGTCCGGTGGCTCTGGCTGATGGGATGATGTGGGATATTAGGAGTAGTAGTCCGGTGGCTCTGGCTGATGGGATGATGTGGGATATTAGGAGTAGTAGTCCGGTGGCTCTGGCTGATGGGATGATGTGGGATATTAGGGGTAGTAGTCCGGTGGCTCTGGCTGATGGGATGATGTGGGATATTAGTGGTAGTAGTCCGGTGGCTCTGGCTGACGAGATGATGTGGGATATTAGGGGTAGTAGTCCAGTGACTCTGGCTGACGGGATGATGTGGGATATTATGAGTAGTAGTCTGGTATCTCTGGCTGACGAGATGATGTGGGATATTAGGGGTAGTAGTCCGGTGGCTCTGGCTGACGAGATGATGTGGGATATTAGGGGTAGTAGTCCAGTGACTCTGGCTGACGGGATGATGTGGGATATTATGAGTAGTAGTCTGGTATCTCTGGCTGACGAGATGATGTGGGATATTAGGGGTAGTAGTCCGGTGGCTCTGGCTGATGGGATGATGTGGGATATTAGGGGTAGTAGTCCAGTGACTCTGGCTGACGGGATGATGTGGGATATTGTAGTGAATGTGGCTATGCGGAATGGGCAGCGCTATACACTCAGCTTTATATATATATACACTGTGTTCCAAATTATTATGCAAATTATATTTTTCTCTGATTTTCCTAAATAGTCGGTACAAATGACAGTCAGTCTAATAAAAGTCATCACCCGTTAGAGTATACATCAAATTTTATTGAAGAAACCTCCCAATGATAACAGTATAATCTCCAAAATGAATAAAAACTCAAATTGCACTGTTCCAAATTATTAGGCACAGTAGAATTTCTAAACATTTGATATGTTTTAAAGAACTGAAAATGTTCATTTGTGGAATTTGCAGCATTAGGAGGTCACATTCACTGAACAAAAAAGATATTTAACTCCAAAACATCCTAACAGGCCAAGTTATATGTTAACATAGGAACCCTTCTTTGATATCACCTTCACAATTCTTGCATCCATTGAAATTGTGAGATTTTGGAGAGTTTCTGCTTGGATTTCTTTGCATGAAGTCAGAATAGCCTCCCAGAGCTGCTGTCTTGATGTGAACTGCCTCCCACACTCATAGATCTTTTGCTTGATGATACTCCAAAGGTTCTCCATAGGGTTGAGGTCAGGGGAAGATGGTGGCCACACCATGAGTTTATCTCCTTTTATGCCTATAGCAGTCAATGACTCAGAGGTATTCTTTGCAGCATGAGATGGGGCATTGTCATGCATGAAGATGATTTTGCTCCTGAAGGCACGTTTCTGCTTTTTATACCATGGAAGACAGCTGTCAGTCAGAAACTCGATATACTTTGCAGAGGTCATTTTCACACCTTCAGGAACCTTAAAGAGCCCTACCAGCTGTTTCCCCATGATTCCGGCCCAAAGCATGACTCTTCCACCTCCTTGCTGATGTCGCAGCCTTGTTGGGACATAGTGGCCATCCACCAACCATCCACTACTCCATCCATCTGGACCATCCAGGGTTGCTCGATACTCATCAGTAAACAAGACTGTATGAAAATTAGTCTTCATGTATGTCTGGGCCCACTGCTACTATTTCTGCTTGTGAACACTTTTTAGGGGTGGCCGAATAGTAGGTTTATGCACCACAGCAAGCCTTTGAAGGATCCTACACCTTGAAGTTCAAGGGACTCCAGAGGCACCAGCAGCTTTAAATATCTGTTTGCTGGTTTGTAATGGCTTTTTAGCAGCCGCTCTCTTAATCCGATGAACTTGCCTGGCAGAAACCTTCCTCATTCTGCCTTTATCAGCACAAACATGTCTGTGCTCAGAATCAACCACAAATCTCTTAACAGTACGATGATCACGTTTAAATTTTTGGGAAATTTCTAATGTTTTCATCTCTTGACCAAGGCATTGCACTATTTGATGCTTTTCAGCAGCAGAGAGATCCTTTTTCTTTCCTAAATTCCTTGAAACCTGTGCCCTGCTTAATAATGTGGAACATCATTCTTAAGTAGTTTTCCTTTAATTGGGCTCACCTGGTAAACTAATTATCACAGGCATTTGAGATTGATTTCAGTGATCCAAAGAGCCCTGATACACAATACCATCTATGAGTTTATTTGAAAAACAAAAAATTACATCTTTATGACACTTAAATCCAATTTGCATAATAATTTGGAACACAGTGTATATATAATCATTATAATTTGTTATAACTAGCCATAGTTAGTTACTTTGCCCGGGCAGCGCCGGGCTCTTCAGCTAGTATATATATATATATATATATATATATATACACACATACAATCAATTACATATCCCTGATTGGTTGATTACTATTTAAACATCCCTGTATGTTGGTTGTAGCTGCAAAATACGCGTCAAGCTGTGAAACATGCGTCGGGGAGACGTGCTAAGTCTGTGTTTGGTATTAACTATTCTGTGTGTTGCCTACCATGAAACGTTGTAATATGCCTTATGTCCATTTCTTCTCTCACTTACATAGACCCTTTTTCTTATAATATTAGGCGACCTTCTTAGACATCATCCGTCGGTTACATGAGAGTTATTTATTATTTGCGCTTGCGCTTTACTGATTTATTTCCTATGGAAGTTTAGTTCACTGTGTGTTAGATTTAGCTATAAAGAGCATCAATATGGCTGCCTTACGGAATAATATTATACATGACCTCATTACTGGCACATGTATTGATAGCATGATTATTATCTTCCTCTTATATATTTTAGCATGTTTTTTACTGTACCACTGTAATTACCAACAAAGTTATTTCTTTTAATTATTGTTTCAGCGTTGTCACTCTGTAGGTTATATTTTTTTTATTTTATTTTTTAGTCCCCCTAAGGGACTTGAACCTGCGATCCTTTGATTGGTTATATTATATACTGCAAACCCTCAGTATTAACCCAACATACTGAAAAGTATTCATAAAAATGCACCTAAATTACCATACTCTGCTTTTTTCATGAATGTCAGCATAGTGTGACAGTATTACTCTGGCAGGTGTTGGAGGCGGTAGATTTAATGGATGATGTGAAGACCAATAAGAGAAAATTGTTACAACGCGAGGTTTATTAGATAGCACAATTACATACAAGCCCCCGAGGGGTGGAACGCGTGCTGTAATTTTATGATTACTTTGCTGCATGCTGAGTTATTACAATTAGTAAGTAGATTTCATGGATTTCTATATATTATTATAATATTTGATATGCTCAGATGGTCCACATCAGTACGCAAGAGGAAACCCCCCCGAAGCATCGCATCACGTAAGACAAAGGTGAAAAGAGACACAGCGAGTCAATGTTTGTTACTTTGGTTGATTTTACATTCTGAATAAAGAAAGGACTGAGTACCAAAAAGCTGCTAAAATGAGTGGTTCTTTATAGAGCGTGCCAATTTCTATGCCTGGAGGATTCATTAGTCCGATGTGGAGGTACTTGGCATCAGGTTCAGGCTAGTGCTTCAATTGCCTTCTTTTTCGATGGTCACAACTGATTGCTGGTCTGTGTAAGCCAATGGACAATGGCAGGAGCAATGTGTTCTGCAGAGTGAGAAATGGGATTTCCAGCTCCTATAGTGCTGGAAGAATGACCCGTCCCTTATAGATGGCAAGTTACAGAGTATACGAATTGGATTGTCTCCTGGACATATTAGACTTGTATGAGGACCCAAAGTATTATCATCTGATCGTGAGGCATGGAAGCAGCAAGATCACGCTTTTCTACAGGATTTGTGCAAAATTTCAGATACTCTTTACTGAAGGTGTTCTATGTAGCCCAAAATGGTACCAATGGAAACAACAATTCATCCTGCAAAAAAAGACCTGCAAACTCAAAAGAAAAATAGTAAGGCCTAATTCAGACATGTGTGTGCCCTGTATGTGTAGCACATATACCATTGTAGTCTATAGGGCTGGTCACATGTCCATGGTTTATTGCGGACTGAGTAATGTTCAATTAAATCACAACAACTTGTCCATTTTTCATTCAAAGGCCAAAATGACATATGAAAGACTATGGGTATGTAAAATAGGAGAAGCTTTCACATTTGTTTATTTTCATCAGTGAAAATCAGGGATTAAACTCTGACAGTAAAAACTGACACTGACCAAAAATTCTGAACAATGGTCCATGTTTTTAGGTCTGATAATAATCCCGGATGTCTCAATGAAGCTGAAACCATAGACCAAGCTTTAAATATTTGGTGCTGTGATAGCCAGTTTAATCTCTCATGTTAAAGTATGATGAATGGTGTAAAGAAAATTCCCCCTAGCCATTCTGACATTTCCATCCTTTTCCACCATCCCAAAAATATTTTAACCCCTTCACTACCAAGGGTGGTTTGCACGTTAACTCCCAGGCCAATTTTTACAATTCTGACCACTGTCCTTTCATGAGGTCATAACTCTGGAACGCTTCCATGGATCCCGGTAATTCTGACATTGTTTTCTCGTGACATATTGTACTTCATGATAGTGCTAAAATTTCATTCATATAACTTGCGTTTATTTGTGGAAAAAAAACGGAAATTTGGCGAACATGTTGAAAATTTCGCAATTTTCCAACTTTGAATTTTTATGCCCTTAAATCACAGAGATACGGCACACAAAAAACTTAATAAGTAACATTTCCCACATGTTTACTTTACATCAGCACAATTTTGGAACCAAAATTTTATTTTGTTAGGAAGTTATAAGGGTTAAAAGTTGACCAGCGATTTCTCATTTTTGCAACACCATTTTATTTTTACGGACCACATCACATTTGAAGTCACTTTCAAGGGTCTATATGCTAGAAAATACCCAAAAGTGACACCATTCTAAAAGCTGCACCCCTTAAGGTGCTCAAAACCACATTCAAGGAGTTTATTAACCCTTCAGGTGCTTCACAGGAATTTTTGGAATATTTAAAAAAAAAATGAACATTTAACTTTTTTTCACAAAAAAAATACTTCAGGTTCAATTTTTTTTATTGTACCAAGGGTAACAGGAGAAATTGGACTGCAAAAATTATTGTGCAATTTGTCCTGAGTACACTGATACCTGACATGTGGGGGGGAACCACTGTTTCGGCGCATGGCAGAGCTCAGAAGAGAAGGAGCGCCGTTTGACTTTTACAATGCAAAATTGGCTGGAATTCTGATCGGACGCCATGTCACGTTTGGAGAGCCCCTGATGTACCTAAACAGTGGAAACCCCCACAAGTGACCCCATTTTGGAAACTAGACCCCCCCAAGGAACTTATCTAGATATGTGGTGAGAACTTTGAACCCACAAGGGCTTCACAGAAGTTTATAATGTACAGCGGTACAATTAAAAAATCATATTTTTTCCACAAAATGATCTTTTCACCCCCAATTTTTATTTTCCCAATGGTAACAGGACCCTAAAAGTTATTGTGCAATTTGTCCTGAGTACGCTGATACCCCGTGTGGGTGTAAACGACTATTTGGGCGCATGGCAGAGCTCGGAAGGGAAGCAGCGCCATTTGACTTTTTTGGCTGGAATTGAGATCGGACACCATGTCGCATTTGGAAAACCCCTGATGTACCAAACAGTGGAAACCCCCCACAAATGACACCATTTTGGAAACTAGACCCCCCAAGGAACTTATCTAGATGTGTGGTGAGAACTTTGAACCCCCAAGGGCTTCACAGAAGTTTATAACGCCCGGGCGTGAAAATAAAAAAATCATATTTTTTCCCACAAAAATGATATTTTTGCCCCCATCAGGAGAAATAGGACCCCAAAAGTTGTATTGCAAATTGTCCTGAGTAGGCTAATACGCCATATGAGGGGGTAAAACACTGTTTGGACGCATGGCAGAGCTTGGAAGGGAAGGAGCACCATTTGACTTTTTCAGCGCAGAATTGGCTGGAATTGAGATCAGACGCCATGTTGCGTTTGGAGAGCACCTGATGTGCGCAAATAGAGGAAACCCCCAATTCTAACTCCAACCCTAACCCCAACACACCCCTAACCCTAACCATAGCCCTAACCCTAGCCCTAACCCTAATGGGAAAATGGAAATAACTAAGGGGGTGATAACGGGGGGTTTGATTTACTATTTATGGCAGTTTTTATGTTTGGCAGCTGTCATACGCTAAAAGACGCTTTTTATTGTAAAAACAGTTTTTGCATCACCACATATTGAGAGCTATAATTTTTCCATATTTTGACCCACCGAGTCATGTGAGGTCTTATTTTTTGCGGGACGAGTTGGCGCTTTTTTTGGTATTATTTTGGGCACGTGACATTTTTTGATCGCTTTTTATTTCGTTTTTTGGGACGCAGAATTTACAAAAACCAGCGTTTCATGAATTTCTTTTGGGTGGTGCGTTTACGCCGTTCCGGGTGCGATAAAATTGATAAAGCGGTTTTATTCTTCGGGTCAGTATGGTTACAGCGATACCTCATTTAGGTCTTTTTTTATGTTTTGTCGGTTTTATGCAATGAAAACAATTTTATATAAAAAATAATTATTTTTGCATCACTTTATTCTGCGAGCTATAACTTTTTTACTTTTTTGCTGATGATGCTGTGTGGTGGCTCGTTTTTTGCGGGACAAGATTACATTTTCAGTGGTACCATGGATATTTATATGCGTCTTTTTGATCGCGCGTTATTGCACATTTTGTTCGGCGGTATGATAGTAAATAATTATTTTTTGCCTCGTTTTTTACTTTTATTTTTTAAGGGGTTCGCTTAAGGGGTTAACTAATGGGACAGTTTTATAGGGCGGGTCGTTACGGACGCGGCGATACCAAATATGTGTACTTTTATTGTTTTGTTTTTTTATTTCCAAAAAATGAATTTATTGGGGAATATTTTTTTTTTTTTTATTTATTTAGCGATTTTTTTAAAATTATTTTTACACTTTTTTTTTTTTTTTTGCTTTATTACAATGTCCCAGAGGGGACATAACTGTCCTGTGACAGATCGCTGATCTGTCACGTGACAGATCGCTGATCTGTCACATCACAGATCGCTGTGACAGATCAGCAATCTGTCACAGGCAGTGCAGAAGGCTTCCTCATGCCTGCGCTTTGCAGGCACTGAGGAAGCCAGCTTCCTGCAGGCCTCCGTAGGTCCCCGCTGCCATATTGGATCCGGGGACCTGCAGGAAAGGAGCCCCCCGCAGCAGCGCTGCACATTGAGCTGCTGTGGGGGGCTCAGGGAAGCACGGAGGGAGCCCCCTCCCTGACGATGCTTCCCTTTAACCCCCAGTACACCGCGATCGTGTTTGATCGCGGTGTACAAGGGGTTAACGTGTCGGGGGTGGTCCGTGACCGCCCCTGACACATTGTGCCAGGTGTCAGCTATGATGATTAGCTGACACCCGGCTGCGATAAGCGGCGCACACCACGTGGGCGCCGCTTATCGCTATGACGTAATATTCCGTCCATGGTAATTAGGGCCCAGGGCACATGGATGGAATATTACGTCCAATGAAGGAAAGGGGTTAAACCATATTCAATATATCAAATGTACCCAAACGTGATGACAAACTCAGCCTGCCAACATTCAATCCCTCATATGGCATTATGGAGGCACAGTCTTTTTATATTATGTTAGGTCACCTTTTTCACAAGTAGAGTTGAGCGAAACGGGTCGAAAAATTTCAAAAGTCGCCGACTTTTGTCAAAGTCGGGTTTCATGAAACGAAACCCGACCCTAGGATGAGGTCGGCGACTTACGCGCCAAAGTCACGTTTCAAAAGTTTGTTTTGCGCTCTTTTACAGCCAATCAGGATCCACAGACACTGTGGGCAATGTGATGACATAGGCAGGGGTCACCACCATCTTTCAGAAGGGCATGCAAGTGATTGGCTTGCTTTGGTGGGCGTCACAGGGGGTATAAAAGGGCGTGCACGCCGACTGCCATCTTACTTCTGCCGATCTCAGTATAGGGAGAGGTTGCTGCTGATTCTGTAGGGAGAGCGTTAGGCAGGGAAGAAGACAAAAAAACTGCTTCTGCTGCTAGCGATTTGGCCTGCACAACACACAAGTCACTGTGTGTGCAGTGCAAGGGGAGGCTATATTGTGGTGTATCAGTGGTGTTGGTTGTTGGGCTGCCTTTTAAGGCTTCCTGACAGGCTGGCATTGCTGTTTACCCACTGCTCCGCAAACTGCTTTTTCCCTTATCCTCTCGTCACTTTGGTCACAGCTGTGCCATCGAGCCTGTCACATAGCGCTCAGATATTCATTGGGCCTCACACAATCCACAAGTGTCCAGTGTCCAAAAGTGTGTGCAGAGATTCAAAATCTCCCTTATCCTCTCGTCACTTTGGTCACAGCTGTGCCATCGAGCCTGTCACATAGCGCTCAGATATTCATTGGGCCTCACACAATCCACAAGTGTCCAGTGTCCAAAAGTGTGTGCAGAGATTCAAAATCTCCCTTATCCTCTCGTCACTTTGGTCACAGCTGTGCCATCGAGCCTGTCACATAGCGCTCAGATATTCATTGGGCCTCACACAATCCACAGGTGTCCAGTGTCCAAAAGTGTGTGCAGAGATTCAAAATCTCCCTTATCCTCTCGTCACTTTGGTCACAGCTGTGCCATCGAGCCTGTCACATAGCGCTCAGATATTCATTGGGCCTCACACAATCCACAAGTGTCCAGTGTCCAAAAGTGTGTGCAGAGATTCAAAATCTCCCTTATCCTCTCGTCACTTTGGTCACAGCTGTGCCATCGAGCCTGTCACATAGCGCTCAGATATTCATTGGGCCTCACACAATCCACAAGTGTCCAGTGTCCAAAAGTGTGTGCAGAGATTCAAAATCTCCCTTATCCTCTCGTCACTTTGGTCACAGCTGTGCCATCGAGCCTGTCACATAGCGCTCAGATATTCATTGGGCCTCACACAATCCACAAGTGTCCAGTGTCCAAAAGTGTGTGCAGAGATTCAAAATCTCCCTTATCCTCTCGTCACTTTGGTCACAGCTGTGCCATCGAGCCTGTCACATAGCGCTCAGATATTCATTGGGCCTCACACAATCCACAAGTGTCCAGTGTCCAAAAGTGTGTGCAGAGATTCAAAATCTCCCTTATCCTCTCGTCACTTTGGTCACAGCTGTGCCATCGAGCCTGTCACATAGCGCTCAGATATTCATTGGGCCTCACACAATCCAAAAGTGTCCAGTGTCCAAAAGTGTGTGCAGAGATTCAAAATCTCCCTTATCCTCTCGTCACTTTGGTCACAGCTGTGCCATCGAGCCTGTCACATAGCGCTCAGATATTCATTGGGCCTCACACAATCCAAAAGTGTCCACTGTCCACAAGTGTCTGCAGAAATTCAAAATCTCCCCTGTCCTATAGACACCTTGTACCTTGTTTTACATTACTATATAGTTTGTTGGATTTTGTCTACATTTCTACCAAAAATGAGGAAGGCTGGTGGAAGAGGCCGTGGAATTGGGCGGGGGTTGGCAGCTGGTAATGATGGTGTTGGTGGTGGATCTGATGGTAGTGGCAAGAGCAAAATAGGACCGAATGCAGGAGGTGTTGAGCCTGCGTCATCGTCTGGCTACATAAGGCCTCGAACGCTTAGTTTTCTAGGAGTTGGCAAACCGCTTTTAAAGCCAGAGCATCAGGAAAAAGTTTTGTCTTACATTGCTGACTCAGCCTCCAGCTCTAGCACCTCCTCTTCTTCAGTTGTAAAAAGTAAAAGCACTGAGTCGTCATTGGAGGCTCATGTTCATGAACCACACCTTTCCTTGTGTCCTTCACCCCAACCAAGATTGAAGGATGACGCAGGCCATACTACTGATTACTCCATGGAGCTGTTTTCACATACCATGCCTGGATTATCAAGTCAAATGGTGAATTACCCAGGCCAAGATAAATCTGACATGGAGTGCACTGATGCACAGCCGCTGATGGATGATTCTGCTGGTACATTCACTCAGAGCACTACATTGTCCTCGCAGTGTACAGAGCCAGATTCTGACCCTGATGAGACTCAGGTGCCCCTTCCCGCACACTATACCACCATACACGGTGACACAGAGGAAGGTGCACATGACATAGAAGAGGAGGTGATGGATGACCCAGTTGTTGACCCAGATTGGCATCCATTGGGGGAAGAGGGTGCTGCTTCCAATAGCTCAGATGAGGAGCATCCACAGCAGGCATCGACATCGCAACAGCTGTTATCTGGCAGGCCCGTAGCACTCCAAAGACAGGTTCCAAACATCAAAAGAGTTGCTGGACAGCTTGTCCAGAGGGTCAAAAGATCACAGCGTGCTAGGCCGCAAAATGTCTGCCAAAGTAGGAAGAGTGCAGTGTGGCACTTTTTTGAACAAAATCCTCATGATCAGGCCAAGGTTATCTGTAAGAAGTGCGCAAAGACCTTTAGCCGAGGGAAAAATCTGAAAAATTTGAATACCAGTTGCATGCTTAGACATTTAACCAGCATGCACTTGCAAGCGTGGACACAACACCAAACCTCAAGTGCCACATGTGCAACTGATCACAACGAAGGTAGTCAGCAACGCTACATTGTTTCCCCCACTGTAAGCCCACCGGTTATCACAGCAGCAAATGTTGAGGTGTCGTTGCAAGGCCACAGCAGTCAGGGAATCCCACTGTTATATCAACGAAAGATTGATTCTAGGCCATCAGAAAGAACACCAACTCCATCACCATCATCAACCCTCTCTCAGTCCGCCCTGTCCACCGCTACTTCCACCATATGCAGCTCTCAAGTCCAGCTCACCCTCCCAGACACTATGAGTAGGTCAAGAAAGTACTCAGTCTCTCATCCGCGTACACTGGGTTTGAACGCCCACATTGCCAAACTAATCTCGTTTGAGATGATGCCCTTTCGGTTGGTGGAAAGCACAGCTTTCCGCGAACTCATGGCCTATGCAGTACCACGCTATGACCTACCCAGTCACCACTTCTTCTCTCGCAAAGCCATCCCAGCCCTCCACCATCATGTGAAAGACCGCATTGTCCATGCACTCAAGCAGTCAGTGAGCGGAAAGGTGCACCTCACAACTGATGCATGGTCCAGTCGGCATGGCCAGGGCCGTTACGTGTCCATCACTGCGCACTGGGTTAATGTGGTGGATGCAGGGTCCACAGGGGACAGCGGTGGTGGGACAGTGCTGCCTAGCCCACGGTATAGGAAACAGTTGGCTGTAGGCGTTCGACCCTCCTCCTCCTCCTCCTCCTCCAGAAGCGAAAGCTCGTCCACAGAGCGCAGTCGTACGAGCACTCCATCTGCAGCTGCCACTGTTGCACACGAGGTGTCCCCCTATCGAGCAGCTAGTGGAAAGCGTCAGCAGGCTGTGTTGCAGATGATGTGTTTGGGCGACAGACACACCGCCGAGGTGCTGGCCGAGTACTTGAAGCGACAAACTGAGTCATGGCTGGGCAGTGTACATCTTGAGGCAGGCAAGGTAGTTAGTGATTACGGCCGTAATTTTGTGGCAGCCATAGCCCTTTCAAAACTCAGCCATATACCTTGCTTGGCTCACACCTTGAACCTGGTGGTGCAGTGCTTCCTCAAAAATTTACCGGAGTTAACAGCCCTGCTCCAGAAGGTGCGAAGACTGTGCGCGCACATCAGCCGGTTGCCTGTACACTCCGTTCGTATGCAGAAGCTGCAGCGATTGCTCCACCTTCCCAACCACCGCCTCATTATCGACATTGCAACAAGGTGGAACTCCACCCTGCACATGGTGGAGCGGCTGTGCGAGCAGAGGCAGGCCATAATGCATTTGTGGGAGGATACACGGCCAGGCACTTTGAGAGCAGACATGGAGTTGACTGGTGTGCAGTGGTCGAAGCTGAAAGACCTCTATAAAGTCCTTCAGTGTTTTGAGGAATGCACACGGCTGGTAAGCGCAGACGACGCCATCCTAAGCATGAGCATCCCACTTATGCGTCTGCTCATGCAAACTTTGACGCACCTTAAGGAGCAGGTGTCTGCAGCCAATGTTGATGAGGAGGAAGAGGAGGAGGGAATCCTTGATGAC
Source organism: Dendrobates tinctorius (assembly GCF_039654945.1). Lineage (NCBI taxonomy): Eukaryota > Metazoa > Chordata > Amphibia > Anura > Dendrobatidae > Dendrobates > Dendrobates tinctorius. Next base: position 12,954,273 of record NW_027361715.1, read on the forward strand.
ATTCAGCCATTGTCTGCTCAGGGACCTCTCCTGGACGAGGTGGAGGAAGAAGAGGAGGAGGAGGATGATGATGGGGATGATTACTTAGGGGAGGAGGATGCATCTCGTGGGGCAAGTGAAAATGTTGGCGTGGCAAGGTCTGGTACAGGGTTTGTGCGTGACTGGAGGGATGTGGATTTGCCAGAAAGTGCTCCTCCACCCAGCACTCGCAGTGCATCATTGACACCGGGAACATTGGCCCACATGTCAGATTATGCCTTGCAGATCCTAAAAAGGGACCCCCGCATTGCCAAAATGATGAACGATGATGACTACTGGTTGGCCAGCATCCTGGATCCACGCTATAAAGGCAAATTACAAAACATCATGCCACAGGAGAACCTTGACCTAATATTGGCTAATAAACAAGCAACTCTGGTAAATCGGTTGCTTGAGGCATTCCCAGCACACAGCAGCGGTGATGGTTCTCACACGAGCCGTACGGGCCGGGGGCAGCTTGGCAGAGGTGTTCGTGGTGCACACAGCAGAAGTGGCGTTGGAGACAGGGGTTTCATGACAATGTTGTGGACTGATTTTTCAAATACCGCTCACACAACTGGTAATACTGCATCGATGGAAAGTGACAGGAGACAGCAGTTGTCAACTATGGTTACAAACTACTTTTCCTCCCATATCGATGTTCTCCCACACAGGTCTTTCCCCTTTGACTATTGGGCCGCTAAACTGGACACCTGGCCTGAATTGGCCCAATATGCCTTACAGGAGCTCGCTTGCCCAGCTGCAAGTGTGCTATCGGAAAGAGTCTTCAGTGCAGCTGGATCAATCCTGACAGAAAAAAGGACCCGTCTGTCAACCCAAAATGTGGATGATCTAACCTTCATTAAAATGAACCATGCATGGGTTTCCAAGGATTTTGTCCCACCTTCCCCTGATGACACATAGGGTGACAGAAAAATGGCTTGCTTTGGTCCACCTCTTCCTGGGACTTCACCTATTTCGCCTTTTGCATCAGCTGAATGTCCAACATCAACATATGCCACTTTCTAAAACTCCCTAACTGTGCTGCCTCCCCCCCCATGGCCGGGGTCACCACCTAGCGCACGACACCGTGCGAGTGCCGTTGCCCTGGACAGGTGGGTAGGCCGACTCTTGGGCGCGGGCACTGGCACAGGGTCCCTCATAGTGCAATCAAATGTCTCTGACGGTGGTGGTGCACACCCGCCGTCAGACACACCGCCGTACTATGAGGGGCCCAGTGCCAGTACCGACGCCCACGAGTGGGCCCCCCTTGCTTGGGCAGGGCCCCAGCATTTGCAATCTTTACCTCTCCCTGCTCCTCCGCTGTGTAATCTGGGCCGTCAAATCCATACTGTGCCTGACACCGTCTGAGCCTGCCTCCTGAGACCTATATTTTGAATGTGTACGCTATCCATACATGTTATCCGGGGAAACGGTACCCTTTCAAACCTTTGTGCAATCACGTGCAATCCATACTGGGACTAACACCATCTGAGCCTGCCTCCTGAGACATATATTTTGAATGTGTACGCTATCCATACATGTTATCTGGGGATACAGTACCCTTTCTAACCTTTGTGCAATCACGTGCAATCCATACTGGGCCTGACACCGTCTGAGCCTGCCTCCTGAGACATATATTTTGAATGTGTACGCTATCCATACATGTTATCCGGGGAAACGGTACCCTTTCAAACCTTTGTGCAATCACGTGCAATCCATACTGGGCCTAACACCATCTGAGCCTGCCTCCTGAGACATATATTTTGAATGTGTACGCTATCCATACATGTTATCTGGGGATACGGTACCCTTTCTACTAACCTTTGTGCAATCACGTGCAATCCATACTGGGCCTAACACCATCTGAGCCTGCCTCCTGAGACATATATTTTGAATGTGTACGCTATCCATACATGTTATCTGGGGATACGGTACCCTTTCTAACCTTTGTGCAATCACGTGCAATCCATACTGGGCCTGACACCGTCTGAGCCTGCCTCCTGAGACATATATTTTGAATGTGTACGCTATCCATACATGTTATCTGGGGATACGGTACCCTTTCTAACCTTTGTGCAATCACGTGCAATCCATACTGGGCCTAACACCGTCTGAGCCTGCCTCCTGAGACATATATTTTGAATGTGTACGCTATCCATACATGTTATCTGGGGATACGGTACCCTTTCTAACCTTTGTGCAATCACGTGCAATCCATACTGGGCCTAACACCTTCTGAGCCTGCCTCCTGAGACATATATTTTGAATGTGTACGCTATCCATACATGTTATCCGGGGATACGGTACCCTTTCTAACCTTTGTGCAATCACGTGCAATCCATACTGGGCCTAACACCGTCTGAGCCTGCCTCCTGAGACATATATTTTGAATGTGTACGCTATCCATACATGTTATCTGGGGATACGGTACCCCCCTTTCTAACCTTTGTGCAATCACGTGCAATCCATACTGGGCCTGACACCGTCTGAGCCTGCCTCCTGAGACATATATTTTGAATGTGTACGCTATCCATACATGTTATCTGGGGATACGGTACCCTTTCTAACCTTTGTGCAATCACATGCAATCCATACTGGGCCTAACACCGTCTGAGCCTGCCTCCTGAGACATATATTTTGAATGTGTACGCTATCCATACATGTTATCTGGGGATACGGTACCCTTTCTCACCTTTGTGCAATCACGTGCAATCCATACTGGGCCTAACACCGTCTGAGCCTGCCTCCTGAGACATATATTTTGAATGTGTACGCTATCCATACATGTTATCCGGGGATACGGTACCCTTTCTAACCTTTGTGCAATCACGTGCAATCCATACTGGGCCTAACACCGTCTGAGCCTGCCTCCTGAGATATATATTTTGAATGTGTACGCTATCCATACATGTTATCTGGGGATACGGTACCCTTTCTAACCTTTGTGCAATCACGTGCAATCCATACTGGGCCTAACACTGTCTGAGCCTGCCTCCTGAGACATATATTTTGAATGTGTACGCTATCCATACATGTTATCCGGGGATACGGTACCCTTTCTAACCTTTGTGCAATCACGTGCAATCCATACTGGGCCTGACACCGTCTGAGCCTGCCTCCTGATGTATAGACATATATTTTGAATGTGTACGCTATCCATACATGTTATCTGGGGATACGGTACCCTTTCTAACCTTTGTGCAATCACGTGCAATCCATACTGGGCCTAACGCCATCTGAGCCTGCCTCCTGAGACATATATTTTGAATGTGTACGCTATCCATACATGTTATCTGGGGATACGGTACCCTTTCTAACCTTTGTGCAATCACGTGCAATCCATACTGGGCCTAACACCGTCTGAGCCTGCCTCCTGAGACATATATTTTGAATGTGTACGCTATCCATACATGTTATCTGGGGATACGGTACCCTTTCTAACCTTTGTGCAATCACGTGCAATCCATACTGGGCCTAACACCGTCTGAGCCTGCCTCCTGATGTATAGACATATATTTTGAATGTGTACGCTATCCATACATGTTATCTGGGGATACAGTACCCTTTCTCACCTTTGTGCAATCACGTGTAATCCATACTGGGCGTGAGAACGGCTGGCGAGCTGTTAAGCAAGCTACAGCACCTGTGGTTTGCACACGTAAGTTTTTAATTTTTTCAGGAATGACGGTTAGGCCTAATTCCGGAACTGCGGTTGACCTGCACTTACTGGGAAATCATCGTTCGCGGGTAATAATTGTAATCAGTAGTGTTGAGCATTCCGATACCGCAAGTATCGGGTATCGGCCGATACTTGCTGTATCGGAATTCCGATACCGACTTCCGATATTTTTTCAATATCGGAATTCGGCATCGGAATCGGAAGTTCAGTTGATTGACGGCCTGACGTCATCATGATGCGCGGTGTGTGCGCATCATGATGCGCCGTCATTTCGGGCCTTCCGGGGGTCTCTGCCGGCCTGCCGGGGGGCTGTGCCGGCCTGCCGGGGGGCTGTGTGGACTGCCCGGGGTCTCTGCCGGCCTGCCGGGGGGCTGTGCCGGCCTGCCGGGGGGCTGTGCACCCTGTGGGGGTCTGTACCGGCCTGCCGGGGGGCTGTGCCGGCCTGCCGGGGGGCTGTGCTGATGTCCGGGGGTCTGTGCAAGCATCGTCCGATGGGACTACAAGTCCCATCGGGCGATGCCTGCTACCATGACAGTGATTGACACATTAGCCAATGATGGGACAGTAGTAGTCCCATCATCCGGCTAATGTGTTAAATGTTAAAAAAAAAAAAAAAATACTACATACATACTACATGCTACATACATACTACATATATACTACATACATACTACATACATACTACATGCATGCTACATACATACTACATATATACTACATACATACTACATACATACTGCATGCTACATACATACTACATACATACTACATGCATGCTACATATATACTACATGCTACATACATACCACATACATACTACATACATGCTACATATATACTACATGCATGCTACATACATACTACATATATACTACATGCATGCTACATACATACTACATGCTACATGCATGCTACATACATACTACATACATGCTACATATATACTACATACATACTACATATATACTACATGCATGCTACATATATACTACATACATACTACATATATACTACATGCATGCTACATATATACTACATACATACTACATATATACTACATACATGCTACATATATACTACATACATACTACATATATACTACATACATGCTACATACATACTACATACATACTACATATATACTACATGCATGCTACATATATACTACATGCTACATACATACCACATACATACTACATACATGCTACATATATACTACATGCATGCTACATACATACTACATATATACTACATGCATGCTACATACATACTACATGCTACATGCATGCTACATACATACTACATACATACTACATGCTACATACATACCACATATATACTACATACATACAATACATTCATACAATACATACATAGACATACAGTACATATAACATAGAGTAACATACTTACCAATACTTGTCACATTGTTCCCCAAAGCCATTGTCTTTCCGGAATAAATATTAACATAACAAACCACAAAAATACTCACCCACGATCCGAAGCAGTCCACGAGTGTGTCCCACGACGATCTTGGGTAGAGAACTGCAGCATCAGATGATGCTGCCGTTCTCTACGGGCTGCAGGAATCCAATGACGGAAGGTAGGTATCCTTCCGCACTGTATTCCTCCGCCACTTAAAAAAAAAAAAGTCCCTAGTCTCACTTTATGCCATTGCTGTGTGGGAAATTCCCACACAGCAATGGCATAAAGTGAGACTAGGGACTTTTTTTTTTTTTAAGTGGCGGAGGAATACAGTGCGGAAGGATACCTACCTTCCGTCATTGGATTCCTGCAGCCCGTAGAGAACGGCAGCATCAGCTGATGCTGCAGTTCTCTACCCAAGATCGTCGTGGGACACACTCGTGGACTGCTTCGGATCGTGGGTGAGTATTTTTGTGGTTTGTTATGTTAATATTTATTCCGTAGACGACAATGGCTTCGGGGAACAATGTGACAAGTATTGGTAAGTATGTTACTCTATGTTATATGTACTGTATGTCTATGTATGTATTGTATGAATGTATTGTATGTATGTAGTATATATGTGGTATGTATGTAGCATGTAGTATGTATGTAGCATGTAGTATGTATGTAGCATGCATGTAGTATATATGTAGTATGTATGTAGCATGCATGTAGTATATATGTAGCATGCATGTAGTATGTATGTGGTATGTATGTAGTATATATGTAGTATGTATGTAGTATATATGTAGCATGTATGTAGTATGTATGTAGCATGCATGTAGCATGTAGTATGTATGTAGCATGCATGTAGTATATATGTAGTATGTATGTAGCATGCATGTAGTATATATGTAGTATGTATGTAGTATATATGTAGCATGTATGTAGTATATATGTAGCATGCATGTAGCATGTAGTATGTATGTAGCATGCATGTAGTATATATGTAGTATGTATGTAGTATATATGTAGCATGTATGTAGTATATATGTAGCATGCATGTAGCATGTAGTATGTATGTAGCATGCATGTAGTATATATGTAGTATGTATGTAGCATGCATGTAGTATATATGTAGCATGCATGTAGTATATATGTAGTATGTATGTAGTATATATGTAGCATGTATGTAGTATGTATGTAGCATGCATGTAGCATGTAGTATGTATGTAGCATGCATGTAGTATATATGTAGTATGTATGTAGCATGCATGTAGTATATATGTAGTATGTATCATGTAGTATGTATGTAGCATGCATGTAGTATATATGTAGCATGCATGTAGTATATATGTAGTATGTATGTTGCATGTAGTATGAATGTAGCATGTATGTAGTATGTAGTATGAATGTAGCATGTATGTAGTATGTAGTATGAATGTAGCATGTAATTTTTTTTTTTTTTTTTACATTTAACACATTAGCCGGATGATGGGACTACTACTGTCCCATCATTGGCTAATGTGTCAATCACTGTCATGGTAGCAGGCATCGCCAGATGGGACTTGTAGTCCCATCGGACGATGCCTGCACAGACCCCCGGAGCCTGCACAGACCACCGGCAGGCCGGCACAGCCCCCCGGCAGGCCGGCACAGCCCCCCGGCAGGCCGGCACAGCCCCCCGGAGCCTGCACAGACCACCGGCAGGCCGGCACAGACCACCGGAGCCTGCACAGACCCCCTGGCAGGCCGGCACAGCCCCCCGAAAGGCCCGTACAGACCCCAGAGAGGCTGTACAAGGGCAGGAAAGGGTTTTTCTTATTCCGATACCGGAAGTCCCATAGACTTGAATGGGACTTCCGGTATCGGAATCGGCGATACCGATACTTTTTTTAAAGATCGGCCGATACCATCCGATACGATACTTTGAAGTATCGGATGGTATCGCTCAACTCTAGTAATCAGTGATCCCCATCACTAACGTTGTTCAGCGGGTTATCTGCACCCGTAAGCGACAAACGCTGGCCTTTACAGTGTAGCGCACATGCAGCCACGGACATGTAAGGGCATGACACACCAGTTATTGGCCAATCTCATGTGCCAGAGCCTCACGTGTCCCTCTAGTAAGCCGGACTCGGACCGCGGGGCATGACGGAGTCTCGTTCGTTAACGGAATTAAGCTTGCAATGTGTGCATCTGTTCTGTAGCTGGCATGGTTGAGGTTTCCCAGGTGGAGTCGAATTTAACCGTAGGCTCCACTCCTGGTGGTGCCCTTCTGGACATTCCTTTAAGGTTCAGCTTTGCAACCATACTGCCCACGTAAAACAAACACTTTGCCTTCATGAACGCTGTTTGGAGGGTCATGACTCGTGGGAATAATGCCGCCCAATCAGTTAACCTGCTAGAGAGATCCTTCGTTGCTCCCAAGCATGACATCACACTCCCTAGGAAGAAGGTAATGCCACTGTGGCGACTGTACTCCTGGGGGCGACACAAGTGCACTGATGCCCAGCCACTGCTCGATGAATCTGCTGGTACATTGACCCAGACCACTACATTCCCCTCGCACGCTACACGACCTGAATCTGACCCTGATGAAACTCAGGTTACCCTTCCCATATACAGTTCCATCTTACACGGTGACAAAGAGGAAGCTGCAGATGAAAGTGCAGGTTCGGCCCACCCGCCATCAGACACACCACCGTACTATCATGGGCCCTGTGCCAGTGCCGTCACCAACGAGTGGGCCCCCCCTGCTTGCCCAGGATCACAGCACTTGCAAAGTTGAAATACTGTGCAGTGAGATGGAAGATGGGGACGACGAGGAATCCAGAGAAGTACAGGGATTCCCTAGCGAGGAGACTTATTTGATTGTTTTCAATGTTGGGACAGCAATTTTTGGGGAGCACTATACTCTGGAGAATGATAGATGGGGCCCACCATACACTGGAACATTCCAAAGGTGGACATCAGACACTGGAGCAGCATTTACAGGGCCCATTATACACTAGAGCATTAGAAATGGGGCCCATTATGTTTGGAGCATTATTTGGGCCCATAAGACAGTGGAGCTTCATCCATGGGGACCAACATATACTGTAGCATTATGTGGAGCTCATCATATACTGTTTCAAACATTATATGGGACCAATGATTCTGTATGGAGAAATAGATGGGCCTCGTCATGAGATGTAAAAAGTGAGGTATTTTTCATTGTACTATACCGCTATTTCTCTGCCGTATCGGAGCATGATGAGTTGTGGTATGTGTTAAAGGGGCGCTCTTTCGCCCAGGGCACATGAAAACCTGCAGCCAGCCCTCCCCCCCCACAACTTTAGCCAAATAACCCCCATTTTTCAGTGCGTAACTTGTATTATGAAGTTAATTAAGGTTGACAAGCTTAAGTAAGAAGAATTGATGCTTTTGGCATTCAAATGGGCACTGTAGGTGTGTTTCCTGTCCTCCTCTCACTGCCAACTTTTATTCCCCATTGACTTACATTGGGTTTCGTGTTTCAGGACGACCCCGACTTTTCCCTATAATCGGACGATCTTGCTCGACCCGACTTTTGGAAAAGTCGGGTTTCACGCAAACGAAACGCGACCCTAAAAAACCAAAAGTCGCTCAACTCTATTCACAAGTCAATGTGTCCAGAATGTGTGGTGACAGTTTTCACACGTACCAGAGACAAGTACACAGGTAGACCAATTCAAGCTAACAGGTCGGCGCAGGATGCTGGAGACGACTCTCATCATTCTCCCCTGCTCTGCCAACGATCAGCGTGAGCAGGGGAGAAAGATAAGAGTTATACTCAACTGATAACAGTGACAGCAGGCAGCAGCTGATGAGACTATTGCTCCCATCAGCCTACACCTGCTGCTGCTAATAACAGTGAGATCAGGCACCAGCTAATTGGAGTATTCATCACTCGCCAATAGCACTATAAATAAATAAATAAACCTGCATGGGTTCCCTTGTATTTTTGACAACCAGCCAGGCAAAACCGATGGTTGGAGGCTACAACTCTCAAGTGTCAGCATTAGCAAGGTTGGTTATCAAGACTAGAAGAGTCCCCATGCTGTTTTTTTTAAATTTTTGGAATAAATAATAAAATTAAAACTAGTGTAGTGTGCCCTCCATTTTTGCCTGGCTGTTTATCAAAAATACAGGGGAACACATGCCGGTGTATTTATTTATTTATAGCGCAGGTGGCGGGTTCAGAAATATTCCCATCAGCCTCTGCCTGCTCTCATTGTTATTATGTATACAAAGTATTGGGAGTTATTCCACAGCTAGTGCATGTTATGGGGTGGTCACCATGGGTCAGGGCCACCTGTAATTATATGTTCACTGCCCTTGAAATTTTGTTTGCTCTCTTTGTTATTAGTGGCACCAGTTGTAGTCTGATGGGAGTAATGGTCCCATCAGCCGCCACCTGCTGTTACTGGTATCAGTTGAATATAACACTCATCATTCTCCCCTGTTCACGCTGATGAGAATGATGAGAGCTGTCCGTCTTCAGCACCCGGTGTCAGAGAACAGCGCTAACTGGACTGCTGCTTCCCTGGCACCGGTATGTGTGGTACTGATGCGGCACACCATGGGCGGACATACCGCCAGTTCAACCGGTGCGACTGCACCGGGGCCCAGAGCCTCCAGGGGGCCCTGCAAGGTGGCTAATGGTGAGGGCAATCTAGCCATTTTCTCTGGGCCCGAGGCTCAGGGGGCCCCTAGCCAGATTGCCATCATGTGCAAAGGCACATGGCCCTGGAGGAAAGAAGGCAATGATATGATGGGGGCATGAGGAGAAGGCCATGATGGGGAGAGAAGGCTATGAAGCCTGGGGTGATGGGAGAAGGCCATGATGGGGATGATGGAGAGAAGGCATTAATGAGATCATGGGAGTGATGGTGAGAAGGAAATGATGGAAGTGATGGAGAGAAGGCAGTGATGGGGTGATGTTGAAGGCCATAATGGGGTGATGGGAGAAGGCCATGATGGGGTGATAGAGAAGGAAATGATGGGAGTGATATGGAGAAGGCAATGATGGGAGTTATGGGGGAAGGCAATGATGGGGGTGATGTAGAAGGCAATGATGGAAGTGATGGGGAGAAGGCAGTGATGGGATGATGGAGAAGGCCATGATGGGGTGATGGGAGAAGGCAATGATGGGAGTGATAGGGAGAAGGCAATGATGGGGGTGATGGAGAAGGCAATGATGGTGGTGATGGGGAGAAGGCCATGATGGGAGTGATGGAGAGAAGGCAGTGATGGGGTGGTGGAGAAGGCAGTGATGGGGTGATGGAGAAGGCAATGATGGGAGTGATGGTGAGAAGGCAGTGATGGGGTGATGGAGAAGGCCATGATGGGGTGATGGAGAAGGCCATGATGGGGTGATGGGAGAAGGCCATGATAGGGTGATGGGAGAAGGCAATGAAGGGAGTGATAGGGAGAAGGCAATGATGGGAGTGATGGGGAGAAGGCAATGATGGGGTGATGGGGAGAAGGCAATGATGGGGTGATGGCGAAGGCAATGATGGGGGTGATGGAGAGGGCAATGATGGGGTGGGCAATGATGGGGTGGTAGGGGAGAAGGCAATGATGGAGGTGGTGGAAAGGGCAATGATGGGGAAAAAATAAATTATATTGGGGAGGTGGGGGAGAATGCAATGATCTGGTGGTGGAAAGGACAATAATGGGGATGGTGGGGGAGGAGGAAATGATGGAGGTGGTGGGATGGGCAATGATGGGTATGGGAGTGGTGGGGGAGAAAGCAAAGATAGTGGTGGGGAGAAGGCAATGATGGCGGTGGTGAAGAGGGCAATGATAGAGTGGGGGAGAGGAGAATAATGGGATGAGCGGGGGAGGAGGACAATGAGGGGTGTGGGGATTGGGATGGGAGGAAGGGGGCTTATAATGGCCTTAGCAACAGGGGGAGGTGGAGGAAGACATTATTGCTTATTATGTCTAACACAGTCCCTTAGAATATAGTGTACTCACTTATTATGTCTAACACAGTCCCTTAGTATATAGTGTACTCACTTATCTATGTCTAACACAGTCCCTTAGTATATAGTGTACTCACTTATGTCTAACACAGTCTCTTAGTATATAGTGTACGTACTTATTATGTATAACACAGTCCCTTAGCATATAGTATACGTACTTATTATGTATAACACAGTCCCTTAGAATATATTGTACTCACTAATTCTGTATAGCACCATCCTTAGTTACATAGTTTCCTCTTTTATTATGTATAACACCGTCCCTTATTACGTACCATCCTCTCTAGTTATATATGGTGCTGTCCCTTATTATATAGCTTCATCTGCTGTTATGTATAGTGCTGTCTCTTACATAGTGTATTCTTGTTAATTTTGTTATTCACAGCGCCCTCCTTTATTACATAGTCCCCTCTCCTTTTAGATATAAAATGACTGCTGATCGAGGAGCCAGTGACCAGACTACCAGTCCATCAGCTCCTCCATTAGAAAGGAAGCTTTCCCATGCTCCATCAGCCATCATTGCATTGTACATCTAACAAGACAGGACGGTAAGTAATAAAAAACAGGGCTCTATATAATCCAATATGTAAGGGACAGTACTGTACATAACAATAGAGGGCACTGTGTAAGGGACAGCAATATACATAATAAAGGAGACTACGTAATATATATACATGTATGTGTTGCTATATATACACACATATATATATATACAGTATATATATATATATATATATATATATATATAGTATATATTTGTATATATGTAGCTTTGTCGCCATAAAAGGAAGGGGGCCCAGACACATTTCTTGCACAGGGGCCCCAAGCTGTCAGTGTCCGCCCCTGCAGCATACGGTTGCCACACGTGTGCCACAACTATTACACATGTAGGTAACAGCAGGTTCGCAGGATGCAGCGACGAAACGTGAGACTGGTTGAATTTTGAAAAGCAAACTTTTTATAATTTAAAGCTGCTAGGGATATACTAAGCAACCAAAAAGGGGTAACAACTAGAGTTGAGCGACTTTGGTCAGATCGGGTTTCATGAAACAAAATTTGTTTCAGATGAAACTGGTTCGACTAAGGCAAAAAAAGTCAGAGTTTCGTCCGAAACCCGACCCCAATGAAAGTCAATGGGGATTAAAAGTCGGCATTGAGTGGATGAATGTCATCCGCTCAATGCCGACTTTTAATCCCCATTGACTTTCATTGGGGTCGAGTTTCGGACAAAACTTCGACTTTTTTTTGCCCTAGTCGGACCAGTTTCATCTGAAACAAATTTTGTTTCATGAAACCCGATCCGACCAAAGTCGCTCAACTTTAGTAACAACAGTTGTCCTCGCAGGGACTCAGTACAACCAAACACTATTTGAAAAGAACACGACTAACCCGGTTGAGGCCGGTTACTGTGGGGCCACGGTATGGCCGTCTACGGGTCCTCATACTCTGTAATGTCACTTATCCATCCTGACGTCCCTCGGCGCCTCTGTGGAAGCTGCGTTGTTGATGAAGCTGCTTTGGAGTCTTTGATAAGGCTGTTCTGGCATCTTTGATGAGGCTGCTGTGGCGTCTTTGATGAGGCTGCCTTGGCGTAGCAGCCGTTGGGCCCAGCTGCTGAAGATTTGGAGTAGTCTTCGGGCGCCCCAGCGACCAGGAGGAGTTGGGGCACAACAGGCCCTGATGGAGTCCTGAGATGGAGTCACCCCCTGTTGTAGCAGCGGGGTTGCGCTTTTTAGCGAGTTCAATGGGACTCCTGTCCCCAAGCAGGGTTGTGTCGCAGTGCTCAAGAGTGGCGGTTTACAGGCCGCACGCACAGCCTGGGGCTGTGTGCAGAGTGTTTCTGTTGACGAGGAACAGGCCCCAAGTGCCGATTGCAGCGGGGTGAAGGCGGCTGTGTGCGATGATAGACAGGCCGCAACCACGGGCTGATGTGAACCGGCAGCGTCCGCGGGTGGCAGCGGGCAGGCCGCAACCCGCGGGCTGAAGGGGAATGGCAGCAGCCGAGAGGGGGAGCGAACAGGCCGTGGAGGGCTCGAGCTTAGCGGTAACGGCCGAGGATGACCGGGGGCAGATCGTAACCCGGGATTGGGGTGAAGAGACAGTCCCCTGTCGGTAAGCTTGGCGCCTCTTTCCTGAGGGCCACTGCGTATCTACGATCTGCTGCTGGTCTCTACTCTGAACTGTCAGTGTCCTTCCCGCTCTCTCACGCCTCCTCCGTCTCCTGCTCCGTGTCTGATGCATCACCTACTGCCTCCTCTGCGCGCTTCCTGCCCCTTTTATACTCGCCCCTCCCCTTGCTGTCCTGTCACTCTCAACAGTCCACTCTCCTCTTCTGTACCCCGGGTACTGTTTCCTTAGGAACTCAGATGGCGGTCCCCTTGGTTCCAGCCCAGACACTCTGTGGGGGTCCTCCTCCCTACATTCCTCCATCCTGTAAGCTCGCCAGTCCTCGGGCAAGGGCCTCAGTATACTTGGGCTGATCTGCGGAGGTGTCAGTTTTTGTTGCCATATGAACTGCTCCTGTTCGTATCGTTCTGGGGTTTGCCGGCCGTTGACCACTCGGAGCGTCTTAGTATGACGGGGGTGGAGTCTTCTGGGGTGGTGGCCGGTGGTGGGCTATCTGGTTCAGGCGGGCTAATTGTGTCAGTTGGTTTGTCATTGAGTAGAGAGCCCCTGGTTATTTTGGGGAAGTCTTTTTCGTCGTCCGAGTCCCAGAACACGGGCAATGGTTCAGAGACCTGAGAAGCAGGTTCAGGTTGTTTTGGATCGGTGAAAATACAGGGGTGTAGCATATTCCGATGCACTACGCGGGTAGGCAGCGTTTCATCTTTCTCGGGTTGTATTTCGCACACAGGTCCTTCAGGGTTTATACAGCGTAGGGCCCAATAGGGACTCTCTTCCCAGCATGGCTCTAATTTGTTCTGGGGACATTGGTCTAGTACGAGTACTCGGTCTCTGCTTTGGAGGTCGGGAGGCAGAGATGAACTCTTTCCTGGGTGTTCTAAATCTTGAAGTTTGGTATGTACGATTCGATGAAGTGTTTGCAGCCTGTGCCAGTGATTTTGGACCCATGATGATACCCCAGTCCAGGGCTGAGGTTCCTCTGGGTCCAACTCTACCTCCGTGATCCCCTTGCCCTCCCGTCCGAACAACAGGGAATAAGGGGTATAGCCGGTAACTCGATGTACTTGGTTGTTATAGAACCATACTAGTTCAGGGACATATTCAGGCCAATGGGCCTTCTTGTCACTCTCCAGAGTACGCAACATTTGGATTAATGTCCGATTAAATCGCTCGCAGGCCCCGTTTCCCTGCGGGTGGTATGGCGTGGTCCTGGATTTGTCAATACCGTAGAGATGGTGTAGTTCCTCCATTATTTTTCCCAAAAAACATGCTCCTTTATCAGAATGTATCCGTTGAGGGCAGCCGTAAACTTGTATAAAGTTTCTACAAATTGCGGAGGTGGCCGACTCCGCCGTCTGGTCTCGAGTGGGGATGACCAAAGCGAACTTAGTGAAATGGTCTACCATGACGAGGCAGTGTTCATACCCCTGGAATGCGGGACCAATGGTCAGGTAATCCACCGTCAGAAGCTCGAGGGGCGCTGAGGTCACAGTTGTTTGTACTGGGGCTCGCTGTGCTTGCGGTTTAGCTAATTCGCATAGGCGACAGGTCTGGCAAGTCTCGTCCACAACAGCATGCAAGCGTGGATGGTAAATTTTCTGTTGTAACCATTGTAAGGTCTTTTGAGCTCCGAAATGAGCCCCTCTTTCGAGAGCTTCTCGAGCCAGTTCATTAAGTTGGGCTACTGGCGTAACTACCTGCCAAGTCGTCATAGATGTTGTTCGTGATGTCATTTTACGATACAATAGTCCCTTTCGGATAACCAGTCTCTCCCATTGTTGTAACATCAGCGACATGTCCTGAGTCAAAGTCTGTCTTTGTGAGTCAGTGGGCAGTTTGCCAGGGGTTACCCATTTCTGGAGAAGTCCAATTTCTTCGTCTTCTTGCAGCTGTTGGATCCACTTATCTCGGAATTGTTCCAGCATGCCCCTTAGGTTCTCCGTGGGAGGTACTTCCTGGGTGGCAGCTGTAAGCACGGCAGCGGTGAGGGCAAACGGTATCTCTTCCCCTTCTAATTCGTCATCTCGACTGTTCCCTGGGGTTGTATGTCGAATCCTGGAGAGAGCATCAGCATGTACATTCTCGGCCCCTCTTTTACAGATAATTTTATAGTTGAATTTTGCCATCCGGGCCACCCATCTTTGTTTCAGAGCTCCCAGTTTGGCGTTTTCCAAATGGGCCAGCGGGTTATTGTCGGTCCGCACCACTACCTCGGAGCCCGCCAGGTACTCTGCGAACCGCTCCGTCATGGCCCACACTACTGCGAGGAGCTCGAGCTTAAAGGAGCTGTAATTGTCAGGGTTGCGCTCAGAATCATGGAGTGAGTGGCTTCCATACGTGATCACTCTCTCCCGGCTTTCTTGAACTTGTGACAACACAGCCTCCAGCCCGTGAAGACTCCCGTCAGTATGCAGGATGAACGGTTGCGAGAAATCCGCATAAGCCAACACCGGAGCATCCAAAAGCGCAGCCTTAAGGTCTTGGAAGGCCTCTTCTTGAGGTTGTCGCCACTGGATTTTTCGTCCATTTGCCCCAGCGGGAGCCCCCTTCAGCAGGTCGTGCAGGGCTCGAGCCTGGCATGCAAAATTCTTTACGAAACGACGGTAGTATCCGGCCAACCCCAGAAAGGCCCGCACGTCTTTTATCATCTCGGGGGTAGACCATCCCTGAATGACAGCAACCTTTTCCCGGGATGGCCTTCCGCCATCCGCTGAGACGACATGACCCAGATATTCGATCTGGGCGCGAAATAGATGGCATTTTTGGGGTTTTAACTTCAACCCATACTTTTGCAGCTGTCCGAGTACCTGCCCCAACCGCTTCAGGTGGTCCTCAAAAGTGGCAGCAAAGATGATGATATCATCCAGGTATATCAACGTGGCCTCAAAATTGAGATCTCCCAGACACCATTCCATCAACCGCTGAAATGTCCCCGGGGCTTTGGCCAGTCCGAACGGCATTCGATTAAACTCAGATAGCCCCATAGGAAGTATGAACGCCGTCTTTGCCCTCTCTTCTTCTGACATGGGTACTTGCCAGTACCCACTGGCCAGGTCCAAAGTAGAAAAGTATGTCGCCTTCCCCAAGGTGGACAAGGATTCTTCTATTCGGGGTAGTGGGTACGAGTCTTTGATAGTACAAGCATTCAGCTTTCAATAGTCCATGCAGAATCGTAAGGTGCCATCCTTTTTGCGGACCAAAACAATAGGAGCCGCCCAGGGGCTTTAGCTTTCTCAAATCACTCCCTTTCGTAGCATTTGGGCCAGCAAAGTTTTCACCTCTTGGTAGAGTTGTGGAGGAATCTGTCGATATCGTTCACGGATGGGGGCTGCTCCTGCTGTGGGGATTCCATGGGTGATGGTGGTGGCACATCCAAAATCTTCCTCATGACTAGCAAATACCTTGTGATACTATCCGAGCAGTGTTTTTATCGGAGAGAGCTGGGCTGCACTTAGTCCGGATATTTCGGCCCGCATTTGTTCCAGGATGATTCGACCCTTTTCCTGAGCTGCAATTTCGGTAGCCTGTAGAGTACAGATAGTTACTGCCCAGGGGTCCTCGGGTTGCACTCTCAATTGAACTGCAGGGGCCGGTAGTACTTCTTCAAAAGGCCTTACTAGCTTGGCCAATTCTGTCTGGGGCTTCAGGGTGATGTCTTGGTCTTCAAGGTTGATGCAGCGCACCAGTACAGTCCCTTTCTGCACTGTGGTCAGGGAGTGAGCCACCAGTATGCCAGGGGGTAAGAGCTCCGAGTAGCATGGCTCCACCTGCATCTCCACGCCTTCTAATGGTATCGGGGCTCGGATGGGCATGGCCACCACTGTCTGTCCAGGGGGCAGTACAAGCAGGGGAGCCGCTGGCGCGATGACTTTGCCCAGGGCCTCGCCCTCCTGGCAGTCCTGGAGGACTTGTGCTTCCCGCACCAACTGCTGGAATACCTGTCCTTGGGCCATGCGGGAACCCCACTGCTTCCAGGTCTCATGCGTGGGATCATTGAGGAGTAGGTTGCCGAACTCCCGCAGTATATTCATGCCCAGAATGACTGGGTGCTGTTCGTCAGTTTCTCCATGGGTCAGAACCACTCCTCTGTGGCCGAGGAAATTACCGCAGAGTCACCTGTACCCACACCACCCTGGCAACAGGAACCAGTAGTTGATTGGCGGCTACCAGTCTGATCATGGGCCCCCACTGGGGTCTCGCTGCTTCGGGGAAATTCTGCCGGAAATAAGTTGCAGGCATATTTGTTATTTGTGACCCTGTATCCACCAGGCACCGGACGGCACGGCCCTCAACTTCTGCCCATACCACCGGACACTTTGCGACCAAATCTTCGGGACTTCCACCACCCCTAATCGTGGTTTCTGGCTCCGAGTGGCATCCCCCCAGCCCGGAGCCCTCTAGTTTAATGGCCACCTGTGTGGGTATCTCCCACGCCGCGGACACTCTCGGGCGAAGTGGCCCAGCTCCCCGCACTCATAACACCGGGTCTGCGAGGTCTGTCAGTCCCGGGTGGGGCGGGGTCCAGGGTTTAAACTAGGCCGTCCAGTCCCAGACTCAGTCCTTCTTTTCACTTCAGCCAACTCGCCCTGGATGTTCTTCAACTCCTGCTTCATTTTCTCTACCCATTGAGGCTCCGCAACTGCGTTCAGAGAAGCCTCCACACTCCGGACCTTCCCCACGGGGACCGCCATTCCCTGTTCCTGTTCTCGAGTGCATGCTTGAATTCCCACCTCAGAAAAGTCTATACGTGGGTTCATTCTAATCTGCTCCCGTAATGCCTGCTTTATTAACGGGTCCCGCAGTCCAGTCACCAACAGGTCGCATAGTGTAATGTCAACAGGTCCTACCCCTACGCCGTCTTTTCTTTCGATAGCCTTGTGTAACTCTTGGAGGACATTCATATACTGGGTAATGGTCTCCCCCTCCCCCTGCATCCGACTGAATAACCAGGTTCTTAACTCTCCCACGTTGGTTGGGTCCCCATGGGTCTGTTCTAAAATCTGCAAAACCTTATCAAAGGTGTTGCGGTTTATAATTTGAAGCCGCTAGGGCTTTACTAAGCAACCAAAAAGGGGTAACAACAGTTGTCCTCGCAGGGACTCAGTACAACCAAACACTATTTGAAAAGAACATGACTAACCCGGTTGAGGCCGGTTACTGTGGGGCCACGGTATGGCCGTCTACGGGTCCTCATACTCTGTAATGTCACTTATCCGTCCTGACGTCCCTCCGCGCCTCTCTGGAAGCTGCGTTGTTGATGAAGCTGCTTTGGCGTCTTTGATAAGGCTGTTCTGGCATCTTTGATGAGGCTGCTGTGGCGTCTTTGATGAGGCTGCCTTGGAGTAGCAGCCATTGGACCAAGCTGCTGAAGATTTGGAGTAGTCTTCGGGCGCCCCAGCGCCCAGGAGGAGTTGGGGCACAACAGGCCCTGATGGAGTCCTGAGATGGAGTCACCCCCTGTTGTAGCAGCGGGGTTGCGCTTTTTAGCGAGTTCAATGGGACTCCTGTCCCCAAGCAGGGTTGTGTTGCAGTGCTCAAGAGTGGCGGTTTACAGGCCGTGCGCACAGCCTGGGGCTGTGTGCAGAGTGTCTCTGTTGTCGAGGAACAGGCCCCAACTGCCGACTGCAGCGGGGTGAAGGCGGCTGTGTGCGGTGATAGACAGGCCGCAACCATGGGCTGACGTGAACCGGCAGCGTCCGCGGGTGGCAGCGGGCAGGCCGCAACCGCGGGCTGAAGGGGAATGGCAGCAGCCGAGAGGGGGAGCGGACAGGCCGTGGAGGGCTCGAGCTCAGCGGTAACGGCCGAGGATGACCACATGCAGATCGTAACCCGGGATTGGGGTGAAGAGACAGCCCCCTGTCGGTAAGCTCGGCGCCTCTTTCCTGAGGGCCACTGCGTATCTATGCTCTGCTGCTGGTCTCTTCTCTGAACTGTCAGTGTCCTTCCCGCTCTCCCACGCCTCCTCCGTCTCCTGCTCCGTGTCTGACGTATCACCAACTGCCTCCTCAGTCCTCTGCGCACTTCCTGCCCCTTTTATACTCGCCCCTCCCCTTGCTGTCCTGTCACTCTCAACAGTCCACTCTCCTCCTCTGTTCCCCGGGTACTGTTTCCTTAGGAATTCAGATGGCGGTCCTCTTGGTTCCGGCCCGGACACTCTGTGGGGGTCCTCCTCCCTACACACACACGAACACTGATATCTCCAGTACCATTTTTTTCCGGTACTGTAAATGTCAGAACATGTGAAACTGACCTTAGAGAAATGAACAAGACACTTATAGTGAATCGTTTTTAGATGTCTCATTTTCTGTACCGGGCCCTAATATATTAAGGCCAATTGGGTCAGAAGATGACTATGCTGGGGGTCTCGTGATCACTGATTTGATCATCTTTCCTTCTGCAGGAACATTAGAACCATAATTAGATACGTCACAGCACAAAAACCCACAGTCCATCTGCTCACACCGAGCAAAGAATTCACGGATGTATGGCTTATCGGCTTGTATAGCTTTTTTATTTATTTATTTTTTTTAATCAGGGCAAATGAGAAGTGACACATTTATAGTGTTTTATATGGGTATTGATCAACCAGTCATTCAGGCACTGAGTGTTTCCCCGATTTCCAATACTTCACTAGCACCGGCCAAGTAGCTGACAGACACCTCTGACGCTGCTGATCTCCAAACTTCAGGAAATCTGCTCAGTCAGATCACAGACGGAAAATGGAGCGTCCTGCATTCATTAAATATTGTTGGAAATTTTAAGTATATTCTATAGCTAGCTGAAAGCGGTATTCTCAAGTTTGGAAGTCATCCCCGCCTTGTTGGATAAGGATAACTTTCCCATAGCTGGACATCCAACTGGTAGGACCCCCACTGTTCCCATGAACAGTGGTCAATCATGTGCCTGCTCCATTTAGTCTTATGCGAGTGCCAGAGATAGAGAGTGCAGAATTTGGCTGGTGTTCGGCTCTCCCATAAGAATGGATGGAGTCGCAGTGTTCATGATCAGTCACCTCGTCAGAGCCCTGGTTCTCGGGATCAGTGGGGGTCACAGAGGTCATACCCCAGTCATCAGATACGTATCTCTTATCCTAGGGCATAACTTCCAGACTTGAGAATACGCTTAAAGTTATGTCCACACAGAACAAAAAAAATCTGCAAGGCATTTACTGATGTTTTTACCCTTTGCAATGCAGTGAAATCCAAGGAAAATCTGCAAAAAGAATAACCATGATATGGATTTAAAATTGTGAGGCACCAGTCAATTTCATAGTTTCATAGTTTTAAGGTTGAAAGAAGACATAAGTCCATCGAGGTCAACTTTTAACCTAAGGTCGGGGTCACACTTGCGAGTGCAATGTGAGAAATACGTGCGAGTCTCTCGCCTCAATACCCGGCACTGCCGCCGGTACACGGGATCGGAGCGTTCATCTGCATAGAGATACATGCAGCTGCACACTCCGGTCCAGAGTGCCAGTGTTATTGAGGCGAGAGACTCGCATTGCAGTTGCAAGTGTCACCCTGGCCTATCACACTGATCCCGAAGAAGGCAGAAACCCAATGAGGCAGAAGCAGATTAGCACATGTTATGAGAAAAATTCCTTCCTGAATTCCCGGAAATCAGACTAGTTCCTCAGATCGACCTCCCATCACAGAATCTAGTACCCACAAATGCAACATTATATTTTTCAAGAAAGACATCCAATCTCTAGTACTTTTGTAGTGAATCAACTATTAAAATATCATGTCGTGGAGAGTTCCATAGTTACCTGTAATAGCCATTCAAACGCATTTGTGTCAACTTCTGTGCATGTTATCAGGCCAAAATCACCAGGGTATGTAAACTTTTGATCAGGGTCAGGGCCGGTTTTAGGCAAAGTGGGGCCCTAGGCAAAGTTTAAAATGGGGCCCCAAATGCTAACATATTGCACATCACACATTAGCATTTTGATTGTATTTACATGCGCTGAGTTCAGGCCGCTAAATGATCGACAAAATTGAAGAAGTCGTTCAATACTTGTTTCCCAGCCTCTTTCCACCATCTGAGAAAGAATGATGGGGACAGAACGATCACTAATGGATCACTAAGGATGTGTGCACACATTGCGGTTTTTGCTGTGGATCCACAGCGGATTTGGTCCTGCGGATCCGCAGCGGATTTGATCCTGTGGATCCGCAGCGGATTTGGTTCTTCGGATCCGCAGCAGTTTCCATGCGGTTTACAGTACCATGTAATCCTATGGAAAACCAAATCCACCGTGCACATGCTGCGGAAAATTCCGGGCAGATTTGCTGCGGTTTATTTTCCGCAGCATGTTACTTCTTTTTTGCGGAACCGCAGCTGCAGTGTACGTTCCGGGACATACAAATCAATCAATCTCTCTCATCCGCACTGCCAAACCTCACTAAAACCTGCATCAAATCCGCTGTACACATGCTAGGAATCCGCAGGAAAAATGCATGTGTTTTACCCTGCGGTTTCTGCCAAGAGATATGGATTCTCTGCAGAATAAGCCGCAGACTAATCCGCAACGTGTGCACGCACCCTAACAGATCACCATACAGTATCATGTTATCAGCAGCATCTACAGTTTACACCCCATAGTCCTCCATATAATATAATCTTCCCCATAGTCCTCCATATAGTATAATACACTCCTCAGTCCTCCATTTAGTATAATACACTCCTTATAGCCCTCCATATATTAAAATACACTGCTCAGTCCTCCATATAGTATAATACACTCCCCATAGTCCTCCATATAGTATAATACACTCCTCAGTCCTCCATATAGTATAATACACTCCTCATAGCCCTCCATATATTAAAATATACTGCTCAGTCCTCTATATAGTATAATACACTCCTCATAGTTCTCCATATAGTATAATGCACCGCCATAGTCACCCATGTAGTACAATTCACTTCCCATAGCATAATGCACCCCATAGTTCTTCATATAATGTTTTCCCCATAGTCCTCGATACAGTATAATGCAGTCCACATATAGTATAATGCAGCCACCCAATAGAGCATAATGCAGCCACCCCAGAGTATAATGCAGCCCTGCCATACAATATAATGTAACCCCCATAGAATATAATGCAGCCCCCCTCTTATAGTATAATGCAGCCACCCCTTAGAGAATAATGTAGCTACCACAGAGTATAATGCAGCCACTCCACAGAATATAATGTAACACCCCATAGAATATAATGCAGCCTCACCCCCCCATATAGTATAATGCAGCCCCTCCATAGAATATATGGCAACCCCCTCCGAGGATATAATGCAGCCCCTTATATAGTATAATGTAACCCCTCCATAGAATACAATGTAGCCCTCCTCATATAGTATAATGCAGCCCCCATCGAATATAATATAATACAGCCCCCCATAGGTTATACAGCCTAACTGCAGCAGGAAGGAAGGACTTTTGATAGCGCTCCCTCTCACATTTAGGATGAAGTAGCTGGTCACTGACAGTACTGCACATCTTTGTCACGGTCTCATGCATGGGATGAGAATCATTCTGCACCATGTAGCTCACCTTGGCCAGTATCCTCCTGTCGCCTACTTCCTGAACTGGGTCAAGGGGGCATCCCAGGACAGAGCTGGCCCTTCTAATCAGTTTGTCCAGCCTATTCCTGTCCCTGGTTGATATGCCACTACCCCAGCACGCCACACCAAAGAAGATGACTGATGCCACAACAGAGTTGTGGCATCAGTTGAAGAAGGATGCAAGGAGTGCCCCTCTAACTCCGAAGGCTCTCAGCCTTCTGAGCAGATAAAGCCTGCTTTGGCCCTTCCTGTACACTGCATCCAAGTGATGGGCCCAGTCAAGCTTATTATTGAGGATCACACCAAGGTACTTATAGGTGTCGACTATCTCAATGTCCTTTCCCTGAATGTTCACCACTACTGGTGGATTTTTGCCCTTGCAAAAGTCCACCACCAATTCCTTGGTCTTCCCGGAATTAATCCTAAGGTGGTTCCTCTGACACCACTCCACAAAAGTTTGGTTAGTATCTCTGTACTCTCTTTCATCTCCTCCTGTGATGAGGCCTACTATTGCAGAATCATCAGAATACTTCTGCAAGTAGCAGCTAGATGAGTTGCACCTAAAATCCGCAGTGTACAGTGTGAAGAGAAAAGGGGCAAGAACTGTACCTTGAGGTGCCCCTGTATTGCAGATCACTGTGTCTGACACACTGTCCCGAACCTTTACAAACTGAGGTCGGTTCGTGAGGTAGTTAAGGATCCAGGTGGAGAGTTGGAGGTCCACACCAACAAGGCCCAGCTTGTCTCTCAGTAGACCTGGCTGTATGGTGTTAAAAGCACTAGAGAAATCGAAGAACATTATTCTCAGTGTTCCCAGGTTTCTCCAGGTGAGAGAGAGTCCTATCTAGAAGGTGGATAATGGCATCATCCACACCAATGGCCGGCCTGTAGGCAAACTGGAGAGGGTCCATATCCGAGCTCACTAGAGGACGGAGACGTGTGAGAATCAATCTCTCTAATACCTTCATCAGGTGTGATGTTAATGCTACAGGTCTATAGTCATTAAGGTCTTTCAGATAAGGTTATATAACACAACCGCATAGTATATAGCCCAGGACCACATGGTATATAGCCCAGCACCACATGGTATACAGCCCAGCCCACCATGGTATACAGCCCAGCCCACCATGGTATACAGCACAGCATGGTATATAGCCCACCATGGTATAATACAGCCCACCATGGTATACAGGCTGTATTCCATGCTGGGCTGTATAATACAGCCCAGCATGGTATACAGCCCACCATGGTATAATACAGCCCAGCATGGTATATAGCCACCCCAGAATGGTATAATACAGCCCAGCATGGTCTAATACAGCCCAACATGGTATACAGCCCCCCCAGAATGGTATAATACAGCCCAGTATGGTATATAGCCCCCCAGAATGGAATACAGCCCAGCATGGTATAATACAGCCAAGCATGGTATATAGCCCCCCCAGAATTGTATAATAAAGCCCAGGATGGTATAATACAGCCCAGCATGGTATATAGCACCCCAAAATGGAATAATACAGCCCAGTATGGTATATAGCCCCCCAGCATGGTATAATACAGCCCAGCATGGAATATAGCCCCCCAAGAATGGTGTAATACAGGCTAGCATGGTATAATACAGCCCAGCATGGTATATAGCCCCCCCAGAATGGAATAATACAGCCCAGCAAGGTATAATACAGCCCAGCATGGTATATAGCCCCCCCAGAATGGTATAATACAGCCCAGCATGGTATATAGTCCCCCCAGAATGGTATAATACAGCCCAGCACGGTATAATACAGCCCAGCATGATATATACCCCCCAGAATGGAATAATACAGCCCAGCATGGTATAATACAGCCTAGCATGGTATATAGCCCCCCCAGAATGGTATAATACAGCCCAGCATGGTATAATACAGCCCAGCATGGTATATAGCCCCCCAGAATGGTATAATACAGCCCAGCATGGTATAATACAGCCCAGCATGGTATATAGCCCTCCCAGAGTGGTATAATACAGCCCAGCATGGTATAATACAGCCCAGCATGGTATATAGCCCCCCAGAATGGTATAATACAGCCCAGCATGGTATAATACAGCCCAGCATGGTATATAGCCCCCCAGAATGGTATAATACAGCCCAGCATGGTATAATACAGCCCAGCATGGTATATAGCCCCCCAGAATGGTATAATACAGCCCAGCATGGTATAATACAGCCCAGCATGGTATATAGCCCTCCCAGAGTGGTATAATACAGCCCAGCATGGTATAATACAGCCCAGCATGGTATATAGCCCCCCAGAATGGTATAATACAGCCCAGCATGGTATAATACAGCCCAGCATGGTATATAGCCCCCCAGAATGGTATAATACAGCCCAGCACGGTATAATACAGCCCAGCATGGTATATAGCCCCCCAGAATGGTATAATACAGCCCAGCACGGTATAATACAGCCCAGCATGGTATATAGCCCCCCAGAATGGTATAATACAGCCCAGCATGGTATAATACAGCCCAGCATGGTATATAGCCCCCCAGAATGGTATAATACAGCCCAGCATGGTATGATACAGCCCAGCATGGTATATAGCCCTCCCAGAGTGGTATAATACAGCCCAGCATGGTATAATACAGCCCAGCATGGTATATAGCCCCCCAGAATGGTATAATACAGCCCAGCATGGTATAATACAGCCCAGCATGGTATATAGCCCCCCAGAATGGTATAATACAGCCCAGCATGGTATAATACAGCCCAGCATGGTATATAGCCCCCCAGAATGGTATAATACAGCCCAGCACGGTATAATACAGCCCAGCATGATATATATCCCTCCCAGAGTGGCATAATACAGCCCAGCATGCTATAATACAGCCCAGCATGGTATATAGCCCCCCAGAATGGCATAATACAGCCCAGCATGGTATAATACAGCCCAGCATGGTATTTAGCCCCCCAGAATGGTATAATACGGCCCAGGATGGTATAATACAGCCCAGCATGGTATTTAGCCCCCCAGAATGGTATAATACGGCCCAGGATGGTATAATACAGCCCAGCATGGTATATAGCACCCCCCCAGAATGGTATAATACAGCCCAGCATGGTATACTACAGCCCAGCATGGTATTTTGTCCCCCCAGAATGGTATAATACAGCACAGCATGGTATAATACAGCCCAGCATGGTATATAGCCCCCCAGAATGGTATAATACGGCCCAGCAAGGTATAATACAGCCCAGCATGGTATATAGCCCCCCCAGAATGGTATAATACAGCCCAGTATGGTATATAGCCCCCCCAGAATGGTATAATACAGCCCAGTATGGTATATAGCCCCCCCAGAATGGTATAATACAGCCCAGCATGGTATATGGCCCCCCAGATTGTTTTAATACAGCCCAGCATGGTATAATGCAGCCCAGCATGGTATATAGCCCCCCAGATTGGTGTAATACAGCACAGCATGGTATAATAAAGCCCAGCATGGTATATAGCCCCCCCAGATTGGTGTAATACAGCCCAGCATGGGATATAGCCCCCTAGAATGGTATGATACAGCCCAGCATGGTATATAGCCCCCCAGATTGGTGTAATACAGCCCAGCATGGTATATAGCCCCCTAGAATGGTATGATACAGCCCAGCATGGTATATAGTCCCCCAAGCATGGTATGATACAGCCCAGCATGGTATATATCTCCCCCAGTGTGGCCCCACAGTCCAGTACTCACAATGATTTAAAAAAAAAAAAAATTCTCACCTTTTTCTCGTGCCTGCGCTGCTGGCTGCTCCTGTCTCCTCCTGCTCTGTCTGGCACACAGTGAGAGTGCGATTACGTCATCGCACCCCCGCTGTGTCAGAGGCAGAGCGGGGAATGATGGAAGAGGGAGTGTCAGCTGACGCTCTCTCCTCCATCACTGCCTCCTTCAGTGCGGCGGCAGCGGGAGTCGGCGCTGGGGGCATGTGGGCCCCCCTGCCTTACAGGGGCCCCATAGCGGCTGTGTGATGTGCCGCTGGCTGGGGGCCCCTGGAGGAGCGGGGGCCCTAGGCAGCTGCCTGGTCTGCCTGGCCATAACGCCGGCCCTGATCAGGGTCAATTGGACGTTTTGGGTTGTCATTATGATTTTAAAACAGAAAACACAGTAGTTTGACAATAAATGGCTTCACTCAACCACTAACCATGAGTGGAGAAAAAGTTTTGGTGTTATCATTCATATTCTCTGAAAAAAGGCGAAGAAAGCAAAAATTCTTCCGGGGTATGTAAACATTTGAACCAGGGCCGGACTGGGACTAAAATTCAGCCCTGGCATTTGAAGTTACACAGGCCCACTAGTCACATGGTGACTATATAATATCTTTGTACACTTGTAGGTTACAAGAAGTGAGAGATTAACACGACTATATAACATGTAGTCACAGCTGTGCCCAGTATTTCAGCTCAGTCCTATTTATTGCTTTTAGGTACAGTACTCCTCCCAAATCTCTGTCCCCTTTTGTCCACATGGTGACAGAATTCCTGGCAGAACTGCTATCCATTGGGCAACCAGACCCCCTGGTCATAGCCGCTACTATCATACCTCCCAAGTTTTGAAGAAGGGAAAGAGGGACAAAGACTGCAAATTTTTTGGCCACGCCCCAGCCACATCCATTTTGCAACTAGTCACACCCATGTCCACGCCCAACCGCACCCATTTAGCACTGCTGATCTCACTGACTGGTACTGAGAGCACAGTGGCTGGCATTATGGGCACAGTGGCTGGCATTATGGGCACAGTGGCTGGCACTAAGGAAGAGAGAATCATAGAATCATAGAATCGTAGAGTTGGAAGGGACCTCCTGGGCCATCTGGTCCAACCCCCTGCTCAAAGCAGGATTCGCTAAATCATCCCAGTCAGATGTCTGTCCAGCCTCTGTTTGAAGACTTCCATTGAAGGAGAACTCACCACTTCTCGTGGCAGCCTGTTCCACTCATTGATCACTCTAACTGTCAAAAAGTTTTTTCTAATATCTAATCTGTGTCTCCTCCCATTCAGTTTCATCCCATTGCTTCTAGTCTTTCCTTGTGCAAATGAGAATAAAGTTGATCCTTCTACAATGTGACAGCCCTTTAGATATTTGTAGACAGCTATTAAGTCTCCTCTCAGTCTTCTCTTTTGCAAACTAAACATTCCCAAATCCTGCAACCTTTCCTCATAAGACAGGGTTTGCAGACCGGTCACCATTCTGGTCGCTCTTTTCTGAACTTGCTCCAGTTTGTTGATGTCTTTTTTAAAATGTGGTGCCCAAAACTGGACACAATATTCCAGATGAGGTCTGACCAAAGAGGAGTAGAGGGAAATAATGACTTCACGTGATCTAGACTGTATGCTTCTGTTAATACATCCTAGAATTGCATTTGCCTTTTTTGCTGCTGCATCACACTGTTGACTCATATTCAGTCTGTGATCTATTAGTATACCCAAGTCTTTTTCACATGTGCTGTCACTTAGCCCTATTCCTCCCATTCTATATATGCTTTTTCCATTTTTATTGCCCAGATGTAGTACTTTGCATTTCTCCCTGTTAAAAACCATTCTGTTAGTTGCTGCCCACTTCTCCAGTTTATTTAAATCTTTTTGAATCCTCTCTCTCTCTTCTCTAGTATTAGCTATCCCTCCTAGCTTTGTGTCATCAGCAAATTTAATCAGTTTACCCTCAATTCCTTCATCTAAATCGTTGATAAAGATGTTGAACAATACAGGGCCCAGGACAGAGCCCTGTGGTACCCCACTTGAGACATTCTTCCAACTGGATGTGCAGCCATTTACGACCACTCTTTGGGTCCGATCACTAAGCCAGTTATGAATCCACCTAACAGTTGCCTTGTCCATTCCATACTTAATCATTTTTTCAATAAGGATTGTATGAGAGACTTTGTCAAATGCTTTGCTGAAGTCAAGATATACTATATCTACAGCATTTCCTTGATCCACCCAATCAGTGATACCGTCATAGAAGGAAATTAAGTTAGTCTGACATGACTTATTAGTTACAAACCCATGCTGACTCTGTTTAATCACTTCATTCTTATCCAGGTATTGACATACATGTTGTTTAATAATTTGTTCAAAGATCTTTCCTGGTATAGAAGTCAGACTCACCGGCCTATAGTTACCTGGGTCCACCTTCTTCCCCTTTTTGAAGATAGGAACAACATTTGCTCTTCTCCAGTCTTCTGGCACTTCTCCTGTTCTCCAAGAATTTTCAAAGATTATAGAGAGGGGTTCAAAAATTTCTTCTGCTATCTCCTTCAGTACTCTGGGGTGTAATTCATCTGGACCTGGAGACTTGAATTCATTTAGGCTAGCTAAGTGTTTCCTCACTATCTTTCTGTTTATAGATATCCTGGATTCTTCTATTCCCTTAATAGGACAGTGAATAACAGTTGATGTTACATTTCCTTTCTGAGAGAAAACAGATGCAAAATAGGAATTTAAAAGTTCAGCCTTCTCAACATCCTGTCTTACCATTTCATCATTTTCATCCTGTAAAAATCCTATAGCATCTTTGACTTTTCTTTTACTTTTGACATATCCCCAAAATCCTTTATTATTGCTTTTGACATCTCTTGCAAGCCTCAATTCATTTTCAGCTTTAGCTAATCTGATTTGTGCCCTGCAGGTTCTGCAGACAGCATTATATTCTTCTTTAGATATGCCTCCCTCTTTCCATTTTATAAACATTTTTTTCTTCCTTTTTAGCATGTGCTTAAGTTCTGTGTTCATCCATCCTGGTTTCCTTAACTGCTTCCTATTCTTTCCTCTTTTCGGAATTGTTAACAACTGTGCTTTGAGAATTTCATTTTTCAAGATTTCCCATCCTTCCTGGACATTTTTGTCTTTAAGGATATCCAGCCATTGGATCCCTCCAATTCTCTTTCTGAATCCCTTAAAATCTGCCTTTCTGAAATCTAACCTTGACGTCTGAGTCTTCACAGGTCTTCCGCCTCTAGTTATCCAAAATTCTAAAATAGCATGGTCGCTACCTCCTAGGGTCCCAGCCACTTTTACCTCCTCAACCATTTCCTCCCTGTTTATAAGGATTAGATCCAAGGTAGCAGTTCCCCTTGTTTTCTCCCTTACCTTTTGGAAGATAAAGTTGTCAGCAAGAGAGGATAAGAATTTCCTTGACCTGTTAGTTTTGCCTGAGAGAGATTACCAACAAATGTCTGGATAGTTGAAATCTCCCATGACAACTATGTCATATTTTTTGGAGAACTTGGCCATTTGATGCATAAAGAGTTCATCCATAGCTTCAGCTTGCACAGGCGGCCTGTAGTAAATGCCTACAATGGTGTCCTTTCCATTGTTCTGTCCTTGTATTCTTACCCAAACAGTTTCCACAGAACTCCCAGTCTCTGAAGCTTCAATCTCTGTGCAGATATACGCGTTTCTAACATACAATGCGACACCCCCTCCTCGTTTATCAAGTCTGCTTCTTGCAAATAAGTTGTATCCTTCTAGTCTTGTATTCCAATCATGTGTATTGTCCCACCAAGTTTCAGTGATTCCAATGACATCATATTTCTTTTCCTGTGTTAGTAGTTCCAATTCTCCTTGTTTGTTGCCCATGCTTTGTGCATTAGTATAGAAACATTTTAGTTTGTGATTGGTTTCTCTTTCTCCAATATTTTTATTAATTAGATTCTTTCGTCTTTGTTCTTCCTTTCCACTTCTAATAGTAGAGTTCTCAATAGCATTTGTCAGGTGTATGGCTTTTTCTGGTCTTTTGCTTCCCTTCCCATGTTGTTCTAGTTTAAAGCTCTCCTTACAAGTGTAGCAAGGCGACTTCCAAATACATGCTTACCAGTCTTCGTAAGGTGCACCCCATCTCTAGCAAGTAGTCCATCGTATAAGTAGTTCACTCCGTGATCCAGAAATCCAAATCGTTGCTGACGGCACCATCGACGTAGCCAGTTGTTCACCTGCAGAATCTTATTCCACCTCCTTGTTCCATGGCCATCCACTGGGAGGATGGAAGAGAAGACCACCTGCGCTCCCAGTTCTTTCACTTTCTTGCCTAAGTCTTCAAAGTCTCTGCAGATGGTTTCCAGGTCGTTTCTTGCAGTGTCATTTGTCCCCACATGTAGTAGCAGGAATGGGTAGTCATCTGTAGGTCTGAAGAGTCCTGATATCCTGTCAGACACATCTTTAATTTTTGCACCTGGAAGACAACACATTTCTCTTGAAGTTATATCCGGTCTGCAGATAGCGGCCTCAGTTCCTCTCAACAGGGAATCCCCCATGACCACCACTCTCCGTTTCTTCTTCACAACATTTTTCTTTCTCCATCCAGGAGGACTCTGAAGGCGTACAAGGTTGCTGCTTGTTGGCAAAGTCTTATCCTGATGTATTTCTTCATTGTTTTCTTGCGTGAGAGCCTGGTACTGGTTTCTGAGCAGTATGGGTGCTGACTGCCTCCTGATCCTCCTGCTTCTCTGGGTCACATGTCTCCATTCCTCTGTTTCTTCAGGTGCACTTCGAATTTCTTCTCTTTCTGTAACATGAAGAGATAATTCTGCTCTGTCCAAGAACTCTTCACCTTCCTTAATGATCTTCAACGTAGCTAACCTCTCTTCGAGATTTTGCAACTTTTCCTCCAACAGGGACACAAGCTTGCATTTGTGGCATGTGAAGTTTGGCTTTTCCACTGGTAAGTCTGTGAACATGTAGCAAGAAATGCAGCTCACCAAATGGCTCCTGGCCTCTTCCATCTTGAGATTTCTTAAAAACGATGAAAGATGAGACTCTTCACTTATCCCAGAAGGCACTGGGAATATGTAAATGATCTCCTCAAGACTCTTCCCCTGGTTTTCCGATTTCCTCTTTTCAGCTGCAACGGCCAAAACCCAGTGATCGTTGAGCTCGCTGAGACTCTTCACTTATCCCAGAAGGCACTGGGAATATGCAAATGATCTCCTCAAGACTCTTCCCCTGGTTTTATTGCTTTTAGGTACAGTACTCCTCCCAAATCTCTGTCCCCTTTTGTCCACATGGTGACAGAATTCCTGGCAGAACTGCTATCCATTGGGCAAAAACAGAGAAAACAGAGAGAGAGAGAAAAAAGAAAACAGAGAGAGAGAGAGAGAAAGAAAGGAGTGTGAGAGAGAAAGAAAGAACAGGGAGAAAAAGAAGAAAGAACAGGGAGAGAAAGAAAGAGGGGAAAGAAAGAAAGAACACAGAGAGAGGCAGAGAAAGAACAGAGAGAGAGAAAGAAAGAAGTAAAGAAAGAAAGACATGAAAGAAAAAGAAAGAAAGAGGGAATAGAAAGAACAGAGAGAGAGAGAGAGAAAAAGAAAAAAGAAAGATTAGAGAGAGAAAGAAAGAACAGAGAGAAAGAAAATGAGGGAAAGACAGAACAGAGAATGAGAAAGAAAGAAAGAAAGAAAGAAAGAAAGAAAGAAAGAAAGAAAGAAAGAAAGAAAGAAAGAAAGGGTGTGGCGACTTATCTCCCTGGACAGAAAAATCCGGGGAGGGTTGGAAACTATAACCACCGTGAACGCTGAGGGCCGGCAGCAGGAACAACAGCCAGGCCAGTGGCCGCATAAGCTGGCAAGCAGCCAGATGAGCGGGCGCTGACACCCGCAGCCCACATGACAGCGGCCCAGCGAGAAAATGCCCAGTTGGGCATATTTTACCAATCCGGCCCTGATTTGAACACAACTGTATCGGGTATTGGTAAGCATAGGAGAAATGGCACAACAAATTCTATGGTCCATTTTCTCCTATTACCCTTGTGAAAATGAAAAAATTGGGACCAAAACAACAGTTTTGTGGGAAAAATTTTTTTTTACATTTTCACTGCTGTGAAGCACCTGCTGGTTCAAGGTGCTCACCACACATTTAGATAAATTCCTTGAGGGGTGTAGTTTCCACAATAGGGTCACTTGTGGGGGGGATTCCAATGTTTAGGCAAAAGCACTATTTTTTATGGAAAAAGTAAAGTTTTATTTTTTTTACTTCCACATTGCTTTAATTCATGTGAAGCACCTAAAGGTTAATAAGCTTATTGAATGTGGTTTTGAGCACTTTGAGGGGGTGCAGTTATTCAAACAGTGTAATTTTGGCGTATTTTCTGTCACATAGGCATCTCAAAGTCACTTCATATGCGATGTGGTCCCTAGTTTATACATTTTTCAGGAAAAACAAGAAATTACTGATCAACTTTTAAAAACAGCTCACTAAAGGACATAAATGAAAATAAAAATACCAGAAAAAAACAGCATTACCAACACCAAGTCAGATCACAAATGCACTAACAAAACGCACCAGACCCCCATGATAAAGGCGAGGCAGAAAAGGTGCCAGATAATGATGGAAGCAGCCACTCACAAACCTACCAGTTCATGGTGGGGATGGCTGCCTATTAAAAATGCACACAAATGAGGCTTGCATAGGAGGCCAGTCACACAGGTAATTGTGATGCACAGTGTCTGGCTTAGGCTAGTTTCACACTAGCGTTTTGGAGCGCAGCGACGGCCTGCGCACGGCCGCCGCTAAGCCCCGCCCCTGCCACGCCTCCGCCGGTAGCTCCGCCTACCGGCGCATGACGCTGCATGCGTCCTGCATCCCCTATCTTTATCACTGGGGGCGCAGGCCGTGCGCAGTATGCGTTTGGCAGCGCATGCGCCTTTTTGACGGTGCGCCGACCTGCGCCAAACGCAACCTGCTGCAGTTTGGTTGCGCCGGCGCACCGTCAAAAAGGCGCATGCGCCGCCAAACGCATACTGCGCACGGCCTGCGCCCCCAGTGATAAAGATAGGGGACGCAGGACGCATGCAGCGTCATGCGCCGGTAGGCGGAGCTACCGGCGGAGGCGTGGCAGGGGGCGGGGCTTAGCGGCAGCCGTGCGCAGGCCGTCGCTGCTCTCCAAAACGCTAGTGTGAAACTAGCCTCAGAGCCTACTAATGACGCCCATAATATTAGATCAGGCGGGCTGTCCAGCACTATATGAGTGCACCCCACAAGGACAGACGCCCCAGTTCACCAAACCAACACTAAAAGGGCCTGGCTGCATCCTGCAAAAATGAAAAAATGTGCAATAAAAATGAAAAATAATGTATATGATAAATACATTACGTGAGGTAATGGTAAATATTTTTATCCAAAATACACAAGCTCGCAACCAACGTCAAGGGTTCTCTCGCTTGGGAGCCGTAACACTAAAATCAAAAACAGCTCACTAAAGACATAAATTCAAAAAACATGCCAGAAAAAAAATAGCCTTACCAACACCAAGTCAGATCACAAAAGCCCTAACAAGACGCACCAGACCCCCATGATAAGGGCAGGGGCAGCACAGGTGCAAAATATGGATTGAAGCCGCCACTCACAAGCCTAGCAATTGATGGAGAGGATGGCTGCCTAGTAAAAAATGCACACAAATGAGGCTTGTGTAGGACACCAGTTACTCAGGTACATGTGATGTACAATGTCTGGCTTACAGCCTATTAATGACACTCATACTATTAGATCAGGCGGGCTGTCTAGCACTATATAAGTACACCCCACAAGGATGTGTGTTTTTTTGTTTTGGTTTTCTTTTTCCCTTTTATTGTGTTTTTTTTGTGGTATCTTTTTTAAATCTATGTCCTTTAGAGAGCTGTTCTTGATTTTAGTGTTATGATTCTCTTTATATTGAACCATCCAATTTACATTACCCTTATAGTTGTTTATCACTACTGCGTATAGTAATTCACTCACTTATTTTTAAAACATCCTCAAACTCTGTTTTC
This sequence comes from Dendrobates tinctorius, assembly GCF_039654945.1. Classification (NCBI taxonomy): domain Eukaryota; kingdom Metazoa; phylum Chordata; class Amphibia; order Anura; family Dendrobatidae; genus Dendrobates; species Dendrobates tinctorius. The sequence continues at coordinate 12,988,846 of NW_027361715.1, forward strand.
AGACTCTCTTTCACTTTGTCCTTATACGTACTACATATATTCTTTGACCATCCTTTCATCACGAAGCCCGTCCTACCTGCAACCACATCCATCCAGCTCTGTTGGTTGTGTACCTGCACAGGATATGAGAGCGCCCATGACACAGTAGGCGCGGTCTCGATGCGGGTGCCAAACACCTGACTGGCGCTGTGGATCATTGACATTCCCGCTTGACCACGATCCTGTGTCTTTTTTAGTTCCGGAGCGCAGCTTTGCCACCACACTCGCCGTCAAACCTGGGGATGTGTCATCACATGACACGGACTCTCGTCTTCCATTGGCTCACTGGAACATTTAAATCCCTGACACCCTCTGCCCAGACATGCCCCCCTGACGAAGCTGGGTGAAACCTACTCGGCAGGGCAGAGGGACGGGACTCATCCACATCTCTGTATGCTACCTGGATCCAGGTAAAAAATTTGTGCCTAGTTTTTACTGCCTGACTCCAATCATAGCTATGTTTTCTGCAATTTGTGCACTACTGGGTGTCTTTGATTGGCATTCCCTTAGTTCTAACTTTTATGGTCAATACCTTGTATGGGGTTTACACAAAGCTCCGTGTTGTCTTCACTTGCACAGACTGTGCTGCACGTCTGTTCATCCTGTTTTGTTATTCCAGCAAGGTGATACTATGTGCCACTTTAATGCATCTCAGCCTTTGTAACTGATCACACCAGCTTCAAGAGTCAGTTCCGTTTTCCTATTCAGTCATGAACTTTTTGTTATTGACCTTTATACTAAAGAATTACATGAATGATTTAGTTTTTTTTTTACCGTGTTTGAACCTACCTAAGTTCAAACTTTATTGGTAATCTATGCTTTGGCACTAGGCACTTTAATATTCTATATAGCACTGATATTCTATGGATTACTGAACTCTTGTTTCATACCTGTAAGGGGGGTGAGATATAATGTCCTTCTTGCTTCCCTTCCTCTAATTGCCTTTGATTTTGTAGTGTCGGTGGTGGGGTGCCGAGCTGGGGGGTGGTCCTACTTTTATACCGCGCAGAGATGACAACAGAGACACGATGGAGGCAGATTCTGGGTGCAACAGGTCCAAGTTTATTTCTTCACTTGCCGTCCGACTGACGGCACACCTCGCGGCCCTCCGTTTCCAGAACCGCTTCTCACACCGTACACTGGAGACGTGTCTGCACACACCGTCCCCTCCTTTACTGTCGACGCTCCTGACAGTTCCGTCACTGTGGCCGCCTTAGGCCCATTAACCAACAGCGCTTCTACTGCTCAGTCGTCGTGTCACATACGGTGTCTTACACCCAGTACCTCGTCTCAACTGCGGTCCTTTCCTGTCAGGACCACCCCCCTGACGTCCTCTCTCCTCAGTCCCCCTGGTCTGGATTCTCCTCAGAGTGCACAGACTGTCGTAGTCCTCCTGTCACTTGAGCTCCCCCTGGGGACTGGAATCTTCTGGAACCCTCCCTCAGAATTTATAGCTCACCCGGTTCCTTGAAACTGTCACTCCAACTGTCACCTCGCCCCCCATGACCAACGGTTTCTAAAGCCCTAAGCTGCTGTAAAGTCCTTCGCTCACACTCCACCCTGCCATCTAATGGTCATCCCAAGGTACTGCACGTCCACTACACTTTCCTAGTTGTTTCCCCACTGTAATCACTGACTCCTACCTACACTGTGCAAACCTATCTTTCTTCACTCTGACTAGTCCGTCCGTCCGTCAGGTCACCTTCCCTACACTCCACCTTCCTTTGTCCATTGTCGTCCTCGACAATCGTCATCCCTGCCTTCGTCGTTCTGAATCTACACCTACATTCTGTTGTCGGACCAGAAGTTGAGCCAAACCCACTATCTGCGGGGGCCGAACCATACTGGGAGCACTATGCTCTGAGCAGCCTACTGCTACTCACCAGCACGCACGCCACATGACAACGTCTTTCAAATTGGGCAAGGTACACCCGTATTCTCTCTACGGCGTGTATCTTTCCCCTACTCTCCCCTACTGTTACCTTTCACTATCCGGTACGCCATGATCGAGGCCACTCACCTACCAGATCATTGCCGGCGCCCGCCTTTCCTTCTTCAGGGGTGTCCGTGGTGTTGGGGACCTGACCTAGGATGGCTGTCTTTCTCACGTCTTCCCACTCATTTTCCTTCTTTCAATTACATGTCATGGTCGGCGTCCCGGTCTCCCAGACCTCAACTCTTAGATCCCTACCGGATCTCACACTTTCCTTTGGTCCCGCAGACCTTCCCTTACCCGGACCTGTTGCATTTTACTTTGGCATATTATACAATAAACAACTTTATAATAGCACAAATACCCATTTTTATGTTATTTTTTTTTTTCATTTTCTTTTGCTTTAAAACTCAACATCCAACAGTAAATATCACCAGTACTCCTTTTCCCTCCCCCTTCCTTGGACATGGACACTCCCTCTCTTCTAAGTATCCCCGCTCTGTCAGTCTAACAAGTAAACACAAACTATCCTGTAAGAGGAACATAGAAAAACAGACATAAAAATCACAGATAAACATTTCTTTTTTTTTTTAAAAGCTGACCGCGAACTGTCCTTTTGACCTGCACAACGGTGCAACGAACTCCTGACAGTTCAATCCTCCTTTCGGTGGTCAGTAGTATGGGACCCCACAACCGTGGAGCTCCCAGGATGCAAGAAGTGTCCCTTTCTGCAAGATAGTATAAACGAGCCGTCCCGGGGGTCGTGCAGCCGCCATGCCAGCCTCTCCCCTCTCATGGAGCAGGTTCCAGACTTCCTGCCCCCTGGCCCTCTTCTTCTCTATAACTCCTGCGACCCAAACAGAGGGTCCGGCATGAGCCCTGGAGTCCGGTGGGCGGGACTTAACTGAGGAAGGACGTGGATCAGAGGCGGCCGATGATTCCTGCGGCTCAACAGCCGCTGGGGCCAGGTGGCAAATGGGGACAACCGGGTCCTTGGAGGCTGGAATCACAAGGCCCACTAAGTCGGCCGCAGTCGACTTCAGCAGCGGCATAACCGCGGCCTCAGGACAGGCCGCATCCACTACTTCCAATGGAGCCGGAGTAACGGCCGGTTCCAACGACGCAGCTGCTATCAGCAGGGGGAACGCAGCAGCATCTTCTTTGGATGACTTCCGCACTGGCGGCTCCAGGCGGGGTACCTCAGGGACTTGAGCAGGGGCCTCGCACAACTCTGCATACACCACTGGGCCCGATGTACCCAGGCCTTTCGGTGCGCAGGGGGCAGCGTGCTGCGGCGGAATGATGAGGGCCGCTGGCGGAGGCACTGGTGGTGCCGGGGGTACTCTCACCTTCCCCGGCGCTGCGGCCTCCATCACATCAATACGTGGCTTCACCCGCAGCCTCCGTCCCTCGCTCCACTGTCCCGCGGGTTTTTCCCCTAAACTCGGGGGCTCCGCTGAGAAGTCCTCTGCTGGTATTGGTGGCGGCCGTTTTCGCTGACTCCGCTCAGGCTCCGCTCCCCAGCTCAGCATCCCGCTGCTCTCCTGTGGCTCTGAGGGCGACTTCTGGCACAGCTCCATCCCCTGCCGCCACTGCCACTCTAGGCGGCCGATGCCCCGACACCTGCAGAGTCTCATACCGTCCGTTGGGCAGCACTCGAATGGCATCAGACAGCCGCAGCCAAGTTTTTCTTCTGTGCCACTCCCTCTGTGAGGTGAGGTGTCGGCAGGCCTCTCCACCATCCTGTCAGGGTCCAATATATGGAAGCGTCGATTTCCAGGCACATACTGCTTCCTTTTGGGGTACGTTGGAGGGGGTCCCAGTCCATTCAACACGACTGCAAACACCCGGACCTCTCCTCTGCGCTGAAGCAACACCGCCATACTGCACAGTACCTGGTACCGCCCCGTATCCTCTGCTGGCCACACAGATCCGCCACAGCGCTTCCCATTTGTATTCCACAGGTAGGTCATTTGTAATCCACAGGTAATTGTAATCCAAACAGAGTAGTCCAAGTCCTTTTCCATTCTTTGAGGCAGGTCTGCCGCAGAAGATGGGGTATTAGCGGCGGCGACCCTGCCAACTACGCCAAATGTAGTGTCGGTGGTGGGGTGCCGAGCTGGGGGGTGGTCCTACTTTTATACCGCGCAGAGATGACAACAGAGACACGATGGAGGCAGATTCTGGGTGCAACAGGTCCAAGTTTATTTCTTCACTTGCCGTCCGACTGACGGCACACCTCGCGGCCCTCCGTTTCCAGAGCCGCTTCTCACACCGTACACTGGAGACGTGTCTGCACACACCGTCCCCTCCTTTACTGTCGACGCTCCTGACAGTTCCGTCACTGTGGCCGCCTTAGGCCCATTAACCAACAGCGCTTCTACTGCTCAGTCGTCGTGTCACATACGGTGTCTTACACCCAGTACCTCGTCTCAACTGCGGTACCTTCCTGTCAGGACCACCCCCCTGACGTTCTCTCTCCTCAGTCCCCCTGGTCTGGATTCTCCTCAGAGTGCACAGACTGTCATAGTCCTCCTGTCACTTGAGCTCCCCCTGGGGACTGGAATCTTCTGGAACCCTCCCTCAGAATATATAGCTCACCCGGTTCCTTGAAACTGTCACTCCAACTGTCACCTCGCCCCCCATGACCAACGGTTTCTAAAGCCCTAAGCTGCTGTAAAGTCCTTCGCTCACACTCCACCCTGCCATCTAATGGTCATCCCAAGGTACTGCACGTCCACTACACTTTCCTAGTTGTTTCCCCACTGTAATCACTGACTCCTACCTACACTGTGCAAACCTATCTTTCTTCACTCTGACTAGTCCGTCCGTCCGTCAGGTCACCTTCCCTACAATTTGTTAATATGTACATGTTCCTAATATTGACAATGTATATGTTGAATGCTGCATATAAAGATGTATTACCGCTCACTTTACTGGTACTGCCAAATATATATATATGTGTTACCATGCTTTAGAGACTGCGTTCCTTAGAGCTACACTGTATATAATATGAAGTGATGTATATTGCTGTTCATGTGTAGTATAGGGTAAGTAAGTGTATTCTTTTGGGGACAATAGAGGAGGGCACTTTGTTACTTAGTTCTTATGCATAGGGTAAGTGTAGTTCTGTTGTGGGCCACTAGATGGGGGGCATACTAGTGGGCCTTATAGGTATAGCTGATAGGATGGTTATAGAGGGTTAAATGTAGGAGGGGCTGCCGGGCAGTAAGAGAAAAGCTTGTAGGAAGTTAAGTCAGACGGGGCCAGGGTGCCCTAGTGTCCACATGGGCTATAGGCCTGGACAGCTTGGCAACCACGTAACGTTAAAGCACTGCTGCCCACGTTACCCACTGCCACTCTGTGTCATAGCAGTGGGCCAGAACAAGAAAGGAAAGATGTGGCGACTTATCACCTGGGCAGATGCTTTTAGGGCAGGAGTCAGTTGGACTGAGGAGATGAAGGAAGTTGGAGCTTCGACGAGATCGGTACAGATGGGCCGGCTGCTTTACCAGAGGCATCCAAACCTGGTGACTGATGATTTCGAGTCTGAGGCGAAACAGGCAGAAGGAATTGTCATCATGGCGAGGTCAGGCCAGGAAGGTACTGGGGAGCAGTCTAGGACGGTCTGGTTCGGGCGTGTACTGCACAGAAGCGACAGCCAGAAAGGGAAAGATGGAAACAAGTAAATGTCACAATGTACCAACTGTGAATGTAACGTGTGAAGTACTCAGTAAAGAAAATGTTAAAGTTAACTTGGACTGTGTCTCTATTGCTGGGGGTCGCCTGAAAGAGGGATCGTCGTCGCCTGAGAAGTGCCCAGAGGAAGCTGAATCTGGAGATGCAGGTATGCTGAAAAGAAGAGTACAATTTTCTATAGGGGAAGGACTGGAAATAAATATTGTGGTTGTTCAGGTCACGACTACCGTCCTGTCCCTTTCTTAAATACCTGTAGCATTTTTTACTGAGCTTTCTACTGTTTAGGACATGAAGAAGTTTATCATGTAGCAATTTATTGATTGAGTCCCACGTCCCTCTTTTTATTCTTGCACCTTCCTTAAATTTTAACTTTGTGTTGTACTATGTTACCAATAAAATAAAATTATTTTAAATTTATTTGTAATCTAACTGAGACACTCCCCTATCCTAGTGGTAAAATCTGCTCCAGGGATATTAACAATTGATTCTTCCATTTTTGCAGGATGCCGACGGGTTCTTTAGTGTTGGTTGTGTGAACTGGGGCATCTGTGCTTGTGGGGTGCACTCATATAGTGCTGGACAGCTGATATATAATCTAATAGTATGGACATCATTACTAGTCTGTAATACAGACACTGTGAAACAGTACCTGGCGGCATCCACTATACAATTGACGAAGCTGTGCTGTGCCGCCGGCGCCAATGGGAGCAGCTGATTGGTGGGGCTGCCGGTTTTGCCTTCTCATTAATCAGATATTGATGATGTGTCCTAAGGATTAGCTATCAAATATTTGGCACCTAATGAGTAGCTTTAGTTAAGTATAACTTGATGCTATAATACAGTTTACACTGGGGAAGGGGGTACTGGTGGTGTACTTCTTCTCCCTAAATTATACTGTCCAATCATAAGAAGTCAGCAACATAAAAGGACTTGTGATGAAGTCATCAGGATTACATAACCAGTGCAAGGGTCCTGCCAGACGTAATGTGCAGACAAAATATGCACTTGATATATTACACAGCACTATCCAAAACCCAAGATCGCTCCTCTGGCTCATAACCTCCCAAGTACATGAGATACTGTAAGGATCCGTTCACATCATGAGAATGCAGAATTTTTCTAGATATAATAAACAGATAACGAGCAATAATCTTTTTTAGAATCATAGGAAAATACTTGTGTGCCTAGGTGGGTATCCCAGGAACCACTTAGGCGCTCGGCAGTGGTCATCTTGGACAGGCATGTATCTGATAACCTGTTTCCCCACAATAGAAGCAAAGAATAAACTCTTGTCACCAGACACTCTGCAGGTGTCGAGCTCAAGTAACGCTGATCTGCAAGGATTTCTCAGATGGTGTAGGTGTGACGTAGATTTTAGACATCGGTGCAGAGCTGGTCGGTTGCTCTGCTCTGAGTTCCTACAATTGTCTATCTAGACAGCGTGAAAGGGACAGGACTACTTCAAGGGAGTCAGGAGCAAGAAACTCAACTAGAATATTTTTAGCTAATCTTGAACTTGGTGGTTTCATGCAGAGTCTGTAGACCAATGTAGAAACTCTATACAGGACTCGTCTGCAGAATACAATTTCTGGCGTAGAGCCATCGGCTTGCCTTGTTCAAATGCTAAAAGACAGGATTTTCAAAAAACAGTCGATACAGGAGAACTAGGGGACGTCCAGAGTTAGGGGGGGAAAAAGCTCAACCTTGTGGGGCATGCTGCAGTAGGGATATGATGAGATGCACTTGTTGGCTCTCAGAATCTGGTGAGTATGGATGGAGTATAAAGTACATTTTACAACATTCCATAAATGTCAAGAAATCCTTATGGATATCAGCAAAAAAAGCCACGTTAAGTTCATCTTGGGTTAAGATGTGACCGGTGGTGCCTCAGCGACTTGTGCCTGGGCAAATTCATGAAGCTGCAAACATACTGCCAGGTCCTGAGCTAGCTAGGTCAGAAAATGCATCTGATTAATGACAGCTTTGAGTTGATCCATGTATTTTGGGCATTATATTGATATTGAAATCAGTACAAGATAGCTAGCCAGAGGGACTGACTGTCATAAGGTGGGTAGTTAGGGAGGCGAGTCAAAACCAGGATGTTCAAATCAAAGGCAGAGTCGTCAGGCAGATGAATAAATGGGAAACAGTCTAACTCTGTTTTCTGAACCTGACCTATCAGCACAGAGGTGGAACGCAGCTAAACCAGGGGTGCAGAAGCTATAACTGACAGCTGGGGATGTAATAGGGAGGAGTCCAGTGCTTGACTCCAGCAGAAACTATTTACTATTATCTAGTAAGGTCCCAGAATAAATACAGTGACTAGAGGAATACAGTTCCAGTACCAAGGCCAACCGAGTGTTCTGACATGGAAGTCAGAATTCCATCTCCACCTTCATTACTTAGGCCAAGGTCTCTCTTTCCCTCCTGTACATAAATTCCCCCCCCCCCATTCATCCTTTACATTGACTCGTCCAACCTTCTATTATGTTTTTGTCCCAGGAAAAATAGTTTTCTACCATTATAATCCCATATACAACCCCTGGCAAAAAGTAAGGAATCACCGGTCTTGGAGGATGTTCATTCAGTTGTTTAATTTTGTAGAAAAAAAGCAGATCACAGACATGGCACAAAACTAAAGTCAATTCAAATGGCAACTTTCTGGCTTTAAGAAACACTAAAAGAAATCAAGAACAAAAAATGTGGTAGTCAGTTATGGTTACTTTTTTCAACCGAGCATAGGGAAAAAATTATGGCATCACTCAATTCTGAGGAAAAAATTATGGAATCACCCTGTAAATTTTCATTCCCAAAACTAACACCTGCATCAAATTAGATCTGCTTGTTAAGGGCCTGTCACACCAAGCGATATCGCTAGCAATATCGCTATAACGTCACTGTTTTTTGTGACGTTATAGCGATATTGCTAGCGATATCGCTATGTCTGATACTTACCTCCGACCGGCTCCACCGCTGGTTATCGCTGATCGCGCGAAAACGTCCTGGACCGTTTCTCGTCATCAGCTTCCTGCTGGGCTTCCTGTGGCGCCGACGAGCGACACGTGGACGCAGGCGGGAGGACGTCAAGATCGCAGCGTCTGACAGGTAAGTAGCGACCCCAGACCGCTGCTATGTCACTGGTGAAATCTACCTGTGTGGCAGCTCACTAGCAACCACTTAGCGATGCACCAGCGATCCTGACCGCGTCATATCGCTGGTCGGGATCGCTGGTGCATCGCTAAGCATAACAGTACCTTTAGTCTGCATATAAAAAGGAGTGAGCACACCTTGGAGAGCTGTTGCACCAAGTGGACTGACATGAATCATGGCTCCAACACGAGAGATGTCAATTGAAACAAAGGAGAGGATTATCAAACTCTTAAAAGAGGGTAAATCATCACGCAATGTTGCAAAAGATGTTGGTTGTTCACAGTCAGCTGTGTTTAAAATCTGGACCAAATACAAACAAAATGGGAAGGTTGTTAAAGGCAAACATACTGGTAGGTCAAAGCATCAAGACAGGAAACTTAAAGCAATATGTCTCCAAAACAGGAAATACACAACAAAACAAATGAGGAACGAATGGGAGGAAGCTGGAGTCAACGTCTGTGACCGAACTGTAAGAAACCGGCAAAAGGAAATGGGATTTACATACAGAAAAGCTAAATGAAAGGCATCATTAACATCTAAACAGAAGAAAACAATGTTACAATGGACTAAGGAAAAGCAATCGTGGACTGTGGATGACTGCATGAAAGTCATATTCAGTGATGAATCGCGAATCTGCATCGGGCAAGGTGATGATGCTAGATCTTTTGTTTGGTGCCGTTCCAATGAGATTTATAAAGATGACTGCCTGAAGAGAACATGCAAATTTCCACAGTCATTGATGATATGGTCCTGCATGTCAGGTAAAGGCACTGGGGAGATGGCTGTCATTACATCTTCAATAAATGCACAAGTTTATGTTGATATTTTGGACACTTTTCTTATCCCATTAATTGAAAGGATGTTTGGTGGATGTTGAAATCATTTTTCAAGATGATAATGCATCCTTCCATAGAGCAAAAACTGTGCAAACATTCCTTGAAAAAAGACACATAAGGTCAATGTCATGGCCTGCAAATAGTCCGGATCTCAATCCAATTGAAAATCTTTGGTGGAAGTTGAAGAAAATGGTCCATGACAAGGCTCCAATCTGCAAAGCTGATCTGGCAACAGCAGTCAGAGAAAGTTGGAGCCAGATTGATGAAGAGTACTGTGTGACACTCATTAAGTCCATGCCTCAGAGACTGCAAGCTGTTATTGGAGCGCCCAGCCAGGGTTATCGGGGTACTCGGCACCGGGCCCATTGATCTCAATGGGAGTTGTCACAGGAGCTGTGACCCGGTCCGTGGCCCTGGCGCTCCATGGCAAAAAGGGGGTGAAAGAACAATGAAATAGAGTTGATGAATAGTTTGTGACGCCACCTGTGGTGTTCGGCAAGTGAGATGTTAGGTCGACGCTTCATGCAGATCCTCTGGGGCTGATGGTGTGTTGCAGCCAAGATGGTGAAGCTCCCCACAGGTAGAGTTGTAGCCCTAGGGCAGTGTAGATGAAGCAGGAGAGGAGAGGCATAGGTGTGGCGCCCCCAGGAGTATGGTCGCCACAGTGGCTTTGCCTTCCTCCAGGGGAGGGTAATGCCAGGCTTGAAGGCAATGATGGGTCTTTCTCGCAGTCAATACATACATGCAACACAGTTCCACTCCAGGCCAGCAGGGGGAACTCTGAACCAAAACTGAAGGAAGGGAGGAGTGCTCTCTGAGGGCCAAGAAGAAGGAGTGGTCAGTTAGTCTGCGGAGGGTGAAGTGTGCAGACGTGTAGAGAAAAGCTGGAGGTTGAGCTGCGGAAGGCGAGCTCCCTCAGTGTGAGAATGCATGAACTGGAGCCTGGTCTCCACGGTTGTACGGACACTAACGGTCCTGCAACAGACACCAGAGGAGTAGGAGGCTGTAAATGCCCTACTCCCATTTAAGACTTGAGGGCACAACAGCAGCTTGGATAGAGAGCCGGGACTTAAGTGAAGGGAGTCCCCGAGATAGGCTACAGCTGTCTGCCATGCAAGTAAGGTTCTTGAAAACATCTGACAGGAGGAACTTCAGTGTAACTTAGTACTTGGAGTACTTCATTCAAACAAGCATTGGGAAGGAGACTGCACAGCCCATCTGCTGAGAGAGAATCCCTGAATTGCTTCCAGGCTAGCCTGCTCCGTTATCATCTGTAATCAGGACCCTGGACTGCAGTTATCAAGTATAGGTAGAGAAATCGCACCCTGCTGTGTCTTGTCTGCTTCCTACCCTTTCGGCACTGCTACATCCCCGTGCCAACCACCTCTACACTGCCCTGGGACTACAGCTTCACCTGTGGGGAGTTTTTACACCTTTGCTGCATCATACCATCAGTCCCAGTGGATCTGCATGCAGTGTCGGCTTAACATCTCACTTGCCGAACACCACAGGTGGCGTCACGAACTATTCCATTAACTACATTCCCCCATTACTTGGACGCCCAGGGACATGGACCGGGTCACCGCTGCTGTGACACATCCCCCTGACACCGGCCCGGTACCGAGTACCCCACAGCCCTGGGAGGGCGACCCAATTTGGCATCACGAACAGGATTACGGAGCCCGGTACCCCCCCGGGTCCTGTGTGCCATAGACTGTTAAAAGACTGTGAAATTGGCGCCAATTGCCGCCATTGCTGCGCTGCTTGGCACGCACGGGAAGAAGGGGCAGGCCTTTGTGGGCGGAGCCTGCCACAGAGCGCGAAGAAGTGCAGTGCCGTGTGGGAAGACAGGACAGCGACCCCGTCCTTGGCTAACGTTAACTAGGGGGGAAAAGAATGTCCGATCCGAGCGACGATGCCGCGGCGGGCGCCGGCGCCAACACTGCAGCACTGCAAGGAGGAGCGCCCGCCACAGCGGTCTCCTTAATGCTGCTATCCATGCCCTACATACCGGGAGTGGCCTGGCTACCACAGTACTCGGATGAGTCACATACCCTGAGTGAATTTAAAGAGAGACTGTGCAGTTTGTTTAAAGTATACCCTCTGTCTGAAAGCCAGAAAGTGAATATCCTGATTGGACAGCTAACGGGTGCAGCACAGAGAGAAGTGAAAGCCTGACAGGACACTGATAAAGAGACTGTTGCAAAGATCCTGGCCAAGCTGAGAAGCACTTTTGACACCCGCACTGCAGCTGAAATCAAGATGAGGTTCTTTGGCTGTAAGCAGAGAGCACAGGACAGTATCAGGGACTATGCTCTCAACCTGCAGGAGGCGCTGCGAGCAATTAAGCAAGTTGACCCTGACAGTGTGGAGGAAGATAAACTGTTAAAGGAGCAGTTCATTGAAGGACTTCTATCCAGTACACACCGAGGACAGTTGCGTATCATAACCCTGCAAGATCCTGATCTGGACTTTGCTGATTTTAAGGACAGGGCTATACGGGAACTGCAGGAACCCACTGACAGCCGTCCAGCGCCCTTGAGGCGCCCAGCGATCACCTACCACCAGGAAGCAATATCTTTTCCTTTCATCCCTGTGGTGGCTGATGCACAGACTCTGGATAAAGATCCAACTGAGGAGCTGCGTCTTCAGGTCCAGGAGTTGACTAAAGGGATGGCTGCACTTACTAAAACCGTGCAGCCCCTGCAGGTGTCCTCCAAAGAAAAGATCCAGCTTGCTTCCAGTCCAGAGGATGTCCCGTGGCTCCGGAGGAGGAGAACCCCGCCACTTCGAGGGAGGAACAATGATCGCTATGACCAGGACGGATGTCCCATCTGTCGTCGCTGCTACAAGGCAGGTCATCTTGCAAGATTTTGTCCTTTAAACGAGCAACCTCTGGGGCCGAGGGCCAACCCCCAGTAATAGGATACCCAGGCCCAAGGAACTGGCGAGCCAAGTATGTGGGGGGGGAGACCAATCCTTCCAGTGGTGATTGACGGCATCCCCATGAACGCTCTGCTGGACACTGGCTCCCAGGTGACCACTATGCCGTACATTCTTTATAAGAGTGTATTACAACTTCTGCCACAAGTATGTGCAGACCAAAAAAGGCAATAGGCAATTAGCTGAATCAATAAAATCAATCATTTATTCATATAAATTCATAAAATTGTAACAAGGAAATTTCTCAGAAAAATACACCAGGTACACACAGAAATAAATTATTATCAAAAATGATCATGAGTTGTGTCTAATTTAACTGTAATAATACAAATGTGTTGCACTCCATGATGAACAAATCAGCGCTTCCTAAACTGTTGTTATGAGCTTCATTATACTCCCTATATAAAATATCTGCCGTAGTGGCCGGGAGAAAAAGAAACTAATCTTTAATAGAACAATGTGCAATACAACAAAAGGGGTCAAGATTATTAATGGCCTGCATTAATGCAACCACTATAACTCTTCCATTCTATATGATCCCCTTTTAAACAATATGCAGTGCATAGTGCTAAATGACAGCTTCGTTATACTCCCTGCAAAATGCACCTGCCATAGTGGCTGGGAGCAGAGGGAAACTAATCTAAAGTGGAACAATGCATAGTGCAAAAGAAAACTCAGGATTGCCTGAAAATTACATCAATATATTTCTGTGGCTCTTTCACTCATGTGCCCGGCTACCCCGACAGCGCCGTTTCGCCATGCTGGCTTCCTCAACAGGGGGCGTATATACGTTTCTTTTTCTCCCGGCCACTACGGCAGATATTTTATATAGGGAGTATAATGAAGCTCATAACAACAGTTTAGGAAGCGCTGATTTGTTCATCATGGAGTGCAACTCATTTGTATTATTAAAGTTAAATTAGACACAACTCATGATCATTTTTGATAATAATTTATTTCTGTGTGTACCTGGTGTATTTTTCTGAGAAATTTCCTTGTTACAATTTTATGAATTTATATGAATAAATGATTGATTTTATTGATTCAGCTAATTGCCTATTGCCTTTTTTGGTCTGCACATACTTGTGGCAGAAGTTGTAATACAATGTATTGAATGAAGGTGGCTATTATTTTGGGACTAATTTTGCTATGTATAAAATTCTTTATAAGAGGTATTGGGCTGATTCTGAACTTACCCGAGGCCCAACTGATGAACTGACAGTAGTTGCCAGTAATGGTCAGTCTTTGCCGCAGATTGGATGTAAGGAGATTACTGTTAAAGTGGGTCGGGTAGAGCTGAAATCTCAGGGCCTGATAGTTGTTGATATTGATCGACGTGAATGCAATCCCATGATGACTCTTGGTACAAATGTAATTGAAAATTGTCTGTCCGAGGTTATTGCCTTGTTGCAACAGGTGGCTGAGACTGCTGGTTCCGGAGAACGAGTCCTGCAGAAGGAGATCCGAGCCCAGATGCAAAGACAACAGGTAGAACTCTCTGGCGGAGAGATTGGCAGCGTCAGAGTGAGTGATGCTTTCCCCATTGCCATACCCCCCAGATGTGAAATGTTGGTTTGGTGTCGGGCAGCTATAGGTCTTAGAGGGAGAGATTACCAGGCATTGGTAGAACCAGTATACTCCGACAGCAGGCCCACTGTCCTGACAGCAAGAGGGGTGGTTGATGTCAGAAAAGAGAGAGCACCTGTATGCCTTTTGAATTGTGGGGAAGAGGAGGCCACAATACCTCGGTACGCCACAGTTGCCAAGCTTCTCACTGTTAATAACAACTCTTTGCAGGCAGCAGAACCCTTGGTCTCATCCGATCAAGTGGAGGACAATGGCTCTGTGGAACAGCCAGAGGAGTGGTGTCAGCAACTGCAGGTGGGAACTTACTCTACACTTTCATACCAGAAAAATGGAGTTTACAGAGTGACACAAGAGTATGAGCGGGTATTCAGCAAACACCCACTAGATTTTGGGCAGGCAAAAGGGGTTCAACATCATATCCCCACTGGAGACCATCCACCCATAAAGGAGAGGTACAGACCTATACCCCCAACACAATACCAATGTGCTAAGAGTATGTTGAGAGAGATGAAGAAAGCTGGGGTTATCAGAGACAGTTGTAGCCCCTGGGCAGCTCCAATAGTTTTTGTAAAGAAAAAGGATGGTACCATGAGAATGTGTGTTGATTACAGGAAAATTAACAGCATCACACATAAAGACACCTACCCATTACCTAGAATTGAGGAATCATTAGCTGCACTTAAAACTGCTAACTACTTTTCCACCTTGGATCTCACTAGTGGGTATTGGCAGGTTCCCGTGGCACAGGCTGATAAGGAGAAAACAGCATTTACCACTCCAATGGGTCTCTGTGAGTTCAATTATATGCCACTTGGGCTCTGCACTGCCCCAGGAACATTTCAACAGCTGATGGAGTGCTGCCTGGGACACATGAACTTTGAGACTGTCCTGTTGTACCTGGATGATGTCATTGTTTTCTCCAAAACCTATGAAGATCATCTGGAACACCTGGCTGAAGTGTTTGAAGCTTTGTCCAATTTTGGCCTGAAGGTGAAGCCTTCCAAATGCCACCTCCTGAAGCCCAGGGTACAGTACCTCGGTCATGTGGTCAGTGCAGAAGGTGTGGCACCAGATCCTGACAAGGTCACAGTCATCCGGGACTGGCCGAAGCCCAGCAACCTTCATGAAGTACGCCAATTCCTCGGACTGGTAGGCTACTACCGAAGATTCATCAAGGGCTTTACTGAAATAGCCACCCCTATGTAAAACCTTCTGGTAGGGCAGCCCAAGAAGACCAAACAGAAAAATCTCCCTTTTGAATGGACTGAAGAGTTGGAGAGATCCTTCACTCGGCTGAAGATGGCTCTCACAGGTGACGAAGTTCTGGCCTACCCAGATTATGAGAAACCCTTTGTGCTGTACACAGATGCCAGCAATGTGGGACTAGGAGCAGTAGTGTCACAGGTACAGAATGGAAAGGGAAGAGTGATCTCTTACGCCAGCAGGAAGCTGCGTCCCACTGAAAGGAACCCTGACAACTACAGTTCTTTCAAGCTGGAGTTCCTTGCCATAGTATGGGCTGTCACCGAAAGGTTCAAACATTACCTAGCTTCCGCCAAGTTTACTATCTTCACGGACAACAATCCGTTGACCCACTTGGACACTGCAAAGCTAGGTGCACTGGAACAGTGATGGATGGCTCGGCTATCTAACTATGAGTTTACCATCAAGTACCGGGCAGGGCACAAGAATGCCAATGCTGATGCACTGTCCAGGATGCCTAACCTACCAGATGCAGGAGAAGACTCTGAGGCTCTTGAAGAAATAGAGCTACCTCCCTTCCACCGGCCACTTGCGGCCCAATGTGCTCAAGGAGTGAGGAACCGACGGTCTGGCTTGAAGGAGGTCACCCTGAATCCATTGCCCCATCATGACTGGGCAGAAATGCAAGATAGTGACCCTCTAGTCCGCCTGGTGAAGGAGCTACTGTCACAGGCTGACTCACGCCCAGAGTCGGATACTCCTGAAGAAACTCAGCAATTGTGGAAGGAGAGAGGCCGGCTGTTCATCTATGAAGGAAAACTGTGTTGGAGGAGTATCCATGCCCGCACTCATGAGCTGGTCTGGCAGGTGATAGTCCCAAAGAGAGAGGCACCAATGGTCCTGGAAGCATGCCACAATGGAGCTGGACACTTCGGATGGAAGAAGTTGGAAGCATTGCTCTGGGAGAGGTTCTACTGGGCTGGTATGAGGAAAGCCATTGAGAGGTGGTGCCAGGAGTGTGGACAGTGTAACCTGCGCAGAAAGGATCGAAACAGTCGGAGAGCTCCTCTGCAGCTAATCATCACCAAACAGCCACTGGAGTTGGTAGCCCTGGACCATGTGAAGCTGACTCCAAGCCGGTCAGGCTACATCTTTGCTCTTACCATTGTGGACCACTACTCAAGATTCCTGGTAGTTGTGCCTGTCAAAGATCAAACGGCCAGGACAGCAGCCAGAGCATTCCAACAGCACTTCTGTAGACCACATGGGTATCCTGAAAGAGTATTTACAGATCAAGGTCCAGCTTTCGAGGCAGAAGTGTTCCACGAATTCTGTAACCTGTACGGTTGTAAGAAGATCCGGACAACACCGTACCACCCACAGACCAATGGCATGTGCGAGAAGATGAACGAGGTAGTGATTGACCTCCTGAAGACTTTGCCCTTGGAGGAGAGGAATCTGTGGCCGGAGAAGTTGCCCGATCTGGTAGACCTTTACAACCATATTCCGGTGAATTCCACCAACTGTACTCCAGCCTACTTAATGAGATCAAGACCTGGTAAGCTGCCTATTGATTTGGACATGGGAGTCCGCACGCCGGAAGTAACGTCACCAGATGCTGACTGGGACACAGAGAGGCAGCAACAGTACAGAAGAGTTCAAGAATGTGTGGAGAAGAGCTTGGCCCAGGCAAGGCAAAAGCAGGAGAAGCTTTACAATCAAAATGCACCTGCCGTCCCTTTGGCGCTGGGAGAACAAGTCTTGAAAAGAAAGAGAAGATTGCACAAATTGGATGATCAATGGGAAGCTGAACCTTATACCATTCTGCCCTCAAATTTTGACAATACTAAGGTATGCCTTGTTAGTAAAGATGAAGGAGAGACCTCAGCAGCAATATCAAGAGATCACCTGAAACTATGTCCTGACCTGTTGAAGGAAAGAGTGGAAGAACCAGATAACATCCAACCCGTAGTGGAAGAAGAGAAGGTCAGCACAGTACTTGGGGAGTTCCCTGCAAATTGGACCAAAGTGAACGATGCTATAGTGGTGCCGGTGTTGATATTTCCCCAATTGGTAGCACAGGAAGACGTGACTCGAGAAAATCCTGAGGATCAGGAATATCGAGCAGCAGATGCCACACCAGCAGTGGAGCCAGAGAACCCTCGCCCTGCCAGTGGTGAACCTGTTGTGCCCCTGGTAAGTCCAAGAGTTGCTAGACAATCACGTATCCCTGTGCCATGTAGAACCACCAGTAGTGTATCCAGTGCATTACACGCTACACCAGTCTTACGCAGGTCTACCCGCATTACACAAGGTATACCGCCCATCAGATATTGTATATAGTAAAGTCAATGTAAATGTTGGGATTATGTATATATGTAACTGTTCTTAAGCTTTTGTGCCTACAGGTAACCTGTAAGAGTTTCCTTTAAAATCTTCCAGTTTTGCCTTGTTTCATGGACACTGAACCACAGGACTTGTGTGTGGTCAAAAACTTTCTTTGTAAACAGTTTACCATTTGCCCTTAATGGACCATGGACATTGATGCTGGACTTATCATCATAGGACCATTTTTGAAGCACTTGGTTTTTGTACATTTTTCATTTTTAAATCTTGTACAATTATAATTGTTTAATTGTTTTCATGTTTTTGCTCAGCCCTGGAGTGCTGATTTGCACTAGGGGGGAATGTGGCACCCCCAGGAGTACGGTCGCCACAGTGGCTTTGCCTTCCTCCAGGGGAGGGTAATGCCAGGCTTGGAGGCAATGATGGGTCTCTCTCGCAGTCAATCCATACATGCAACACAGTTCCACCCCAGGCCAGCAGGGGGAACTCTGAACCGAAACTGAAGGGAGGAGTGCTCTCTGAGGGCCAAGAGGAAGGAGTGGTCAGTTAGTCTGTGGAGGGTGAAGTGTGCAGACGTGTAGAGAGAAGCTGGAGGTTGAGCTGCGGAAGGCGAGCTTCCTCAGTGTGAGAACGCATGAACTGGACCCTGGTCTCCATGGTTGTACGGATGCTAACGGTCCTGCAACAGACACCAGAGGAGTAGGAGGCTGTAAATGCTCAACTCCCATTTAAGACTTGAGGGCAAAACAGCAGCTTGGATAGAGAGCCGGGACTTAAGTGAAGGGAGTCCCCAAGATAGACTACAGCTGTCTGCCGTGCAAGTAAGGTTCTTGACAACATCTGACAGGAGGATCTTCAGTGTAACTCAGTACTTGGAGTACTTCATTCAAACAAGCATTGGGAAGGAGACTGCACAGCCCTCACACTATTCCATTAACTACATTCCCCCATTACTTGGGCGCCCAGGGCCACGGACTGGGTCACCGCTGCTGTGACACATCCCCCTGACACCGGCCCAGTACCGAGTACCCCACAGCCCTGGGAGGGCGACCCATAGGTGGTGTAGGAGCTGGTACCCAGATGTAGCGGTGCTGGGTGCGCTGGCGCAAGAATGAATGGAGGACACCAGGGCTTGTAGTTCCAAAGCTTTACTCACAGTCTGTAGTACACACAGGTGCCTGCCTCCATGCCGTGTCCTCCGGGTCAGGGACTCAGCCAACCTCCAGGCCAGATGGAATGCTCCCTTCCAACACTCCGCCAATGTGTGCCTTTCTGAACGTCTCCTCTTATAGCACCTTTAAGTGTGAAGTACTCCTAGTACTGAGTTACACAGGAGTGCCTCCTGACTGATGTTCCCAAGAACTCTACTTGTACGGCAGACAGCTGTAGCCTGCTTCGGGGACTCCTTACTCCTGAGTCCCGGCTCACTATCAATGTTGCTGTTGTGCCCCCAAGTCTTAGATGGGAGTAGTGCATTTACAGCCCACTACTCCACCGGTGTCTGCTGTAGAACCATTAGTGTCCATACAACCTCAGGGACCGGGCCCCGGCCTTGCGCTTAGAACTCCTAGGCAGGGTTCTTCCTCTAACTCACGTCCTCTGTTCCCTTTTACTCCTACGTTCCGTACTAGTCTTTCCTTCTTATGGAAGATCAGGTTTCGGTTCAATGTCTTTCTCCTTTCCTTTCCCGTGCCAGCAGACCCAGGTCACTGAGATCTGCTGCAGCACCTCCTTCCTCCATCCCTCTCTCAGGGATCTTCTTTCCTCACTCCTCTCTGAGTGAATCCCTCTGACTGACTGACCTCTAATCCTAAACCTTCCCACTCTTTTATGTATTCTAAACTTCTCCCGCCTCCCTGCACGTTTCGTGTTCCAAGCAGGGAGCCACCAAAGGTGCTCTGCTACACTCCAAGCAGGGAGCCGCAATGTGGCTTTGCTGATCTACCGTGTTGTGTGGGATGTGAGTGTTGGAGCGCGGTTAGGAGCCTTCAACTCACCTGGATGGTGGGGCACCACACCTCAGGAGGAGGTGCAGTACCTCTGTGGCAACTGAACCCTCAGGGGCACCACATTCCCCCCCGTTAAACACAGCACGTCCACGGGCTGCAAGTTAAACAGAGTTAACAATACAGGAACATACAAAATTTTGTAATGCTGGATAAACATGTCTTAAACTAAACTTCCTAATATAGGAGGCACGGTTTCTTGAACGTTACAAACAAATTAACTGTCTAAATTTCAAATTATGCTACCTAATTTAAAGTGCTATATAAGCAAACTCAATATCAGTTCACATTTGCTAGCAACACATCTCCTTTCTACTATCTTTCACATTTTCCTCTTTCTACTGTCTCTTCTAGACGTAGGATGACAACAGTGGATACCTGGTTCGTCACCAGTACTTTCGATTCTATATTCACATCCTCATCATCTTTATTCAAAGATCTGTAAACATTCACTGTATCTTTTTCTCAAGATACTTCCATAAAATCTGTCATCAAGATTTTCATCATATACTAATACTTTCTAGTTTCTATTCAGGAAATAACATTAAGCATCATCATTAAGTGCAAAAGTAGACACTGGTCCGGCCATCGCGTCTGGAAATGTCCCTATAATGAGGTAGGTCTTCTTTTACAAAGAGAGTCCTATGTAAAACCAAGAGAGAGCACCTAAAGAGGTGCAAACTATATACAATAACAGTTCTGGACCATTCAGCGTTCATGATCTCCACAGTTCAAATGTGAAGGCTGCCAATACAACTGGGCAACACTGGAAAACAGAACTAAAGCATGATAGCCAAAAAATAGAAAACTGGTACAAAAATAGGAAGCAAAGCACACTGTGCAAATACCCTCCTGGGTAACGAGAGTTAAAGTGAAGAGCGTTTTAACTAGTGATTGTCCCCTCCTGGGGTTTCTGGACTGGTACTGCTACCAGATGTGAAGCTTTGGGGGTCTTCATCTTGTTGCTGGTTGCTTGCCAAAGGGCATGGTTGTGGCAGCTGGTGTCATTGCCGCCTAGGGTCTTGTAGCTGTGGTAAAGGGAACCCATGATGCGTATCGATACCCATCAGCTGTTCCTCATGGGTGGGTGGCTCCATTGCTCTGGTGCATGGCCTAGCACCGAGGAATGCCGCAGCTTGTTTGCGCTGATAGGCGCATGGGGACATGGGGACTAGGCAGCCAAGGAATCCCGAGGTCACTATCCCAAAGCGGCCTAGACTCCTCCAATCCCCGAAGATGCCGAATCGTGCGCGCCTGTTCCAGCCGTACCCTTCTCAGTAAGGACCTCTTCCACCTCCCCATTTCCGACAGTCTAGTGCCCCCAGCTGACTCTTCCAACTGCCCCATTTCGAGTTCCTGCAAGCCAGCCTCTGATAACGTGAATTCGGGGGGCAACCCATTAGGAGGGCCGGGGTATATACCTGGTACCTCCTGGGGGTGCGGTCTCTGCTCCAGTGCAGGCATAGTGGCCGTAGACGCCATTCGGTGGGACATCGGGGATGGCAGTGGAGCTAATGGCGACTCCGGGTCTGCAGGAGTCTCTGGAGGGACCCGCGCGGCCGCGTCAGGTCCGGGCGGGAACTCCTCTTCCTCCGCTTTGGCTCCCGGGGCCTCATATAATTCCTCCTGTGGCAGCAGCGATGGGGCTCCGGATGCTGCCAGTGGTGTGATGGCGGCTGCAGGCTCCGTGGAATCTGCCTGGGGAAGTTCCTTCCGATGCAGCAGCGGCGGTTACCGCAGGTGTAGGCCCCTCCCGGGTGTTCTGCCAGTTCAGCCTCCACAAGGTCTCCTGCCTCAGCCGCAAACATTGGGTCAGCCGGGCAATCTCCTCCTCCAGCTGCCGTCGATTCATCCCAGAAGCAGGGTCCGAGCCTTCAGCCATGGCGCCGGGGAGATCCAGCTCAACCTCCCCGTGCTCCGCAGGCCTCCTTCCCTCTTCTTCCATCATGGCGTTCTGGCGTTCTTCCTGTCTTGTCTCTTCTCCCGCCACTGGCTTCCGCTCCTCCTTCTTGGGGCGGCGTCTTCTTCCAGCTCCTCCATACCAAGCCAGTATACGAACCCCTCGGGGGGTGGGCCATGTTGCTGTCGCATAGAAGTTTAGACAGGGGAGACCCAGGACAGTTCGCGCTCTTTTCTTAGGACCATCCATATGATCACGCCCTTCTTCTCTAGGGGTCGGCCATTTTTAGTATTCATTTCACAGTCTATCAAATTGGGTCTTCTGCACATTCTCCAAAGTTAAGTCCAACAAATCTTAGGCACACAGAACCCAATGGCATCGGGTTTCGTCATCCTGTTCGTGACGCCAGAATGGAGCGCCCAGCCAGGGCTATCGGGGTACTCGGCACCGGGCCCGTTGATCTCAATGGGAGTTGTCACGGGAGCTGTGACCCGGTCCGTGGCCCTGGCACTCCATGGCAAAAAGGGGGTGAAAGAACAATGAAATAGAGTTGATGAATAGTTCGTGACGCCACCTGTGGTGTTTGGCAAGTGAGATGTTAAGCCGACGCTGCATGCAGATCCTCTGGGGCTGATGGTGTGTTGCAGTTGAGATGGTGAAGCTCCCCACAGGTGGAGCTGTAGCCCCAGGGCAGTGTAGATGTAGTGGGAGAGGAGAGGCGTAGGCGGTGTAGGAGCTGGTACCCAGATGTAGCGGTGCTGGGTGCGCTGGCGCAAGAATGAATGGAGGACACCAGGGCTTGTAGTTCCAAAGCTTTACTCACAGTCTGTAGTACACACAGGTGCCTGCCTCCGTGCCGTGTCCTCCGGGTCAGGGACTCAGCCAACCTCCAGGCCAGATGGAATGCTCCCTTCCAACACTCCGCCAATGTGTGCCTTTCTGAACGTCTCCTCTTATAGCACCTTTAAGTGTGAAGTACTCCTAGTACTGAGTTACACTGGAGTGCCTCCTGACAGATGTTCCCAAGAACTCTACTTGTACGGCAGACAGCTGTAGCCTGCTTCGGGGACTCCTTACTCCTGAGTCCCGGCTCACTATCAATGTTGCTGTTGTGCCCCCAAGTCTTAGATGGGAGTAGTGCCTTTACAGCCCACTACTCCACCGGTGTCTGCTGTAGAACCATTAGTGTCCATACAACCTCGGGGACCGGGCCCCGGCCTTGCGCTTAGAACTCCTAGGCAGGGTTCTTCCTCTAACCCACGTCCTCTGTTCCCTTTTACTCCTACGTTCCGTACTAGTCTTTCGTTCTTATGGAAGATCAGGTTTCGGTTCAATGTCTTTCTCCTTTCCTTTCCCGTGCCAGCAGACCCAGGTCACTGAGATCTGCTGCAGCACCTCCTTCCTCCATCCCTCTCTCAGGGATCTTCTTTCCTCACTCCTCTCTGAGTGAATCCCTCTGACTGACTGACCTCTAATCCTAAACCTTCCCACTCTTTTATGTATTCTAAACTCCACCCACCTCCCTGCACGTTTCGTGTTCCAAGCAGGGAGCCACCAAAGGTGCTCTGCTACACTCCAAGCAGGGAGCCGCAATGTGGCTTTGCTGAACTACCGTGTTGTGTTGGAGCGTGGTTAGGAGCCTCCAACTCACCTGGATGGTGGGGCACCACACCTCAGGAGGAGGTGCAGTACCTCTGTGGCAACTGAACCCTCAGGAGCGCCACATTAGAAAAGCCAGAGGTGGTGCAACAGAATACTAGTGGTGTGTTGGAGTGTTTTTTTGTTTGTTTGTTTTTCATGATTCCATAATTTTTTCCCTATGCTTGGTTGAAAAAAGTAACCATTACTGACTACCACATTTTTTCTTCTTGATTTCTTTTAGTGTTTCTTAAAGCCAGAAAGTTGCCATTTGAATTGACTTTAGTTTTGTGCCATGTCTGTGATCTGCTTTTTTTCTACAAAATTAAACAACTGAATGAACATTCTCCAAGGCTGGTGATTCCATAATTTTTGCCAGGGGTTGTAGATTTATCATCTGGAAATCTGAAAGGAACATTCACAGCAAATCTGCAGCATTTGAACATACTCTAAGACAGTGTTACCCAACTCCGGTTCTCAAGAGCCATCAAAAGGTCATGTTTTCAGGATTTCCTTAGGCCTCTTTCACACATCAGGTTTTCGGCGTCAGGCGCGATCCGGCGCTTTTGACTAAAACCGGATCCGGCGAAATGCAATGCCGGATCCGGTTTCCCCCCCATTGACTTGCATTAGAGCCGGATCGAGCCGGATGGCCATGCGTTTCATCCAATTTTCGCCGGATCCGGCAATGTGACGCGATCCGGCGTCTGGAAAAAACGGCTACTGTAACGTTTTTTGTCTCCGGCGAAAAAGCCGGACACGCCGGATCCGGCGTGTCCGGCTTTTTCATACAATGAAAGCCTATGAGCGCTGCAATGCGCCTGATCCGGCGACAGCCGGATCCAGCGGCCGGATCCGGTTTCTTTGGTCTGAGCATACTCAGTAGCTCTGCCCACAGGACATATATAAAAGCAAGACAATGGGACCCTCAGCCACACCCAACATGCCACCCAAGCCAAGAACCAGGAGCAGGAGAAGGCAGCAGACATCTGCAGCAGCAGCACCATCAGCACCACCCCAAATGGAGCAGCATGCTGAACAACGGGAGGGGAGTCCAGCAGCAGATGAGAGACGGTAATTATCAAATCCCCCATTCCTCCAAACTAGGGCTATGGAATATCAAGATATTCATTGGCCCTTTGTTTCTCTTTATTCAACAGCCGCCCAATAGATGCAGCAGCAGCAGCAGCAGCAATGGCAGCAGCAGAAACACCACCCACAGCCATGGAGTCTGGCCATGAGGAAGACAGCACATCTTCTGGGAGCCCTCCCTCGCATCGTCAGCGTTTGACGGTAAGTTTTTATTTCCAAAATCCATCATCTCTGTAATATATGTGTATTCATTGCCTTTTATTTCAAAACAGGAATCACAAGATGAAGAGGAGCTCCCTGAAGAAGGAAGGGGTGGACAGACACTTGGAGTGGGCTCACAATTGGTAAGTTTTTTGCATCAAACGCAGAAACACAACATCACACTACACACAACACATAGAAAACAATGTTCTGCAGACCACACACAGCAAACAAATGCCTACATCCAAAGACATAACATTTTTTGTTTTATTCTCTAGTCTTCCCAATCTGGTGCTCGGCCAAGAGGACCTCGCAGTGCCTCCCAGGGTCGTCGGCGACAGCAACGCGGCGGTCACCAGCGTGTAAGTATAAATATTTTTGCTTTGTTTTTTTTGCACTTTTTATTTCATTTCTTTTGTGGAGGCTAATTATGTTATTTTTGTCTTTTTCTTTAACAGCCTTCACAGCGTGCTCCCGACTCTGACGGTGAGGATGGAGGGATTAATGTGGACCGCCTCATCGATCTCGTCAGAGAAAGGGAGCCGCTCTGGAATATGGCTGACCGCCGCCACGCTGACCTGATCGTTACCCGACGACTCTGGGAGGAAATCTGTTCGCTCCTTGTGGACCGCTGGGAGGACCTCGAAGCTCGGGCCCAGATTAAAGAGCGTAAGTATATACAGTACCGGTTGCTTGATTTAAACCAGTGTTTCCCGAACTCCAGTCCTCGTGGTCCCCACGGATCATGTGTTCAGGATTTCTATTTACTTTGGAAATCCTGAAAACATGACCCCTGGGGACCATGAGGACTGGAGTTTGGGAAACACTGATGTTGTATACTAACCACTTTGTCCTTTCTCGTTTCAGGGGAGAGAATTGTGAAGCGGTGGCGGTCTGTGAGGGATCGTTTCAAGAAGGAGTTCAATAAAGAGATGCGGGCCCCGAGTGGATCTGGAGGACGCAGGAGCAAGTACAAGTACGCACGAGCCCTGTCGTTCCTCCGGGAGACAATGCTCACCAGAAGGTAAATATTACACACCACATGTGACAAAAAAATGTTTACATGTAACTTTTTTTTTTCAGCCAGGGCCATACCATGTCACTATTTTAATTGTTTTTTTTTCTCTTTATTCCACAGCACGGTGAGCAGCACTCGGGAGCCTGCACGATTGGACCCTTCTGAGGCGATCCCTGAGGAGACCGGCACCGAGGGACACTTCGACCGCCCTGGTACATCTGCACCTTCCCAGCCTTCCCACACATTCGACCCATCTGTCCCATCCACCAGCACCAGCACAGGAGCATCGTGGCCGCCTACATTACATGAAGCTGCTGGTGAGGAGATCGCTTTCCCTTTACCCCACCCTTCTGCCCCTGCCACCTCTAGTACACCTGCGGGTACTGGGCGGCAGCGGCAGAGGGGTCAGGAAAAGAGTTATGCGCCAGAGTTCTTGCATCTGAATGCATCTTTCCAGAACTGTCTAAAAGTCTTGTCAGAGCAAATCTCCGCAGGCTTTCAGCAGATCAACTCCAGCATTCTGGAGGTGAAGACACTTCTGCAAACCATGCATTCAGAAGCAAGATCTTCGCCAAACCACACCTTTTTCAGGTCTGTTGTGGAGCGCATGGCAACACTATCTCCTACCCAGCAGATGCATGTAATGCATTCGTGCCACGGTGCTCTACAGCAGGTTACCTCCCAACCTCCACCTCCCACCACTGTAGTTCCTCCACCTGCACCCCCTCCAGCCACTTTCCATCCTCCCCCTCCTATTACATCTGCACCCCCTCCAGCCACTTTCCATCCTCCCCCTCCTATTACATCTGCACCCCCTCCAGCCACTTTCCATCCTCCCCCTCCTATTACATACCAGCAACCTCCCCAGTACCAGCAACCTCCCCAGTACCAGACATCTCCCCACTTCCAGCAACCTGCCCCGTACCAAACTCCTTCCCCGTACCAAACTCCTTCCCCGTACCAAACTCCTTCCCCATACAACTTTCCATCAACATCATCTGCTCCTACAGTCCCTGCCCAACCCTCCACTCCACCGCCCACCACCTCTTCTGCCTCCCACATGTCCACCCATTCTGTTGCTTTTTCCACACCATCACCTCTAACTGTTCCTTCCCCACCACGATCCCAGTCCTCTCTCCACACTCCCAGTGTCGAAGTGTCCCGCAGCCCCTCCAGCAGTATTTCCACCCCACACTACACAGATTTATAATGTGTGTTTTTTAATAAAAATGGTCATTTGGTTTAAAACATTTATTAAAAAAGTTTTTTTCACTTTAAAAACATTTTACAAAAAAAAAAATATTTTAAATAAAAGTTAAATTATCGTTTTACAATGGTTGTCTGTCATTTCTTTCTGCGGCGAACTATGTTTAAAAAAAAGGTTAAATACAGGGTGTTTCAAAGGTAAAAAGGTATTCAAAACCAGGTATATAACTGTGGGTAAATTTTAGCTTTTTGCCACAGTTGTGTTCCTGGTTGTGTTTGAAGCAAAGTATTTCACCTAAAAAGTTGTGTTTATTGTTGGTGATTTCCTAACAATGTACACAACTTTTGTTAAAAGGTGAAATACTTTGCATAAAACACAACCAGGTACACACCTGTGGCCTAAAGCTAAAAATAGAGACCATGACAAGATAGCCAACTTTGGTTGGCAAAGGTATATACTGTTGGTACAGAAGGTACACAAGTTTGGTTAGGGCACAAATCTTTCACACTCTGTCATCCTGCCAGTGTACTCTGCCTTGAGGTGACATAAAGTATAGAGCAAAATTGTCCCTCATTACTGAAACCGTCACAGAACTTCTAGTGGTAATGTCATGGTAATCTTGCAAGGTGGTTTCTTCAGAGGTGTCCTCAATGGAAATGGGTTCCTTGCAGATAACAAAATTGTGGAGTACCACGCACGCTTTGATCACCTCGTCCACAGTTTCTGTCTTGAGGTTGATCGCAGTCAATAGGACCCGCCATTTGGCTGTCAGAATACCAAAGGTACATTCAACCATTCTTCTTGCTCTTGTGAGGCGGTAATTAAAAATGCGTTTTGTTCTTGTCAATCCTCTGCTAGAGTACGGTTTCAAAAGGTGTTCTGACAGCTGGAAGGCTTCATCCCCTACACAGACAAATGGCATAGGTGGACCAGATGTTTGCGGCAGCGGTCTAGGTGGTGGGAACTGGAAGGTGTTTCCATACAGTTTATGCCCCATGGCAGACAGTTTGAAAACTTGAGAGTCATTGGAGCGGCTATAGGCCCCAATATCAACCGCAATAAATTTGTATTCCGCGTCAGCGATGGCCATGAGGACAATTGAAAAATATTTCTTGTAATTGAAATATTCCGATCCCGATCCGGCTGGCTTTACAATGCGGATATGTTTCCCGTCCACAGCGCCCAAGCAGTTGGGAAACTGACATATCTGTTGAAACTTGTCAGCAATTTCAATCCACCTCTCTGTTGTGGGCTCTGGTAAAAACTCTTCAGCTAAGGAGTCCCACAGTGCACGGCATGTGTACTTCACTATTTCAGATATGGTGGAAATCCCGAGTCTGTACTGGAAATGCAGTGACGAAAGGGATTCTCCAGTTGCAAGAAATCTGTGGGGAATTAAAAAACAATAAATTAGTTTTAAATCACAGCATTACATACCAAAACTGAGCTATAACACTTGGAGATACAAACTACCACCAACAAGATTGCAGTGAAAGTGTGCTCTGATGCGATCACATCCAATAAATGTGGCTTACCTTAAAGTCACCATCAGACGCTCTGCGGGTGAAACAGAGAAGCGGCAATAGGTGTCCGCTTTTCTTATGAGGTGTGCAATGCGCTCCACCAAGTAATCAAAATTCTCCATTTTCATCCTAACATATCCAAAAAATTTCTCCGGGTTTCGTCTAAGGTCCATGCAGAGTGTAGAATAGACCCCACGCGTCATTCTCTTGGCTGTGATGGGGTGGATCCACAAACGTCGTCTACGATGCCTGATGCGCTGCTGTCTCGCTCTCTCCTTCTCCAGAACAATCACCCTCAAACGATTCGCCTCCGCTATAAAATCCGCCAAATTCTTCAAAATATTTCCAATGACAACATCCATCTTCGCCAGTAACTTGCTCTTCTCTCCAACCTGCACTTTTTCCTCGACAACCTGTCAAAGAAGGGCTGTAGGAACACTCTATATATAGTTTTCCAGTAGCCAATCCCGTTCGGAAGGCCACAAGGGTCAATTTTAAAAACCGGATCCGGCGTAATCCGTCGAAAAACGGATAGAAAAACGGATGAACCGGATGAGACGGATCCGGTTTTGTCTGTCAAGAAAAAGACGGATCCGGCAGAAAACCGGATCCGTCACATCCGGTTTTACTAAACATTTGCCGGATCCGGCGTTCCGGCACGACGCCGGATCGCGCCTGACGCCGAAAACCTGATGTGTGAAAGTAGCCTTAGTATTGCCCAGCTGATAACTGAAGTACCTGCACAGACAATAATTCCTTCACCTGTTCAGTAAGGAAACACTGAAAACAAGATCTGTTGGTGGCTCTTGATGACTGGAGTTGGGGAACCCTGCTCTAAGAGGAGAGAATATTTAGTATGAAGACCATTGGAAGTGGAGCGCCCCGCGGGGCCTGGGGGTACTCGGTACCGGGCCCGTCGACTTCCATGGGGGACGGTGTCACGGCGGCGGCGACCCGGTCCATGGCCCAGAGGCATCCAGTAATAAAATAGGGGAAAGTTGTGTGGTAAAATTGAAAATAAAGTTATTAGATGGTGAAATACGTGACGCCACCTGTGGCATTCTTGTCAGAGGTGACCAGCGCTGCGGTGTTGTTCCTCTGGGATGGATGTTGGGCGCAGCTATGATGTTGTAGCCCTCCACAGGGAGAGCAAGGGTATGTGCACACGCTGTGGATTGGGGTGCTGATTTGGCAGCGCGGATTTTGTAAAATCCGCAGGTCAAAAGACCTGCGGTTTTACCTGCGGATTAGCCTGCGGTTTTGCCCTGCGGTTTTTCATCTCCTCAGTGGAGGAGATGGCAAACCACAGCGGAATCCGCAGAAAGAATTGACCGCACAAAAGAACTGACATGTCAATTCTTTCTGCGGTTTTGAAACCGCAGCAAATCCGCGCGGAAAATTCCGCACCGTCTGCACTGCGGTTTTTTTTATCATAGGTTTGAATGGTACTGTACACCACAGCAAAAACTGCTGCGAATCCGCAGCAGCCAAATCCGCTGCGGATCCGCAGCAGAATCCGCAGCGTGTGCACACACCCCAATAGACCCAGGGCAAAGATGTTAAATAGTAAAGATGGCTGTAAATGTTGGGGTGCAGATAAATGAGAGAAAGACATAGAGAGGTGCAGTTTCTTTACCTTTTACTGGTAATAGGTTGCAGTCCGGAGTACCACATACAGGTGATGGAATGAGTCCGGCTCGCCTGGAGGCATTCAGGGGATCCACCTTGCCAGGTGGCGATTTAGGACCTTCCTTTCTGCGCTTTGTGTGTGGGTCTCCACTGTATATAACTATGCTGCGACCCTCTATTCCTGATGGTTTCACTAACCTGTACGGCTGTCAGCGTGAACTTATTCCACGGGTACAGTTCTCTTCACTGTCGGCCCCGGGCTCCTTATCCGCTGCCGTGCCCTCAGGTGATTAATGTGCACAGGAATTTACAATCCCCTGTACTTTCAGATTCGGCTATCAGGGCTTACAGCTCCTGTCAGCCTAGGACTCTGATGTCCCTTTTCTCTTTATTAGCGCTTCACTCAGGGGTCTGCTATATGCAGTATTTTAGCTTCCCTATAGTCTCTCAGTCTCTGCTCGTGTCCTTTCCCTCTTCACAGCTCAGCTCTGCCTATCGCGCTCCTCACCGATCAGCTCCCTGTCTTCAGCTCACAGGATCTTTCAGAAAGATCTCTTTACCTCAAGTCCTCACGTTTAAACTGTCCTTTCTCCTCACAGCTCACAGCTGTTTTGTTTCCATGACAACTCCCTCAGCTGATTTCTAGCTGACTCTCCAACCTCCTCTGCTGGCCAGAATTTATAAGGCAGCTCCCTTTTCTGACCTGCAGCAGGAAATTGTGATTTAATCTATTACCTGGGATGGGGGTCCCTTTCTGCCTCCAAGCATGACTTCACCTCATAGAGGGAGGCAATGTCACTGTGACAACCGGTGTTATGAATGGGTCTCCGAGGAGAAAAAAAGCAGAACAAGCTAAGTCACAGAAAACCAGAGAGGTTGGTAACTATGCAGATTGCAGATCCCTGATCTTACCACAACAGCTAGCTGTAGCCGTGGAGCGTGCCTACGATGTTCCTAGATGCCTCGTCACGGCCGGAGGACTAAATAAGCCTGAAGCATGAAAAGGGGAAAACTAACTGCCCCAGAGCAGACCCCAAAGGAATAGATAGCCCCCACACATGTATTGACGGTGAAACAAGATGAAGGCACAAACACAGGCAGGAAAATTGGCTGAGCAAATGACGGGGCCCAAACTAACTAGACAGGAAAGGAAAGGAAAGACACTGTCTGCAACCTACATAAAACCCTACAAAAATCATGTTCAACACTTCTGATAGCAAAATTAACCCTGAAGTCACTAGACTTCTCCCACTATATCAGCACTCTGAAATATTCTGAGAAAGAGCAAAAAGAGACCGAACTAGTAAGGGACAAAAAGCCAATTGGCAAAATACAGATAAATAAGAGTGGAAATTCAGCACAGCCCCCAGCAGGGGCTGGCTGAACACACCAAAAAACTGAATAGACTAACAAA
This sequence comes from Dendrobates tinctorius, assembly GCF_039654945.1. NCBI lineage: Eukaryota > Metazoa > Chordata > Amphibia > Anura > Dendrobatidae > Dendrobates > Dendrobates tinctorius. The sequence goes on from NW_027361715.1 coordinate 13,020,210, forward strand.
AGCAAGTGTGAACATTAGCAGAAAAACTTAGCTTTAGATGACTGGAACAGAGCTGAAAACCAAGAGCTGACAAGCCAGAAGGAATCACCAGCAACTGAATAGGGCGTCGGCTGTCTTAAATCCAATCTGAGACTCCTGAGATCCAATCGTCATCCTCATCCTCAGGTGGCAGATCTCCACCGATCAAATCAGCCTCTCTACCTCCTATTACCACCAGAGGGAGTCTGGAAGGAGAACTCACAACTGGTGAACCAGAGAATAAACTCACAACAAACCGGACTCTGGGGTGTCACAGAAGCTTTCCATTTCATACAGGTCATTTTATCCTTTTTGAACATAGTCACTATTCTTTAGTTTCTTAAAGCTCTCATTTACGTCTTTTCTTCTACAGTTTTCCCATTTACATAACATTAAAGTCGTCCCAACCAGTTGATATTGGCAGTCTAATTTGCTTGGGAACTTTCTGATTCTCCACTGTTGAATTTCCATGGCTGATCCTTTTTGTGTTTCCTAGAGATAAGTCTGGCAGTGGCACTCTCATAAAGAACACAAAAACACTCAGCCGAACTAAACGTTCATATATATGGGGGAGTATGGAGAGAGAGCTGTCGGCCAATGTTTAAGAGAGCCTTTAATGCTTCTATCCAGGGCAAGAATCTGCTGGGTTCCACTAAAATACAAGATATTCATCACTTTCTTAAGAACAGATTGCACATCATTGCCTACAATGTCTCCTGAACTTTTGAACCAGTTCCCAACTGGATGATTTTCCATTTTTGTGCTTTCAGTTTTCCTCCCCTTCTTCCAATAGCCTTAACTTTTTCATTTTTCTTCGACATATCCGTATAAGAGCTTGGTGTTTTTTTTGCAGGATCAGTTTTACTTTTGCATGACACTAGGGATGAGCGAGCATATTCGTGGGTATTCGGTACTCGCAGTACTCGAACCAAAGCGAGTATTTCACCACTCGCCTCGCTATTCAGTTCTCCCGCCCAGCATTTGCCAATCACAGTAATGTCGCACCCTTCTTGGTTGTGGGCGGCATTACTTGATTGGCTGGCCGTCCAGCTTCCTATGAGTCATCAATCACACCCTGGCACTAAGCCCTGCCTGCCACTGCCATTTTCTGCACATTGCATGCAGAACACAGCTAGTGTAGGGAGAGTGTGAGCAGCTGATAGGGAGAGTTGTGTTTCTTGGTTCAAATCAGCCAGAAATCCTCTGTGAAACCCAAAAGCTCTTTTCAGAGCTGAAAGTATAAGGTCAGGGACCGAGTAGTGACTGTTTTCCCAGCTTTTTGTAGGTCACATTTACCCCTGCAGGGCAGGTTTTTTGTGCTGCTGCCGTGCTGCATTCACAGCGAATAGCACGCGCGGTACTGCACAACTAACACGCAGGCAGCACCACTGTCTTGTGTGGTGTCTGGGGTGCGTATTCTTGCCTTAAACGTCAGGGCAGTTTTTTGTGCTGCGTTCACATAATAACAGCAAATAGTACGCACACACGGTACTGCACAACTGACACGCAGGCAGCACCACTGTCTTGTGTGGTGTCTGGGGTACGTATTCTTGCCTTAAACCTCAGGGCAATTTTTTAGTGGCAGCACCGCTGTCTTGTGTGGTTCCTGGGGAGCGTAATCTCACCTTAGACCTCAGGGCAATTTTTTTCTGCTGCTGCGGTGCTGTTTGTAAAACACAAAGCAGTACTAGGCTGTAGTGCTACCTTCCACAAAGCACTAACTGCTCCTTGTTCCCCAATATCTGCATCTGAACATCTGCAACTCGGTCGCCCTCCCAGGGCTGTGGGGTACTCGGTACCGGGCCGGTGTCAGCGGGATGTGTCACAGCAGCAGTGACCCGGTCAATGGCCCTGGGCGCCCAAGTATTAGGGGAGATTGAATGGTGGAATGTAGTTAATGGAATAGTTTGTGACGCCACCTGTGGTGTTCGGCAAGTGAGATGTTAAGCCGATGCTGCATGCAGATCCACTGGGACTGATGGTATGGTGCAGCAAAGATGTAAAAGCTCCCCACAGGTGAAGCTGTAGTCCCAGGGCAGTGTAGATGTGGTTGGCACAGGGATGTAGCAGTGCTGGAAGGGTAGGAAGCAGACAAAGACACAGCGGGGTGCAATTTCTGTACCTTTACTTGATAAATGCAGTCCAGGGTCCTGATTTACAGATGGTACTGGAGCAGGCTAGCCTGGAAGCAGCTCAGGATTCTCTCTCAGTAGATGGGCTGTGCAGTCTCCTTCTTAGCGCTTATTTGAGTGAAGTACTCCTAGTACTGAGTTACACTGAAGTTCCTCCTAATTCTCTTCTACTAGCACTCCTCGTATGGCAGACAGCTGTAGTCGCTACTCCTCTCTTGGCTCACTCGGTGCTGTTGTGCCTCCGAGTCTTAGATGGGGGTAGGGCATTTACAGCCTCCTACTCCTCTGGTGTCTGTCGCAGGACCATTAGTGTCGGTACAACCGTGGAGACCAGGCTCCAGTTCATGCGCTCTCGCTGTGAGGGAGCTCTCTTTCCTCAGCTCAACCTCCAGCTTCTCTCCACACGTCTGCACACTTCACCCTCCTCACACTAACTGACCACTCCTTCCTCTTGGCCCTCAGAGAGCACTCCTCCCTTCAAATCCAGTTCAGAGTCCCCCCTGCTGGCCTGGAGTGGAACTGTGTTGCATGTATAGGTTAACTGCGAGAGAGACCCTTCACTGCTTCCAAGCCTGGCATTACCCTCCCTGGAGGAAGGCAAAGCCACTGTGGTGGCCATACTCCTGAGGGCGTCACACAACTATGGCAGAAAAATCCAAAATTCCGAAAAAGGCTGTTGTGAAGGGACAGGGATGTGGACGTGGGGTCGTTGGTGCCCAACAAGGCACAGAGCCTGGGAGATTGAAGAAGGTTGATGCATCTAGTTTCCTGGCAAAATTTCCCAGTCTGGAATATAAACGGGCCTGGAAGCCAGAATAACAAGAGCAGATACTGTCTTGGATGGCTGACAAGGCCTCAATGAAATGTTCTAGCAGCACCCAGTCGTCCATGACAAAACAGTCTACTATCCATACAGATAACGCTGGGTCATCCTATTCTCAACCTGTTTCTAGTTCATCACCCGGTCAGGAGTCACAGGAAAAACATTTGACCCCAACCTTGGTCACTCCGGGGATCTCTTTGGTCCATTTTCTTTTGTTGCCTCTGGCCTCTCACCGCGCGACATTGAAGAGGAACGTGAGGGGGTATCGTCTGTTTAAGATGGCCAAATATTTGAAACCCCACGTCCAGAAGAAAGCCACTTTCATCAACGTGATATACCGGGTGAAGAGGTGGAGGCTGATGGTGATGACTAGTGTTGAGCGATACCATTCGATACCCAAAAATATCGTATCGGATGGTATCGCCCGATACGAAAAAAATATCGGGTATCGCCGATTCTGATACCGGAAGTCCCATTCAAGTCAATGAGACTTCCGGTATCGGAATTAAAAAAAGCCCTTTATTTCCTTGTTGGCTAATTCTACATAATTGAAAACAAATAAGAATCATGTAGAATGTATTGTGGGAGGTGGAGGAGACATTAAAAGCATAGTGGTTTATTCAAATCACATGGCATAGCATTAATTCCAATTTTTTTTTTCAAGACGTTCGGAGTTAAAAAGATATTGACTATGTTAACTTTTTTATATTTAGTCAGATATGTATGTTTCACAACTTCCATGCTCTTCACCTTCTTTTGTACTTCTCCCACAATTTCTCCTTCATGATCCGCAGCAGTAGCATTTTTTTCATCAACTTTTTCTTCACCTTATTCATCTTCTTCTTCACCTTCTTCCCATTAATTTTTTTTTTCCATTCTTCATATTCTTCTTATTCAGCTATTATTAATTTTCATATGCTATTTCTTCATCTTCTTCCTATTCTTCTTTTTCTTCATTTTCTTATGGCGACAGGCATTCCTGTAGTACTTATCTATAAAAGTTATAAGATTACACCTTACGTTCTGCCTGTCACAAAAGAACTAGGAGCGCAGGTGGTCTTCTCTTCCATCCTCCCAGTGGATGGCCATGGAACAAGGAGGTGGAATAAGATTCTGCAGGTGAACAACTGGCTACGTCGATGGTGCCGTCAGCAACGATTTGGATTTCTGGATCACGGAGTGAACTACTTATACGATGGACTACTTGCTAGAGATGGGGTGCACCTTACGAAGACTGGAAAGCAGGTATTTGGAAGTCGCCTTGCTACACTTGTAAGGAGAGCTTTAAACTAAAACAACATGGGAAGGGAAGCAAAAGACCAGAAAAAGCCATACACCTGACAAATGCTACTGAGAACTCTGCTATTAGAAGTGGAAAGGAAGATCAAAGACGAAAGAATCTAATTAAAAAAAATATTGGAGAAGGAGAAACCAATCACAAACTAAAATGTTTCTATACTAATGCACAAAGCATGGGCAACAAACAAGGAGAATTGGAACTACTAACACAGGAAAAGAAATATGATGTCATTGGAATCACTGAAACTTGGTGGGACAATACACATGATTGGAATACAAGACTAGAAGGATACAACTTATTTGCAAGAAACAGACTTGATAAACGAGGAGGGGGTGTCGCATTGTATGTTAGAAATGCGTATATCTGCACAGAGATTGAAGCTTCAGAGACTGGGAGTTCTGTGGAAACTGTTTGGGTAAGAATACAAGGACAGAACAATGGAAAGGACACCATTGTAGGCATTTACTACAGGCCGCCTGTGCAAGCTGAAGATATGGATGAACTCTTTATGCATCAAATGGCCAAGTTCTCCAAAAAATATGACATAGTTGTCATGGGAGATTTCAACTATCCAGACATTTGTTGGGAATCTCTCTCAGGCAAAACTAACAGGTCAAGGAAATTCTTATCCTCTCTTGCTGACAACTTTATCTTCCAAAAGGTAAAGGAGAAAACAAGGGGAACTGCTACCTTGGATCTAATCCTTATAAACAGGGAGGAAATGGTTGAGGAGGTAAAAGTGGCTGGGACCCTAGGAGGTAGCGACCATGCTATTTTAGAATTTTGGATAACTAGAGGCGGAAGACCTGTAAAGACTCAGACGTCAAGGTTAGATTTCAGAAAGGCAGATTTTAAGGGATTCAGAAAGAGAATTGGAGGGATCCAATGGCTGGATATCCTTAAAGACAAAAATGTCCAGGAAGGATGGGAAATCTTGAAAAATGAAATTCTCAAAGCACAGTTGTTAACAATTCCGAAAAGAGGGAAGAATAGGAAGCATTTAAGGAAACCAGGATGGATGAACACAGAACTTAAGCACATGCTAAAAAGGAAGCAAAAAATGTTTATAAAATGGAAAGAAGGAGGCATATCTAAAGAAGAATATAATGCTGTCTGCAGAACCTGCAAGGCACAAATCAGATTATCTAAAGCTGAAAATGAATTGAGGCTTGCAAGAGATGTCAAAAGCAATAATAAAGGATTTTGGGGATATGTCAAAAGTAAAAGAAAAGTCAAAGATGCTATAGGATTTTTACAGGATGAAAATGATGAAATGGTAAGACAGGATGTTGAGAAGGCTGAACTTTTAAATTCCTATTTTGCATCTGTTTTCTCTCAGAAAGGAAATGTAACATCAACTGTTATTCACTGTCCTATTAAGGGAATAGAAGAATCCAGGATATCTATAAACAGAAAGATAGTGAGGAAACACTTAGCTAACCTAAATGTATTCAAGTCTCCAGGTCCAGATGAATTACACCCCAAAGTACTGAAGGAGATAGCAGAAGAAATTTTTGAACCCCTCTCCATAATCTTTGAAAATTCTTGGAGAACAGGAGAAGTGCCAGAAGACTGGAGAAGAGCAAATGTTGTTCCTATCTTCAAAAAGGGGAAGAAGGTGGACCCAGGCAACTATAGGCCGGTGAGTCTGACTTCTATACCAGGAAAGATCTTTGAACAAATTATTAAACAACATGTATGTCAATACCTGGATAAGAATGAAGTGATTAAACAGAGTCAGCATGGGTTTGTAACTAATAAGTCATGTCAGACTAATTTAATTTCCTTCTATGATGGTATTACTGATTGGGTGGATCAAGGAAATGCTGTAGATATAGTATATCTTGACTTCAGCAAAGCATTTGACAAAGTCTCTCATACAATCCTTATTGAAAAAATGACTAAGTATGGAATGGACAAGGCAACTGTTAGGTGGATTCATAACTGGCTTAGTGATCGGACCCAAAGAGTGGTCGTAAATGGCTGCACATCCAGTTGGAAGAATGTCTCAAGTGGGGTACCACAGGGCTCTGTCCTGGGCCCTGTATTGTTCAACATCTTTATCAACGATTTAGATGAAGGAATTGAGGGTAAACTGATTAAATTTGCTGATGACACAAAGCTAGGAGGGATAGCTAATACTAGAGAAGAGAGAGAGAGGATTCAAAAAGATTTAAATAAACTGGAGAAGTGGGCAGCAACTAACAGAATGGTTTTTAACAGGGAGAAATGCAAAGTACTACATCTGGGCAATAAAAATGAAAAAAGCATATATAGAATGGGAGGAATAGGGCTAAGTGACAGCACATGTGAAAAAGACTTGGGTATACTAATAGATCACAGACTGAATATGAGTCAACAGTGTGATGCAGCAGCAAAAAAGGCAAATGCAATTCTAGGATGTATTAACAGAAGCATACAGTCTAGATCACGTGAAGTCATTATTTCCCTCTACTCCTCTTTGGTCAGACCTCATCTGGAATATTGTGTCCAATTTTGGGCACCACATTTTAAAAAAGACATCAACAAACTGGAGCAAGTTCAGAAAAGAGCGACCAGAATGGTGACCGGTCTGCAAACCCTGTCTTATGAGGAAAGGTTGCAGGATTTGGGAATGTTTAGTTTGCAAAAGAGAAGACTGAGAGGAGACTTAATAGCTGTCTACAAATATCTAAAGGGCTGTCACATTGTAGAAGGATCAACTTTATTCTCATTTGCACAAGGAAAGACTAGAAGCAATGGGATGAAGCTGAATGGGAGGAGACACAGATTAGATATTAGAAAAAACTTTTTGACAGTTAGAGTGATCAATGAGTGGAACAGGCTGCCACGAGAAGTGGTGAGTTCTCCTTCAATGGAAGTCTTCAAACAGAGGCTGGACAGACATCTAACTGGGATGATTTAGCGAATCCTGCTTTGAGCAGGGGGTTGGACCAGATGGCCCAGGAGGTCCCTTCCAACTCTACGATTCTATGATTCTATGATTCTATGATTCTATGATTTACAACAGGATTTGTCCGCGTTCAGTTTGGCCTGCAGCAGCAGGCATTTTCCAGGGGCACCACGAGGAGGAACGGACTCACCCCCATTTACTGCTTAGTCTTCTTCTGCTTATAATTTTGATTTCTTCTATGCTGATTTTTTGTCTTATGCTTAATGTTCTTCTGCTTTCTGTTCTTCTGCTTTTGCTTCTTCTGCATCTTGTTCTTCTGTCTTTTGTTCTGTATCTTGGTGGTTGTCTTCATGCGAGAACCAGCTGACAGTACTTGAACCCGTAGTGGCAGCAGAAGGAACAATAGCCAATGGCACTACTGAGGAACAGCTGACGGTGCTGGACCCCGGTTACTATGCAGGAGGTACCTGTGCTAGAAACCATTACCAAGGACCAGCTGACGGTGCTGGACCTCGGATACCGAGATGGAGGCACCTAGGCCAAAGGCTGTGGCGAGAACCAGCAGACAGTGCTGGCACCCGGATGGGTAGCAGAAGGAACAAGAGCCAATGGCACTACCGAGGACCAACTGACGGTGCTGGACCACGGTTACTAAGCAGAAGGTACCTGTGCTAAAAAGCACTACCAAGGACCAGCTGACGGTGCTGGACCTCGGATACCGAGATGGAGGCACCTAGGCCAAAGGCTGTGGCAAGAACCAGCAGACAATGCTGGCACCCGGATGGGTAGCAGAAGGAACAAGAGCCAATGGCACTACCGAAGACCAACTGACGGTGCTGGACCACAGTTACTAAGCAGAAGGTACCTGTGCTAAAAAGCACTACCAAGGACCAGCTGACGGTGCTGGACCTCGGATACCGAGATGGAGGCACCTAGGTCAAAGGCTGTGGCGAGAACCAGCAGACAGTGCTGGCACCCGGATGGGTAGCAGAAGGAACAAGAGCCAATGGCACTACCGAGGACCAACTGACGGTGCTGGAGCACGGTTACTAAGCAGAAGGTACCTGTGCTAAAAAGCACTACCAAGGACCAGCTGACGGTGCTGGACCTCGGATACCGAGGTGGAGGCACCTAGGCCAAAGGCTGTGGCGAGAACCAGCAGACAGTGCTGGCACCCGGATGGGTAGCAGAAGGAACAAGAGCCAATGGCACTACCAAGGACCAACTTACGGTGCTGGACCACGGTTACTAAGCAGAAGGTACCTGTGCTAAAAAGCACTACCAAGGACCAGCTGACGGTGCTGGACCTCGGATACCGAGATGGAGGCACTTAGGCCAAAGGCTGTGGCGAGAACCAGCAGACAGTGCTGGCACCCGGATGGGTAGCAGAAGGAACAAGAGCCAATGGCACTACCGAGGACCAACTGACGGTGCTGGACCACGGTTACTAAGCAGAAGGTACCTGTGCTAAAAAGCACTACCAAGGACCAGCTGACGGTGCTGGACCTCGGATACCGAGATGGAGGCACCTAGGCCAAAGGCTGTGGCGAGAACCAGCAGACAGTGCTGGCACCCGGATGGGTAGCAGAAGGAACAAGAGCCAATGGCACTACCGAGGACCAACTGACGGTGCTGGACCACGGTTACTAAGCAGAAGGTACCTGTGCTAAAAAGCACTACCAAGGACCAGCTGACGGTGTTGGACCTCGGATACCGAGATGGAGGCACCTAGGCCAAAGGCTGTGGCGAGAACCAGCAGACAGTGCTGGCACCCGGATGGGTAGCAGAAGGAACAAGAGCCAATGGCACTACCGAGGACCAACTGACGGTGCTGGACCACAGTTACTAAGCAGAAGGTACCTGTGCTAAAAAGCACTACCAAGGACCAGCTGATGGTGCTGGACCTCGGATACCGAGATGGAGGCACCTAGGCCAAAGGCTCTGGCGAGAACCAGCAGACAGTGCTGGAACCCGGGTGGGTAGCAGAAGGTACCCATTGAAAGCAAAGTAGCCAGGCCGCAAGCCGGCCGCAGTTCCCGAAACCCACAGTCCTACAGGGGGTCCATGTCCCATTGGCACTACGGATCCAGCCTTCAGTGCCAGTTCCCGCAGCCCACATAGGAGTCACCTAAACTGCAGGCACCGTATAGTCGGCTAACCCGGCCGCAAGACGACAGGACAACGGATTGGTGGCATAGTGACCTTGACACTACCCGGAAACAGCAGGCGTGCTGGAACCAGGCTGGGCAACAGGGAGTCCTCGTGCCAAAGACACTGCCGAGAACCAGCTGACGGTGCTGGAACCCAGATGGGTATCAAAAGCTACAAGAGCCAATGGCACTACCGAGGAACAGCTGACGGTGCTGGACCACGGTTACTAGGCAGGAGGTACCTGTGCTAGAAAGCACTACCAAGGACCAGCTGACGGTGCTGGACCTCGGATACCGAGATGGAGGAACTAGAGTTGAGCGACTTTGGTCGGATCGGGTTTTGTGAAACCCGAATGAAACAAAATAAGTTTCAGATGAAACTCGTCCGACTAGAGCAAAACAAAGTCGGAGTTTCGTCCGAAACCCGACCCCAATGCAAGTCAATGGGAAATAAAAGTCGGACGAAACTCCGACTTTGTTTTGCTCTAGTCGGACGAGTTTCATCTGAAACTTATTTTGTTTCATTCGGGTTTCACGAAACCCGATCCGACCAAAGTCGCTCAACTCAAGGAGGCACCTAGGCCAAAGGCTCTGGCGAGAACCAGCAGACAGTGCTGGAACCCGGGTGGGTAGCAGAAGGTACCCATTGAAAGCAAAGTAGCCAGGCCGCAAGCCGGCCGCAGTTCCCGAAACCCACAGTCCTACAGGGGGTCCATGTCCCATTGGCACTACGGATCCAGCCTTCAGTGCCAGTTCCCGCAGCCCACATAGGAGTCACCTAAACTGCAGGCACCGTAGAGTCGGCTAACCCGGCCGCAAGACGACAGGACAACGGATTGGTGGCATAGTGACCTTGACACTACCCGGAAACAGCAGGCGTGCTGGAACCAGGCTGGGCAACACGGAGTCCCCGTGCCAAAGACACTGCTGAGAACCAGCTGACGGTGCTGGAACCCAGATGGGTATCAAAAGCTACAAGAGCCAATGGCACTACCGAGGAACAGCTGACGGTGCTGGACCACGGTTACTAGGCAGGAGGTACCTGTGCGAGAAAGCACTACCAAGGACCAGCTGACGGTCCTGGACCTCGGATACCGAGATGGAGGCACCTAGGCCAAAGGCTCTGGCGAGAACCAGCAGACAGTGCTGGAACCCGGGTGGGTAGCAGAAGGTACCCATTGAAAGCAAAGTAGCCAGGCCGCAAGCCGGCCGCAGTTACCGAAACCCACAGTCCTACAGGGGGTCCATGTCCCATTGGCACTACGGATCCAGCCTTCAGTGCCAGTTCCCGCAGCCCACATAGGAGTCACCTAAACTGCAGGCACCGTAGAGTCGGCTAACCCGGCCGCAAGACGACAGGACAACGGATTGGTGGCATAGTGACCTTGACACTACCCGGAAACAGCAGGCGTGCTGGAACCAGGCTGGGCAACAGGGAGTCCCCGTGCCAAAGACACTGCCGAGAACCAGCTGACGGTGCTGGAACCCAGATGGGTATCAAAAGCTACAAGAGCCAATGGCACTACCGAGGAACAGCTGACGGTGCTGGACCATGGTTACTAGGCAGGAGGTACCTGTGCTAGAAAGCACTACCAAGGACCAGCTGATGGTGCTGGACCTCGGATACCGAGATGGAGGCACCTAGGCCAAAGGCTCTGGCGAGAACCAGCAGACAGTGCTGGAACCCGGGTGGGTAGCAGAAGGTACTCATTGAAAGCAAAGTAGCCAGGCCGCAAGCCGGCCGCAGTTACCGAAACCCACAGTCCTACAGGGGGTCCATGTCCCATTGGCACTACGGATCCAGCCTTCAGTGCCAGTTCCCGCAGCCCACATAGGAGTCACCTAAACTGCAGGCACCGTAGAGTCGGCTAATCCGGCCGCAAGACGACAGGACAACGGATTGGTGGCATAGTGACCTTGACACTACCCGGAAACAGCAGGCGTGCTGGAACCAGGCTGGGCAACAGGGAGTCCCCGTGCCAAAGACACTGCCGAGCACCAACTGGCGTTGTTGGAGCCCAGGGACAATCATGGTGTAGGCCGAGGCCTACTTGGTGGTAGTTTTAGATTGTTTGTAGGCTACAACAGACTGTCAACGTGCTCCAATTAGGCATCTGTCTCCACTCTGTTTCCAGGATTTCACGTGACCACCAACACCGCCAGTTTATGCGTACAGTAGCCGTCTGCCCAATCCACACGTGTTGCTGTGTTACTGGGATTCTGTAATGTCAGCAGATCCCCTGATGTGTGTCTGCCACTGTCTCCTGCTCTGTCCACCTTCCCACCGCTTGCAGTGGGAAGGTGGACAGCGCAGGAGACAGTGGCGGACACATATTGGGGGATCTGCTGATGTTACAGAACCCCAGTAACACAGGAACACGTGTGGAATGCGTGGACGGCTACTGTGAGCAGGAACTGGCGGTGTTGGAGGTCAGGGGAAATACTAGAGACAGAGTGGAGACAGAGGCCAAATCAGAGAATGTTTAAATCTGAAGTAGTTACAATTTGGAGGCAGCAGCAGTTTGCCCTCCACACAGCAGGGGAGCAGCTGACGTTACTGACCCCCACTTTCACATGAACGAGTGTGTTTTTCTGTGTGGACAGCACTTCCGAGCACCAACTAGAATTGTTGGAACCCAGGGACAATCATGGTGCAGGCCGAGGCCTACTAGGAGCGAGGTGTAAAGCAGAGGTATTTTGACTTTGGAGGGAGCAGGACACTTTGCCCTCCACACAGCAGGGGATCAGCTGACGTTACTGACCCCCACTTTCACATGATCGAGTGTGTTTTTCTGTGTGGACAGCACTTCCGAGCACCAACTAGCGTTGTTGGAGCCCAGGGAGAACCAGGGTGCAGGCCGAGGCCTACTTGGTGGCAGTTTTAGATTGTTTGTAGGCTACAACAGACTGTCAACGTGCTCCAATTAGGCATCTCTCTCCACTCTGTTTCCAGGATTTCACGTGACTACCAACACCGCCAGTTTATGCGTACAGTAGCCGTCTGCCCAATCCACACGTGTTCCTGTGTTACTGGTGTTCTGTAATGTCAGCAGATCTCCTGATGTTTGTCTGCTAATGTCTCCTGCTCTGTCCACATTCCCACCACTTGCAGTGGGAAGGTGGACAGCGCAGGAGACAGTGGCGGACACACATTGGGGGATCTGCTGATGTAACAGAACCCCAGTAACACAGGAACACGTGTGGAATGCGTGGACGGCAACTGTGAGCAGGAACTGGTGGTGTTGGAGGTCAGGGGAAATACTAGAGACAGAGTGGAGACAGAGGCCAAATCAGAGAATGTTTAAATTTGCAAGAGATGTCAAAAGCAATAATAAAGGATTTTGGGGATATGTCAAAAGTAAAAGAAAAATCAAAGATGCTATAGGATTTTTACAGGATGAAAATGATGAAATGGTAAGACAGGATGTTGAGAAGGCTGAACTTTTAAATTCCTATTTTGCATCTGTTTTCTCTCAGAAAGGAAATGCAACATCAACTGTTATTCACTGTCCTATTAAGGGAATAGAAGAATCCAGGATATCTATAAACAGAAAGATAGTGAGGAAACACTTAGCTAACCTAAATGAATTCAAGTCTCCAGGTCCAGATGAATTACACCCCAGAGTACTGAAGGAGATAGCAGAAGAAATTTTTGAACCCCTCTCCATAATCTTTGAAAATTCTTGGAGAACAGGAGAAGTGCCAGAAGACTGGAGAAGAGCAAATGTTGTTCCTATCTTCAAAAAGGGGAAGAAGGTGGACCCAGGCAACTATAGGCCGGTGAGTCTGACTTCTATACCAGGAAAGATCTTTGAACAAATTATTAAACAACATGTATGTCAATACCTGAGTAAGAATGAAGTGATTAAACAGAGTCAGCATGGGTTTGTAACTAATAAGTCATGTCAGACTAACTTAATTTCCTTCTATGACGGTATCACTGATTGGGTGGATCAAGGAAATGCTGTAGATATAGTATATCTTGACTTCAGCAAAGCATTTGACAAAGTCTCTCATACAATCCTTATTGAAAAAATGACTAAGTATGGAATGGACAAGGCAACTGTTAGGTGGATTCATAACTGGCTTAGTGATCGGACCCAAAGAGTGGTCGTAAATGGCTGCACATCCAGTTGGAAGAATGTCTCAAGTGGGGTACCACAGGGCTCTGTCCTGGGCCCTGTATTGTTCAACATCTTTATCAATGATTTAGATGAAGGAATTGAGGGTAAACTGATTAAATTTGCTGATGACACAAAGCTAGGAGGGATAGCTAATACTAGAGAAGAGAGAGAGAGGATTCAAAAAGATTTAAATAAACTGGAGAAGTGGGCAGCAACTAACAGAATGGTTTTTAACAGGGAGAAATGCAAAGTACTACATCTGGGCAATAAAAATGAAAAAAGCATATATAGAATGGGAGGAATAGGGCTAAGTGACAGCACATGTGAAAAAGACTTGGGTATACTAATAGATCACAGACTGAATATGAGTCAACAGTGTGATGCAGCAGCAAAAAAGGCAAATGCAATTCTAGGATGTATTAACAGAAGCATACAGTCTAGATCACGTGAAGTCATTATTTCCCTCTACTCCTCTTTGGTCAGACCTCATCTGGAATATTGTGTCCAGTTTTGGGCACCACATTTTAAAAAAGACATCAACAAACTGGAGCAAGTTCAGAAAAGAGCGACCAGAATGGTGACCGGTCTGCAAACCCTGTCTTATGAGGAAAGGTTGCAGGATTTGGGAATGTTTAGTTTGCAAAAGAGAAGACTGAGAGGAGACTTAATAGCTGTCTACAAATATCTCAAGGGCTGTCACATTGTAGAAGGATCAACTTTATTCTCATTTGCACAAGGAAAGACTAGAAGCAATGGGATGAAACTGAATGGGAAGAGACACAGATTAGATATTAGAAAAAACTTTTTGACAGTTAGAGTGATCAATGAGTGGAACAGGCTGCCACGAGAAGTGGTGAGTTCTCCTTCAATGGAAGTCTTCAAACAGAGGCTGGACAGACATCTGACTGGGATGATTTAGCGAATCCTGCTTTGAGCAGGGGGTTGGACCAGATGGCCCAGGAGGTCCCTTCCAACTCTATGATTCTATGATTCTATGATTCTATGATTCTATGATAAATCTGAAGTAGTTACAATTTGGAGGCAGCAGCAGTTTGCCCTCCACACAGCAGGGGAGCAGCTGACGTTACTGAACCCCACTTTCACATGAACGAGTGTGTTTTTCTGTATGGACGGCACTTCCGAGCAACAACTGACGATGTTGGAGCCCAGGGATAGTCATTTTGTAGGCTGAGGCCTACTTGGAGGCAGTTTAAGATAAGACGTTGTTTGAATTTGGAGGCAGTAGCAGTTTGCCCTCCACACAGCAGGGGATCAGCTGACGTTACTGAACCCCACTTTCACATGAACGAGTGTGTTTTTCTGTGTGGACAGCACTTCCGAGCACCAACTAGCGTTGTTGGAGCCCAGGGAGATCCAGGGTGCAGGCCGAGGCCTACTAGGAGCCAGGTGTAAAGCTGAGGTATTTTGACTTTGGAGGGAGCAGGACACTTTGCCCTCCACACAGCAGGGGATCAGCTGACGTTACTGACCCCCACTTTCACATGACCGAGTGTGTTTTTCTGTGTGGACAGCACTTCTGAGCACCAACTAGCGTTGTTGGAGCCCAGGGAGAACCAGGGTGCAGGCCGAGGCCTACTTGGTGGCAGTTTAACAGTGTTTGTAGGCTACAACAGACTGTCAACGTGCTCCAATTAGGCATCTGTCTCCACTCTGTTTCCAGGATTTCACGTGACTACCAACACCGCCAGTTTATGCGTACAGTAGCCGTCTGCCCAATCCACACGTGTTGCTGTGTTACTGGGATTCTGTAGTGTCAGCAGATCCCCTGATGTGTGTCTGCCACTGTCTCCTGCTCTGTCCACCTTCTCACCGCTTGCAGTGGGAAGGTGGACAGCGCAGGAGACAGTGGCGGACACATATTGGGGGATCTGCTGATGTTACAGAACCCCAGTAACACAGGAACACGTGTGGAATGCGTGGACGGCGACTGTGAGCAGGAACTGGCAGTGTTGGAGGTCAGGGGAAATACTAGAGACAGAGTGGAGACAGAGGCCAAATCAGAGAATGTTTAAATCTGAAGTAGTTACAATTTGGAGGCAGCAGCAGTTTGCCCTCCACACAGCAGGGGAGCAGCTGACGTTACTGAACCCCACTTTCACATGAACGAGTGTGTTTTTCTGTGTGGACAGCACTTCCGAGCACCAACTAGCGTTGTTGGAGCCCAGGGAGAACCAGGGTGCAGGCCGAGGCCTACTTGGTGGCAGTTTAACAGTGTTTGTAGGCTACAACAGACTGTCAACGTGCTCCAATTAGGCATCTGTCTCCACTCTGTTTCCAGGATTTCACGTGACTACCAACACCGCCAGTTTATGCGTACAGTAGCCGTCTGCCCAATCCACACGTGTTGCTGTGTTACTGGGATTCTGTAATGTCAGCAGATCCCCTGATGTGTGTCTGCCACTGTCTCCTGCTCTGTCCACCTTCCCACCGCTTGCAGTGGGAAGGTGGACAGCGCAGGAGACAGTGGCGGACACATATTGGGGGATCTGCTGATGTTACAGAACCCCAGTAACACAGGAACACGTGTTGAATGCGTGGACGGCGACTGTGAGCAGGAACTGGCGGTGTTGGAGGTCAGGGGAAATACTAGAGACAGAGTGGAGACAGAGGCCAAATCAGAGAATGTTTAAATCTGAAGTAGTTACAATTTGGAGGCAGCAGCAGTTTGCCCTCCACACAGCAGGGGAGCAGCTGACGTTACTGACCCCCACTTTCACATGAACGAGTGTGTTTTTCTGTGTGGACAGCACTTCCGAGCACCAACTAGCGTTGTTGGAGCCCAGGGAGAACCAGGGTGCAGGCCGAGGCCTACTAGGAGCCAGGTGTAAAGCTGAGGTATTTTGACTTTGGAGGGAGCAGGACACTTTGCCCTCCACACAGCAGGGGATCAGCTGACGTTACCGAACCCCACTTACACATGAGCGAGTGTTTTGTCTGTGCGGACAGCACTTCTGAGCACCAACTGGCGGTGTCGGAGCCCAGGGAAAATCAGGTAGTAGGCCGAGGCCTACTTGGTGGCAGTTTGCGATTGTTTCTAGACTACTACTAACTGTCAACGTAATCCAATTAGGCCTCTGTCTCCACTCTGTTTCGAGTATTTCCGCTGGCTTCCAACCACGCCAGTTGCTGCTCTGAAATGCCGTCTGCACAACCCACACTTGTTCCTGTGTTACTGGGGTTCTGTAACAGCAGCTTCTCCCTAGAGGTGAGTCAGGCAATGTCTCCTGCTCTGTCCACATTTCCACTACAAGTAGTGGGAATGTAGACAAAGCAGGAGACATTGCCGTGCTCAACTCTGGAGATGAGCAGATGTTACAGGACCCAGGTACCACAGGATCAAGTGTGGATTGTGCAGACGGCACTTGAGAGCAGAAACAGGCGGTGTTGTAGGCCGGAGGAAATACTCAAAACAGAGTGGAGACAGAGGGCAAATCAGAGAACATATTAAATCAGAGGTAGTCAGAAGTTGTAGGCAGCAGGAGAGTTTGCCGTACACCCAGCAGGGGATCAGCTGACGTTACCGAACCCCACTTACACATGAGCGAGTGTTTTGTCTGTGCGGACAGCACTTCCGAGCACCAACTGGCGTTGTCGGAGCCCAGGGAAAATGAGGTAGTAGGCCGAGGCCTACTACGAGCCAGGTGTAAATCTGAGGTTGTTTGACTGTGGAGGGAGCAGGACACTTTGCCATACACACAGCAGGGGATCAGCTGACGTTACCGAACCCCACTTACACATGAGCGAGTGTTTTGTCTGTGCGGACAGCACTTCTGAGCACCAACTGGCGGTGTCGGAGCCCAGGGAAAATCAGGTAGTAGGCCGAGGCCTACTTGGTGGCAGTTTGCGATTGTTTCTAGACTACTACTAACTGTCAACGTAATCCAATTAGGCCTCTGTCTCCACTCTGTTTCGAGTATTTCCGCTGGCTTCCAACCACGCCAGTTGCTGCTCTGAAATGCCGTCTGCACAACCCACACTTGTTCCTGTGTTACTGGGGTTCTGTAACAGCAGCTTCTCCCTAGAGGTGAGTCAGGCAATGTCTCCTGCTCTGTCCACATTTCCACTACAAGTAGTGGGAATGTAGACAAAGCAGGAGACATTGCCGTGCTCAACTCTGGAGATGAGCAGATGTTACAGGACCCAGGTACCACAGGATCAAGTGTGGATTGTGCAGACGGCACTTGAGAGCAGAAACAGGCGGTGTTGTAGGCCGGAGGAAATACTCAAAACAGAGTGGAGACAGAGGGCAAATCAGAGAACATATTAAATCAGAGGTAGTCAGAAGTTGTAGGCAGCAGGAGAGTTTGCCGTACACACAGCAGGGGATCAGCTGACGTTACCGAACCCCACTTACACATGAGCGAGTGTTTTGTCTGTGCGGACAGCACTTCCGAGCACCAACTGGCGTTGTCGGAGCCCAGGGAAAATGAGGTAGTAGGCCGAGGCCTACTACGAGCCAGGTGTAAATCTGAGGTTGTTTGACTGTGGAGGGAGCAGGACACTTTGCCATACACACAGCAGGGGATCAGCTGACATTACCGAACCCCACTTACACATGAGCGAGTGTTTTGTCTGTGCGGACAGCACTTCTGAGCACCAACTGGCGGTGTCGGAGCCCAGGGACAATCAGGTAGTAGGCCGAGGCCTACTTGGTGGCAGTTTGCGATTGTTTCTAGACTACTACTAACTGTCAACGTAATCCAATTAGGCCTCTGTCTCCACTCTGTTTCGAGTATTTCCGCTGGCTTCCAACCACGCCAGTTGCTGCTCTGAAATGCCGTCTGCACAACCCACACTTGTTCCTGTGTTACTGGGGTTCTGTAACAGCAGCTTCTCCCTAGAGGTGAGTCAGGCAATGTCTCCTGCTCTGTCCACATTTCCACTACAAGTAGTGGGAATGTAGACAAAGCAGGAGACATTGCCGTGCTCAACTCTGGAGATGAGCAGATGTTACAGGACCCAGGTACCACAGGATCAAGTGTGGATTGTGCAGACGGCACTTGAGAGCAGAAACAGGCGGTGTTGTAGGCCGGAGGAAATACTCAAAACAGAGTGGAGACAGAGGGCAAATCAGAGAACATATTAAATCAGAGGTAGTCAGAAGTTGTAGGCAGCAGGAGAGTTTGCCGTACACACAGCAGGGGATCAGCTGACGTTACCAAACCCCACTTACACATCATGAGCGAGTGTTTTGTCTGTGCGGACAGCACTTCTGAGCAACAACGGGCGTTGCTGTAGCCCAGGAAATAAAGTTCAGGTCATAGAAACATGAACACAACAAGAGACCTGGATCCTGTGGCCAGCCAATTATTTATTCTGGAAGAGGACTGGCAAATTCAGGTGAGATCCAGGCCTTGTTCATTTTCACAAAAGTAAGCCGGTCAACATTATCGGCGGATAGTCGCGTGCGACGGTCTGTTACCACACCACCTGCAGCACTAAAGACACGTTCCGATAATACACTGGCAGCAGAGCAAGCCAGCACCTCCAATGCATACTGGCTAAGCTCTGGCCATGTATCCAGCTTAGAGACCCAATACTTGAATGGGGAAGAGCCGTCTGGGAGAACACTAACAGGGCACGACAAGTAGTCTGTCTCCATCTGACGGAAACGTTGCCTCCTGCTGACTGGAGCCGTCTGTGATGGTGTAGCCGTTTGTGGCGGTCCCACAAAACTTTTCCACATTTGGGCCATACTGGCCTTGCCTTGTCCTGCGGCACTGCCTCTGCTACCTCTTTGTGCAGAGCTTCCTCCACTGCCTCTACCCACATGGCTGCTTTGAAAAGCACTACCAGCAACACTTGTGGGGGGAATGGAGAACATGATGGCCTGCACAAGTGTTTCTTGGTACTCCCGCATTTTTCGCTCCCGGTTCAACAGTGGTATGAGGCTTTGTAAGTTGTCCCGGTAGCGAGGATCTAGGAGGGTGTACACCCAATAATCAGCCGTGTGGAGAATGTTGGCGATGCGGCGGTCATTTAACAAGCACTGCAGCATGAAATCAACCATGTGCTGCAGACTGCCAACTGGACCGGAAACGCAGTCCCCAGCTTGAGGCAGCATCTCTGCCTGCTCAGCATCACCCCACCCTCGCTGTACACACTGACTACTAGAGCCTTGTGTACCTCCCTCCTCTGGAGAGATGTGTTCCTCCTCCTCCATTGACTCCTCGTCATCCTCCTCACTAAGTGTCCCCTGCCTGGGCCTTTGTGTGGAAGCACGTTGCGCAGACTTGCCAGAAACAGATGGCATTTCTGACTGCTCATCCTCGACCTCTTCAAAAACCTCCTCACTTAGTGCTTGTAAGGTTTTTTGAAGCAGACAGATGAGGGGGACAGTCATGCTGATTAGTGCATCATCTGCACTGGCCATCCGCGTGGAGTCATCGAAGGCACGCAAAACTTGGCAGATGTCCCTCATAGTGGCCCACTCAGTGGTGGTGAAGTGTGTCCGGCGCACAGTGCGACTTGTTTGCGCCTGATGCAGCTGGTACTCCATTACTGCTGCCTGCTGCTCACACAACCGCTCCAACATATGTAACGTTGAATTCCACCTGGTGGGGAGGTCACATATGATGCGATGTTCTGGCAGGCGGAATCGGCGTTGCAGAGATGCAATGCGCGATCTTGCCATGCTGGAACGCCGCAAGTGAGCACACTCTAGGCGAACCTTGTGCAGCAGTGCATCAAGATCCGGATAGTCCCTCAGAAAGCTCTGCACGACCAAATTGAGCACGTGTGCCAGACATGGTATGTGAGTGAGGTTGCCTAGGCCCAGAGCTGCCACTAGATTTCGGCCATTGTCACTCACTACCAAACCTGGCTGGAGATTCGCTGGCACAAACCACACATCGCTCTCCTGCTTGATGGCATTCCAGAGCTCCTGTGCTGTGTGGCTCCGATTCCCCAAAGAAATTAATTTAAGGACGGCCTGTTGACATTTGGCCACACCTGTGCTCATATCTGGCCTAACAGGCTCACGCAGTGCTGATTCCGAGGAACTAGAGTAGGAGGAGGACTCAATATGTACAGACTGCATTCCTGCAATCCTTGGAGTTGGCAGAATACGTACAGAGCCACTCTCCAGATCTGTACCCGGCTCCACAACATTGACCCAATGGGCAGTGAGGGAAAGGTATCGTCCCTGTCCATGGCTACTGGTCCACGCATCGGTGGTCAGGTGGACCTTGCTACTGACGGCATTTAGTAGCGCATTTTTAATTTTTCCCTCCACATGCTTTTGCAGGGCAGGGACAGCTTGCCTGCTGAAATAAAAGCGGCTGGGCACATTGTATTGTGGAACTGCCAATGACATAAAGTTCCGGAATGTGTCAGTCTCCACCAGCCTGAATGACAGCATCTCAAGGGCCAGTAGTTTGGCAATGTCGACATTCAGAGCCAGTGCTCGGGGATGGTTTGCCGAGTATGGCCGCTTTTTCTCCCATGCCTGTGCTACCGATTGCTGGTGAGTGGCCTGGGAGGGTGCTGATGACTGCGAACGTGGTTCAGTGGGTGGAATTTCACTGGGTCTCTGGACAACAGTGGCAGTGGTTCTTCCATGGCGTTCCAGTGAGGAAGCCGAACCAGCTGTGTGTGAGCTGGAGGAAGAGGCCCCAACACGAGCTGAAGAGGTGGTAGGTGCTGCTGAAGGTTGGCCTACATCTTCAGTGTGTCTGTGTAACTCCACCTCGTGCTTGGTACGCACATGTTTCCACATATTTGTGGTATTGAGGTTGGTCACATTTTTGCCTCGTTTCACTTTCTGATGACACAGCTTGCATTTGACAAAGCAAATGTCATCTGATGATGATGATGATCTTTATTTTTATATAGCGCTAACATATTCCGCAGCGCTTTACAGTTTGCACATATTTTCATCACTGTCCCCGGTGGGGCTCACAATCTAAATTCCCTATCAGTATGTCTTTGGAGACATACTCTGCAACTGTGTAAAAAAAAGACCACGCACTGCAAGTCCTGGGAGCGCCCGTTTTGTGTTTTGGAAGAGGATTGCTCCTCACGGGTGCCAAAGTGGAGGCTACAGGCAACCAAGTCTGCCCCCGCCCTCTCCCTCCTCTTTTGGCCGTTCGGGGAATCTCTTCCTCAGAGCTGCTCCCACCACCTTCCTGTGGCTGACGCCATGATGGGTCAAGGACCTCATCATCTCCACTCCCCTCTTCAAGCACCGGCTGGTCCTGGGTTGTCTCGCCAGCACTGTACGCACCAGAAATTGGCAACTGAGTCTCATCATCATCTGATGCATACTGAGGTGTGCTGACCATAGGCACTGGCCCACCCGCCTCTTCAGATTCAGAGGGACAAAGCAGTTGCGCATCACTGCATACTCCCTCTTCTTCACGCTCTAGAATGCTGCTTGGCTGGCCACCTCTTTCCAAGCCAACAGATTCTGAGAACAGAAGTAAAGATTGAGATGGCTCCTGTCCAGGGCTCTCAGACTGCCTGGGCAATTTGGCAGGTGGTGAAGAGACAGATGGTTGCTCTTCAGTGCTCTGGCCTTGGGAGGATGCGGAAGTCATTGAAGTGGATGCGTTAGCTGCCATCCATCCGACAACGGCTTCAATTTGTTCGTCACGCAGCAGTGGGGTACGGCGAGGTCCTACAAAGCTGCGCATGAAGGACTGTTGCCTGGTAAAAGTGGGGGATGCCGGGTCACTGGTGGCCGCAGCAGATACCGAATCCCCACGTCCTCGCCCTGCTGAATCCCCCCGTCCTCTCCCTGCTGAAACTCCACGGCCACGACCACGTGCCTTACTCCCTGCCTTCTTCATCTTGGTAGACTGATAAAGATAGGCAGAAAAGTAAAAAAGGGGTGGCTTAGTGTTCTTATTCCTGAACACCTGCTAACCAGTATAAGAAACACTAATTTGGCTAAGAGTGTGTGTACTACACTTTAATATGATCTAATGTGGCCTAGACAACTGTAGAGTGGAGTGTTTGGTGAACTTTATTTCCTTTTTTTTTGGGTGGGGGGAAAGGAAAGGAAAGGATGTGACCAAAGTTTGAAAGCTATAGTATCACAAACTTTTTGGAGCGATTACAATGCAGGAAGCTAACCTACAATGCAATTGATGAGGCTCCAAAAAATAGGGTGATACCAGTCTGGCTGGCCCTGAGGGGCACAAGCCAGCAAAAAGGCTCCTCTATCTAATCCTATATAGTGTTTGCAACCAACCAATGACAATGGATGCGGTTGGAAGCACACTAATATAGGAGCAAAAATCTGGCTAAATTTGCTGCAAAAAAAGGACTATGTATGAGGCAGTGACGCACGCTGAGAGGACTACAGCTAGCGGTGGCTGTAGAACACACTGCAACGTGAGCTGCACTCACACACAGAGAGACCTATCAGACAGCCAAAAACAGTGCAGAGAAATGGGCTATAGCACTGAAAGGCTGCTGAAAGGCTCCGCTGTCCACTCCTTTAGTGTTTGCAACCAACGTATATGGATACGTATGGAAGCACACTATACAGGAGAAAAAAAAAGCAGCAATAAAAGAAAAATGTGTATGAGGCAGAGACACACGCTGGCCGTCCTACAAGCAGACGTGCCTGCAGGACACACTACACAGCGTGGGTCTGCACTCACACAGCCCTTGCAGACAGCTGTGAAAACAGCGCTGCTAGGGAAAAGCAAGCTACAGTGGTGGTTTATGTAGCTTGGATAAAGCACAATATTGTTTTTAGAATCGCTATTTCTAACTGTCCCTCACAGTCTTCAACAGCAGCCTGTCCCTAACTGAATTCACAGCAGAGTGACCAGAAATGGCGGCTGCAGCGCTTTTTATAGTGCATCATGTCATCATTTCAGCAGCCAATCACAGCCATGCCAGTAGTTAACATGCCTACATGCCTAACAGGATATGCCCACACTTCTGAGGATCCCCATTGGCTGAATCAAATCGAGCGGGCTCCTAGCATTATGGGAACTTCCGATTCCGGTATTCGATATGAAAAAAGTATCTGAACTAAGTATCGGAATTCCGATACAGCTAATATCGGCTGATACCCGATACTTGCGGTATCGGAATGCTCAACACTAGTGATGACACACAGTTGCCATCTGTCCAGTCGCCAATATCAACACGGAAGGAGGAGGACATGGACGACGAGGTGGTCGATGAGACCACCGATCCAACCAGGGCCATTGGCATGCATAGCCAGCACAACAGCATAGAGGATGAAGGTGGATACGTAGTACCAACAAAGGCACCAAGGGCTACTGGTTTGAGCAGAGTGCGAAGTGTGTCAACAGTTGCCAAGAGCAATCCCTCTGTGCCCCAAGTCAAGGCAAGGGAGCGTTCAGCCGCTGTCTGGAAAATTTTTTCCGATAGTCGTTCTGAACCAAATGTTGTCATCTGTAGCATCTGAGCAGAGGCCAGGGCAAAGGCAACCAAAGCACCACCAGTATGCAGAAACACATGGCAGCCAAGCACCCTAGTCGGTGGGCTGAACAACAGGGTACCAAATCAGTGTCGGCGACTGCGGGTCAATCCACTGCCATGTCGCCTGTGATACGGCCACACACAGCAGCCCTGCCCCAAGCTCTATTTAATTGTGCAACTGTGTCTGCACCTGTGTCACCCTTCATCTGTGTTTGCTGATCAGGTGAGTGGGGAGGTTAAACCTGAGATGTCTATATCCAGACCAGGTTGACCTATATCTGCGCTCACTTCTTCTGGCTCCATGGGAGTGATTCAAGTAATGTTTCAGGTACAGATTGCATTTACTATGGTCTTGCTTTTAATGCATTTAGGAGACCGTAATGGCTCGGCGAATATAAAAAAGTAGAGTAGGACTGCCCATATGAGATTGCCTTGGCGCGGCGGGGTGGCTCAAATGATTGATCAATTTTTTGCCAAATATCTAATTTTGAACACAGTTAGAAATTAATATGTGCATATGCACTTTATGTATTGCATTCTGACCATAAGCAGCGCTGGCTTCTCCCCTTTTATCCCTATGCTATGTCTGCTGAAAAAATCTCTGCAGAATCAAAAAATTGAATCTTTGCATGCCCAGCAGCTGGGTATGGAGCAAGATTTCACAATGGGTGATCCTACCCAGCCTAGCCAATATCATCAGGTAACATTGGGGATGAAGATGGTGATGAAAATGAGGAGGGAGAGGACTTCTTTTTCAGTGGTACCGAGGGGACATGTCATGCTACAGAGGGGAATCCAAACCCCAGCTTCATGTCTGTCCAGCATGGGTGGGCTGAAGAGGAGGTGGAGGAGGAGAGTCAGTGTGAGGAGAGGATGGGTATTGTTCCTCCTTCAGGGGTCACAGAAAATTTGCTTCTATGCAGCTTGGCACACTTCATATCTGACTGTCTGTGCCAAGACCCTCGCGTAATCCATATTTTCAATAGCAACCTATACTGGTTGGCCACCTTTCTAGACCCACGGTACAAGGACAAATTTCCTTCAAGACGGCCGTTTTTGATAATTTGATGGCAACAGCACAATCAGACACCACTGCTAGCAGAGATACCAGCTCTGTGCAACAGCATGCATTATTGGGGAGAGATACGCCAAGCAGGTCCAAAAGAGGTGGTGGTAAAATGTCCACAAACTGGGCCATCTTCAATAGACCGGTTCATCACCAAGGACTAGCTGCAACAGTAGCAATGTCAAGGAGGGAGAAGTTGAACAAGATGGTCAACGACTATCTAAGTGACCATACCTGCGTCCTTCCTGATGCTTCTGTACCGTTTAATTACTGGGTATCCAAGCTGCATAGTTGGCCCGACTTCTCCCTCTTTGCCTTAGAGGTGCTGGCCTGCCCTGCTGCTAGTGTGATGTCAGAGCGTGTTTTCAGTGTCGCTGGGGCAATCATCACAGATACACATACACAGTTGACTACAGAGAATACAGACAGGCTGACTCTGATGAAATTTAACAAGTACTGGATTTCGCAACAGTATTTAAGCCCTCCTGATGACAGTATCCCAACCTAAAGTCACCCAACATGTTTTTTTTTAAAACTGGTGATCACATCCATCCCATTCCATTCCCATACAAGCCTCTTTTCTTCTTCTTACACATGTTTTCAAAACCTGCTTCTGACACATGTACCTCATGGTCAATAAGCTAAAAACAATGTTACGTTAATATTTCTCATCGGAGGCACTTGTGATGAGAGTGAGACCCTTCTTCCTTCATCAACCATGCTATCATACCCCTTGGGCTAATTTTTGGAGACACTATTGCTATGCTTGGACACTGAGCACGGCCACCTCTATGCTAGTAGTCCGACTCCTAGCTTCATCATAATTGTTTGGCCCTTCAGACCTGCCTTGCTTCCTTCATCAACCATGATACAGCCCCTATGGCTAATGTTTGGAAGACACTAAATCTATGCCTACACATTGGGCAGTGGCACAACAAGGACAGTAGTCCAGGCTTTATAATTGTGAATCCCTTGTGATGATGATGATGACGATGATGATGGGTGGCTTCTTCCTGCGTTAACCATAACACAGCCCCTACCCCTAGGGCAAATTGCCTCCATCATCACTCGCTCTTACGGCACTTCTGATTATTCACTGGCACTGCGTAAGTGGCGTACGAGTCCCGCTCTTCCGACAAAAAACAAAAGGACTTAAAATAGTGTTTGTACATTCTAGTGAAGCAGTGGTGTAAAAACAATCGTGCAGCCCCTGACCAGGTGCCCCCATGTTATACACATTTGTTTACAGCATACATTTTTTAACATTTACACATTTTTTAGCGTTTTCCTCAGCCCCCAGACCACTTTGAAGGGTCCAGCAGACAATTACTCGCATTTTCCATTGACTATCATTGGACTCGCTATTCGTACCGAATACCCGAGTATGAGGGTATACTCGGTACGAGAATAGCGAGTCCGAATACTTCAGTACTCGCTCATCCCTACATGACACCATTCATTGTATTGTGTGAAGCACCGAAAAGTGAAATAAAAACAATGTACTGAAATTTCAGAAAAAAAAAACCATTATGTAATACGAGCAGTATGGGGTTAAAAGACGGACCTGTGTCAAGTAGCTGATTGCCTGGGAGGCTTATATTCGTCTTGGTGCGATAACCCCTTTAAATGAAATGCAAGAATGATGTTTAGGATAGAAGCCAAGATGCTGAGGAGTGTGGACGCACTCTTTCCAAAATAATCTGGAATCTTGAGAGCACCACATTCCATACAATGGATTTATCCCAAAGCACAGACGTTCTAACCACAGCATAAGCTGCAATTACTTTTATCTCTTCAGATAAGCAGCATTAGTGTCTCTAATAGCAAGGGGCAGATTGCCAGATTAATTAAGAAATTAATTTAAGACTTGGCAGATTTAGAGCCTGAAGAACTCATCAGGCAGGTAGGAAAGAGACAACACGAAGGGGTGAGAATAATCACTGCAATAGATGGCACAAAGCACAAGTTATCTCTAGTCTGCGCTAATTCTAGACGGAAAACTTTAAAATGAGAGTTAAATAGTTCATTTAAGGATTGTGGGAGGAGATATGCAAATCATTTTTATGGGTCCCAGAAAGGCAACTATTCTTCCAAAACTACTGTTTTATAGCACAGCTGTAACTATGTCTGCATATTCCAATTACTTGCAGCTGTTCGCAGCTTATTGGCACTCATTAGTGCAAAATATGGAGCGACTTTGTC
This sequence comes from Dendrobates tinctorius, assembly GCF_039654945.1. Lineage (NCBI taxonomy): Eukaryota > Metazoa > Chordata > Amphibia > Anura > Dendrobatidae > Dendrobates > Dendrobates tinctorius. The sequence continues at coordinate 13,047,343 of NW_027361715.1, forward strand.
AGATCCACGCAGAACTATGGTTCACAGCAACATCAGAAGGTAACGTAAATCAAGGAACATCTCACCGCATATAGTTATTGTTCAAACTGTTTCATAGCAGCATGTGGTGGCATCTATTCTACTTCTTTGGGTTTGTAGCCAAGGCAAAAAAATATAATGGAAATGGGTTCATACAGAGAGTGCTCTACCAGGAGGTTCATGGTACATCTTTCCTCTAGCCCACAGGTCTCCAGGGAGGTCCTAAATTAAAGGTCAATTTTTAGCTTAATCAAGCTGCTTGGTAGAGTACTCATTTCTACCTGCACTGTTTCAGTGTTTCTCAAAAATGAAGGATGAAGATTGCCCAGGAAACGACAATATTCTCACAGTTTTGAGGTCCTGGGATTTTTTTGGTCAGAGTTGTGCTATCTACTGGACTTAGTAGTTAACTACTAGCCCAAATATTTCCAGGTCAATGCTTAAACGAGTCTTCCAGGCTAAACTTAAATTTCTGCAGTTAGTCTATCTCACTGCAGCTTGACAAATTCCCAGATTCCCATGTTGCCTGTGTTACCCTAGCACTCTACAAATATTATGTGTCCTGATTCTGCTGTGCTATGTGTGTGATGCGTAACACTTGTTTTGGTCACAGGCCTCTGCTGTCTCCGGTTCTTCAACTTCAAGAACTGCCGCACACATATTAGGAGACATTAAATTCATTTTATAATAAAGACATTTACTTAACTGTCCAATTCCATCATATTGAAACATGCAGTATTGGGCACAAACTTTTCCGTTTTCATAGTCCACAGCACAGTGATGTCCACTGTTCACTCGCCCTGAGCTATCCCTTTCCTCTCTGGCATTTCTGACCCCTGGGATACTCTGTCTGGTTCTGTAGTTTCTGTAGCCTGTCCCAACTCCCTTATGTGATTCTCCATCTGATTTCCTCTACTAAGAAGATATTGAGGCTCCTCCTCAGACCGCTCTGAGTTTATGGCTCATGTTCTCTTTCTGCTGAACAGCCCATGCTCCTCGTATCCTCAGACCTCCAACTACTGCTCTCTCCATCTAATCTCTTACTCTCCCTCCACTATCCAGAAAGTCTTCCCCTTAACTGTCCTGCCCCTCCCACACAGGGCTGTTCCTGAACTTATTTACTGTTTCTATCCTAAGGCAGTCTACTGCCTGAACTTATTGTGCCCACAACTGCACTATACCCAATCCTATGTCATATGTACTAATCTTATCCTTCCTCTATATCTAATACATTTATCAGAACACATAGGGTCATCCACATTATAGCAATACATCAATCGTGTACCTTGGTGCCTATAAGGTTATATGCAATATAAAACACATTTTCGTATACACAGGTTGTAACCGTTTTTCTAATCATGGGAGAAGCACATGATCTTCCCGGTCACCCTCTTAAACCTGCTAGAGCGGTCATCATATGACCACTCATATGTGTTTCCCATACTGGCGGTTACCTGCCAACCAGCACCTTTTCCTTTATCCAGGAAGGTTCAAAGTAAACACAGGTTTAATGTCCCAAACTTGCAAACATAACAAACCGTGATGAAATGCAAACTCTTTTCTGCTATGTGTGCAGCAAAACATTTACAGTCTCTGCCCAGTTCTTCTCGGGTCCTGTCACTCCAGCTTCACAAAGCGTTCCAGAGTCACAAGTCTTTTCAAACAACACAACTTTACTGGACAGCAATACTTACATCACATAGGCAGCACAAGGCAAACACAGAGTCATCTTCATATCTTTCTCTGCCATCCTGACAGACTCTAACTTCTCCATCAGCTTCCCTTTCCTGGCAAGCTCAACAACCTCTTTGGACAGTCCATGTCCCACGTGTATCCTTGGACAATTCATGTCCCATCTGCATCTTTGAACAATCCGTTTTCTATCTGTACTTCGGACAGTCCGTGTCCCATCTGTGCCTCTCCTGTCATCAGCTCCATGTCAGCCCCTTGTCCGGTTCCAATAGGGAAAGATGCCAGGAACACCATCTCAGCTGCTCCCGCCCTGGTCTTAGACCCCGGATCCTTCCTGGGGATGATCCTATCCAGCTGGTGCCCATTGGCACTGTTCTCCAGCCTGGGGCCCCTTACTGCAACAACTTTATCCCCATGGCCTGTAATACTCTGCTCCACTACTACTAACACGTCCTGCCCTTGGGCAGGCTGCCCGGGTGTATGCTCTCATCAGGAAGTATCCTGGCTATACTTCCCTGCTCTGTGCTGTCCCTCCCATCTAGTCTGGACTGCCTATCTCCAACTCTATTCTATGCTGTTGTTTATCACTAATGTGCCCCCCTCTAGTCTATACTACACTATGTCCTATTCTATCTCTAAGCTACAGTACAATACATAACAAATACTTTACATTACAGTACATGACAATAACAGTAGAAAATCGCACATTACATCAATAATAATAAAGTGCTGCATGTACCTGTGCGAACAACGTCAAGGAGAGAGAAGATACATGAGAGTCCCCGCCACCTCTTTACACAATCACAGCTATGTCTGTGACTGCAATGCACTCCCGTGGCCTCAATATGCTTCTTTGCAAAACCTTGGGGACACATAGAGACCCTCGCATATGACCCCGGTCACTGCCTCACACCCCATATTCAAATGTTCTCTTAGGCTTCAACTTTGATATGTATCACACTATATATATATATGCACTAAGTAATTAAATATATTTTACTGGTTCAGAGCATTTGTTTTTTTTCGATAAGCTAGATATTTTTGGTGAGCGTGGCTCTGACTCTCAGCTCTGCACCGCTGCCTAGGGCCTGGTGCCCTGTCTACCGGCACTTCAACACAACAATGCTGCAATGGCAGCTACTACTTTGCTGATGGCATAGACCAAGCAGAAGAGGCTGCTATGCGATTCAAGTGCAGTGTCCCCCCTAAAAAAGAGGATCAGTGGGCTGCTAAGAGTTGGACCTTCATTTTCTGATACTGATGGCCAATCCTGGGGGTAAGCCTTCAATATTTAATCCTGAAAACCCCCTTAAGGCCATGGTCACATGTTCAGTATTTGGTCAGTATTTTACCTCAGTATTTCTAAGACAAAACCAGGAGTGGGACAATCAGAGAAAAGTAGAATAGAAACACGTCACCACTTCTGGATTTATCACCCACTCCTGGTTTTGGCTTACAAATACTGAGGTAAAGAACTGAGGTAAAATACCAAATACTGATATGGTGAACGTGGCCTAACAATGACTTCTGTATGGAGCCAAGAAAACATCCAATATTGGCTTCTATTCTCTTGATCACACAATAAAATCTAGTGGGCCACATCATCCTAAACTGGATGAGACCGCCCACAAACCTAATAATTATTCCCCCGTAGAAAGAGGCTTCAGGATACCCAAGCGTAATATTTAGTATGTGAAAGAAAACAAAATGGCTTTGTCTCTGGGAACCATGAGAGCAAAAACCAGAGTCAAGATGTTGGCTCTCCATTGACATGTTAGCAATATGCATTCCTCAATACAGTGTAGTAATTAGGTTTTCTCCTCTTGAGAACATCCATATCATTTACTGTGCTTTCCAACAGACTGGAAGCTGCCATGTACGGTGGCCTTCCGCTTGTGAAAGGAGTAAAGAACGAACCGTTGCATGTGTGTATGCCTCATCCGTGGTCTAAGCAATTTGGCATGGCGCCTGGGTTTTTATAAAGCTTCTTGGATTTTTAGTGGCTACATAAGAAACATACTTTAACACATTTATAATAACTCCAGAAAAAAAAATAAAAAATAGGAAATATGATTTTCATTGACAATGTTAATGCATTCCTCACATAGCAGGAGAATCTACTTGCTAAGGCTGTTGTGGCGGAGGACGAGTTAGGGCAAGAAGTTTGAGGCAAAGAAAATATCGCGAAGAAGCTTCTGGATCAGCTGAACCAAGCGATAACCACATGTGTTTGTCAGGAAAACAACATAGTACAGGGTCACCGTGTGCTCAAAAATGCATAAAACGTATCAGAAAGTGATGCACGATAGAAGATTATGCTGCCTGGCACTACGCTTGGACTAGATTTCGTTATACAGTAAAACTCCATTTTTGGAGTCACTTTAAAAATAGTATTTCATGAGAAAATTACTTCACTAAAATAAAATGTTTCATTATTTACATATTAAATTACATATGTTGCTGCTGTTTTATTTTTTTCACTATTAACTTAAAGCAGATATTCTAGTTTTTCACTGGCCACTAATGTTCGCTTGATGGATGTGCTGTGTAGACTGGCAAAGTATGGGCAGAGTCATCTCTTCATTCAACAGAGAGTGGGGGATTTGAAAAGTATGCATAGGGGACAAGTTAATGATTTCTGGAATATCGACTTCTGGAAACCCCACTAATCCAGAAAATGTGACTCCGCAGAGCACCATCTGAACCAAGTGGCAGTTGAGCATGTGCACCGCCGCCATCAGGGCATTACTGCCCTTACTGGCGTATGGGGCTCGGAGCGGGTAAAATTTGAGACTTATAGACCATGATATGCTTCCTTGGAAATGTAAATATGCAAAGAGCCTCTTCAAAGATCAAGAGGACTCCAACTCTAGAGCCACCTATTGGAAGTAGTCAAAGTCAATATCAACACTTTAAAGGATTTTGCCATGTGACTTAAAATATGAGACCAAACCAGAAACTCCATTCACAGACATATGTTTTGGAATGTCTACCTCTCATCATCGCAAAGCAGGAGAACAGATTTGGCTTAGTGAGAGGCCTCAGAAATGGGGTCTAAGAAGTAAAATTTCTCCAGGTGAAGCCTTATAGGCCATGCAATGCTCCCCTTGGAATTTAAATATGCAAATTGCCTCATCAGAGAGAAAGAGAACTAGAACTCTAGTGCCACCTATTAGTAGTAGCAATCCTAAAAGTCAATACTCACCATTTAAAGACTCTTTGAAGACATGTGTTTCGGCGTGATCGCCCCTCATCAGTGTAAAGCAGGAGAACTGATTTGGCTGGATAGTGACAAGCAGTTCTCGTGCTTTGCACTGATGACCAGATGATCAATTTTTACCTCATTGATAGGAGCCAAGGCGTATAAGTGCATGTATTTCTGCATGTGGCGCTCCTACTTAATACTGAATAAATCGAGATGTTATGAAAATGTTGTTTCCAATTATTCTTAGTTTGCATATCAATAACATGTCTGTCCATCCTGATCCTGCGATCTTCTTTGTTCCATGACATTTCCTTATTGATGTGGTGGCAATATTGCATTTGGCTTAACATACAGCTCTGGCAAAAATTAAAGAGACCACTGAAAAATGTTCAGTTTGTCTGATTTTTCTCTTTATAGGTATATTTTTGAGTAACATGTAAATTGTTCTTTTAGTTTACAAAGTTCTGGCAACATGTCTCCTTTTTTCCAAACAATAAACTTTGGGGTTTTTTTTTCTGAAAAGGAGAAATGGTCAAAATTAAAATAAAAACCCAGTGCTTTCAGACCTCAAATAATGCAAAGAAAACAAGTTCATAATCATTTACTAACAACAATACTAATGTTTTAACTCAGGAAGAGTTCAGTAATCAATATTTTGTGGAATAACCATGATTTTTAATCACAGCTTTCATGCGTCTTGGCATGCTTTCCACCAGTCTTTCACACTGCTTCTGGTGCAAACATTTAAGCAGTTCTTCTTTGTTTGATGGTTTGTGACTATCCATCATCCTCCTGATTACATTCCAGAGGTTTTCAATGGGGTTTGGGTCTGGAGAATGGGCTGCCCATGACAGGGTTTTGATGTGGTGGTCTCTTAATTTTTGCAAGAGCTGTATAGTGTTATTTGTAAAACTAGCACAGTTTTCAGTCATCTTTTTTTTACCCCCAAAGATTCACCCCCTCCTATACTGATCATCTCACAGATGTGCAAGCGACATGCAGTAAGAGTGTAGATAGTATTAGTAGGTGGTCTAGCTGACTGGCCATTCACATCTGCTGGTCAATGGACCAATTTGGAGACAGATTCCGTGGTCAATTCTTGCTAGTAGTGATGGGCGAGTATACTCGTTGCTCGGGAGACCTCCAAGTATTTTGGCGTAATCGGAGATTTAGTTTGTGTCGACGCAGCTGCATGATTTGCGACTGCTAGACAGGCTGACTATATGTGAGGAATGCCTGTTTGTTAGGGAATTCCCACATGTATTCAGGCTGTCTAGCAGCTGTAAATCATGCAGCTGCGTCCACAGAAACTAAATCTCCGAGCACGCCAAAATACTCTGAGGACACCCAAGCATGCTTGGGAAAACCCGAGCAACGAGTATACTCACTCATCACTACTTGCTAGCCTACCTAATTCCATATTTTCTATTACCTGTGCCAGCCATTGTACAATGTTTTGGATTCTACCCTGGTGCGATATTTAGACTAAAGTGCTATGTTATGATAAGGCTGTATTCCCGAGAATTGTTCCGATTAATTTCTGATGCTCATACCTGCCTGACCCTTTGACTTCTTGACACCTCTCTCGGATTCAGGTTCTGATTCACCCTCTGGAATCTGACCAGTCTTTCCTGACATCACTGCATATTTGAACCCTTTTTTTGCCCTTGCTTCTCTGCTGCCATCATAGCTCTTATGGTAATCAGTTAGTCTACAGAACCGATACAGAAGCTTCCACAGCAAAGGCGGTGAATCGGTGATGACGAGTGAAAACCAGAGAACCCGCCGACCTTTCCGAGCAGAGTGCTTTGCACTGACAGATTGACATTCCATGCCTATTTTCCCCTAGAAAACTGAATGTAACTACGTGAATCTCTAATTGCTGATCTCCAGAATCTTGCTGCCTGGTCCCATGAGAATGATTCCAAAAGACATTTGTCCTGTCTTAATGCTTACAAAACAGCCATGTTATCAGTTGGAATGTGACTTTACTTGTACCCTTCAGTTTAACATTGGACCTATGATAATTTATCACTGTGTTCTGTTTTTTAGGTTTCTGCTAATTAATCCAGAACACTTTGGGATGATGTGCTGAGGTCAGGGCTGGGGTAACCGAGAAGACATTAATATTATGTGTGCACATGCCTGTTTCCATGCTCAGGCGGCTCCTCTCGGCAATGCAAAGGTCCGACAGTTTAATGGGAAATCAAAGTTTTTATGGCAGAAAAACTAGAGTAAAAAACTTGAAAAAGTTGCAAAAATTTCTTACAACGTGGAAAAAAAAAGACTTTTACAGGTTACATACATTTTTTGCTCTGACAAAGTGGGGGCAGGTCGGGGCGTGATGGGGCATAAATTTTACAAGCAGTGATCGCTCCTTAGGCCACAAATCTTTCTCCAGTCCCTAACCGGAGTAAGATTTGTGGCAAAACACACACAGAGGTGAACCCCAGTTCTTGTCTTACTTGATTCATTAAAAGGCTCCCAATGAATCAGTCATGCCTCACACTGAACTCTACCCCTCATTAAAAAGGGGGGTGATTTGGACTTTTGTGTTTTGTTTTATTTTTTTTCACAATTTTTACTGACTTCAATAGTCCCCTTAGGAGGCTTGAAGCTGCAATCGTCTGATCGTCTGTGCTACACATAGCAGGGCTTCTGCAGACCCCCAGCTGTCATGACAATCCATCGGCACCCCGCGATCATGCGACAGGGATGCCGATGGGGTTTGTGACGGGCTTCTGGATGGCACATGCTAAATGCCGCTGTCAGCGATTGTCTGTAGGATTTAACAGATTAACATCCACGGGCAGAGCACCTCTTCACCCGTGGCTGTTAAAGGCATTTGATGGCTGATTAAATCAGCCATCATGTGCTGGGAAAGATGCGGGCTTCTGCGCTGACGCAAAGGCAGGGACATGACTTTTGACGTAAATATACATCAAAGGTCGTGAAGGAGTTAAAACCGGCATGAGAAACGCTGATATTAATGAATTGGGCCCAGATCTCCAAATCTGTTCTGCTTCTTTCCTTCATCCAGATGACTAATGATGACATACAGATGTGCTCAAAAGTTTACATACCCCACCAGAATTTTTGCTTTCTTGGCCTTTTTTCAGAGATTATGGATGATAACATCAAAACTTTTTCTCCACTCATGGTCAGTGGTTGGTTGAAGCCATTTATTGTCAAGCTACTGTGTCTTCTCTTTTTAACTCATAATAACAACCTAAAACATCCAAATGACCCTCATCAAAAGTTCACATACCCTAGTGATTTTGGCCTGGTAACATGCACAGAAGACGACACAAATGGGTTTGAATGGTTACTAAAGGTAACATCCTCACCTGTGACCTGTTTGCTTGTAATCAGTGTGTGTGCATAAAAGCTGAGTAAGGTTCTGGGACCCAGACAGACTCTTGCATCTTTCATCCAGTCACTGATGTTTTTGGATTGTGAGTCATGGGGAAAGCAAAAAAAATTGTCAACGGATCTATGGTAAAAGGTAGTTGAGCTGTATAAAACAGGAAAGGGATACCAAAAAATATCCAAGTAATTGATAATGTCAGTCAGCAGCGTTCAAACTGTGATTAGCAAATGGAAAATCAGGGGCTCTGTAAAAACAAAACCACGGTCAGGTAGACTAACAAAAGTTTCGTCCACAACTGCCAGGGAAATTGTTCAGGATGCAAATAAAAACCCACAGATAACATCAGCTGAAATACTGGACTCTCTGAAAACTATCAGTATGGCTGTTTCAAGATGCACAGTAAGGAGGCACTTGAAGAAAAATGGGCTGCATGGTCGAGTCCCCAGAAGAAAGCCATTACTGCGCAAATGCCACAAAGTATCTCGCCTACAATACGCAAAACAGCACACAGAGACAAGCCTCAAAACTTCTGCAACAAGGTAATTTGGAGTGATGAGACCAAAATTTAACTTTTTGGCCACAATCATAAATGTTACATTTGGAGAGAGGTCAACAAGGCCTATGATGAAAGGAACACCAGTCCTACTGTAAAGCATGGAGGTGGATCGCTAATGTTTTGGGGATGTATGAGCTACAAAGGCATAGGAAACTTGGTCAAAGTTGAAGGAAAGATGAATGCAGCATGTTATCAGCAAATAAGTGTATATAAGTGGGTATCTTAAAAGCGTGAGATCACATGAATATATGAATTAATCCAGAATTGAACCAGAACGGAACAGAAGGTAACTGGAAAGAGTCACTGTAAACAATGTTTTTTGTTTGTTTCCACTCTGACCCCTATAATCCTTCACTTTCTGATAACCCCACTAATCCCTACACCAAGCAAGGAACTGTTCATCTCTTCTTCAATCCTTCCAATTCATCTCACCTCTTCCTCAGATCTGTTCCTCAACATACAATCCTCTGTCACCAAACACAGACAGCCCCCTCATGCTCTCTCCTGCTCCCACCTGCTAACACTCTCTCTGCTCCTCCTCACTGCCGGCGATATCTCTCCAAATCCTGGTCCTCCTCACTACATTCCCACAGTCATTTCTACCTCCCCTCCACGCCCAAACACAACTTTCTGTAACCACTCCAACCTTATACACATTCAATACATCAAAAATTAGTCCATATTTAAAGTACACTGGCACTTCATTAAGCAATTCAGAAACACAGAAGGCGTGTCGGACTTATATTATAATTTTTAGCCAAACTGAAGAGACCCAGCAATAACCATGTTAAAACCAATGCCTTTATTGAATAATATTAAAATCACATTAAAAAAGACAAAATGCCCAGCAGGAGGCTTATTTAAATACCACTACACAACAATATCCAAAATTATAGGTAGACTAATAAAAATAAATAAATAAAGTTTACCCTAGGTTAAAAAGCGGGAATAGCAGCTTGAAGAACACACGCCATGTATTGCTACTTTGCCAATTAATGAATAACCTAGATGCTCTGACCGCAATTATATCGTTACTATGTAATTATCTATCATCATGGATGTCAAATCCTAAGTATAATATAGTTTAACTGGTAAACCCCAAGAAACAATGAATGCTAATGAACAATTACCTCATATAGATAAGCGTCTGTGATGGTATGTGGCGTGACCTCCTCCACCCCAATGCGCGTTTTGCAATTGCTTTTTCTGGGGGCGTGTCTGAGGTGAGCGTGTAATGGAGTTAAATACCCCAGAGAACGAATAGAAAGTCATGACATATCATAGTGGAATGATCCGTCCCTTAAGGCACATCCGGCGCATGCGCTGATCTGTGCAGCCGAATACAACTTCACTTCCGGTGACGTGCTCCTTGAGCCACACGCTAGTGTGCATGTGGCTCAATAAGGGAGCATTCCTGGAAGTGAACGGTGCTACAGATTCCGCGCAGGTGCGCTGTCATCAGGGATATAGTTTAATTATGTGAAAGAAGTGCCTAGATGTGCATATAGTGCTTAATTCACACAAGGGGCTCCATACCCATAAGATATTATAATGGAAAGAAAATTAACCCCAAGTAACCAAAGGAATCTGCATAACATAGCAGTGGACTAATTAATAGTACGCTGAGATCAAAACAAAGTCATGGGGGCAGAATGCAGACATGGAGGCACAAAGGTGGACATAATGGGGGCAGAATGCTGGACATGATGGGGGCAGAATGCTGGACATGATAGGGGCAGAATGCTGGACATAATGGGGGCACTATGCTGGACATGATGGGGGCATTATGCTGGACATGATGGGGGCAGAATGCTGGACATGATGGGGCAGAATGCAGACATGGGGCAGAATGCTGGACATGATGGGGGCAGAATGCTGGACATGATGGGGGCAGAATGCTGGACATGATGGGGTAGAATGCTGGACATGATGGGGCAGAATGTAGATATGGGGGCAGAATGCAGACATGGGGGCAGAATGCAGACATGGGGCAGAATGCAGACATGATAGGGGCAGAATGCTGGACATGATGGGGGCAAAATGCTGGACATGATGGGGCAGAATGCTGGACATGATGGGGCAGAATGCTGGACATGATGGGGGCAGAATGTTGGACATGATGAGGGCAGAATGCATACATGAGAGGGGCAGAATGCTGAACATGATGGGGCAGAATGCTGGACATGATGGGGGCAGAATGCTGGACATGATGGGGGCAGAATGCAGATATGGGGCAGAATGCAGACATGATAGGGGCAGAATGCTGGACATGATGGAGCAGAATGCTGGACATGATGGGGGCAGAATGTTGGACATGATGGGGGCAGAATGCATACATGAGGGGGTCAGAATGCTGAACATGATGAGGTCAGAATTCTGGACATGATGGGGCAGAATGTTGGACATGATGGGGGCAGAATGCTGGACATAATGGGGGCAGAATGTTGTCCATGATGGGGCAGAATGCATACATGAAGGGGGCAGAATGCTGAACATGATGGGGACAGAATGCTGGACATGATGTGGCAGAATGCTGGACATGATGGGGGCAGAATGCTGGACATGATGGGGGCAGAAGGCAGATAGGGGGGCAGAATGCAGACATGGGGGCAGAATGCAGACAAGAGGGGGAAGAATGCTGAACATGATGGGGGCAGAATTCTGGACATGATGGGGCAGAATGCTGGACATGACGGGGGCAGAATGCATACATGAGAGGGGCAGAATGCTGAACATGATGGGGCAGAATGCTGGACATGATGGGGGCAGAATGCAGATATGGGGGCAGAATGCAGACATGGGGGCAGAATGCAGACATGGGGCAGAATGCAGACATGGGGCAGAATGCAGACATGATAGGGGCAGAATGCTGGACGTGATGGGGCAGAATGCTGGACATAATGGGGGCAGAATGCTGGACATAATGGGGGCAGAATGCATACATGAGGGGATCAGAATGCTGAACATGATGAGGGCAGAATTCTGGACATGATGGGGGCAGAATGTTGAACATGATGGGAGGCAGAATGCTGGACATGATGGGGGCAGAATGCTGGACATGATGGGGGCAGAATGCTGGACATGATGGGGGCAGAATGGTGGACATGATGGGGCAGAATATTGGACATAATGGGGCAGAATGCATACATGAGGGGGGCAGAATGCTGAACATGATGGGGACAGAATGCTGGACATGATGGGGCAGAATGCTGGACATGATGAGGCAGAATGTTGGACATGATGAGGCAGAATGCTGGACATGATGGGGGCAGAATGCTGGACATGATGGGGGCAGAAGGCAGATATGGGGGCAGAATGCAGACATGGGGCAGAATGCAGACATAGGGCAGAATGCTGGGCATGGTGGGGCAGAATGCTGGACATAATGGGGCAGAATGCTGGACATAATGGGGCAGAATGGTGGACATGATGGGGGCAGAATGGTGGACACGATGGGGGCAGAATGCTGGACATGATGGGGGCAGAATGCTGGACATGATGGGGGCAGAATGCTGGACATGATGGGGCAGAATGCTGGACATGATGGGGGCAGAATGCTGAACATGATGGGGCAGAATGCTGGACATGATGGGGCAGAATGCATACATGAGGGGGGCAGAATGCTGAACATGATGGGGGCAGAATTCTGGATGTGATGGGGCAGAGGCAGAATGCTGGACATGATGGGGCAGAATGCATACATGATGGGGGCACAATGCTGGACATTATGGGGGCAGAATGCAGACATGGGGCAGAATGCAGACATGGGGCAGAAGGCAGACATGATAGGGGCAGAATGCTGGACATGATGGGGCAGAATGGTGGACATGATGTGGGCAGAATGCTGGACATGATGGGGGCAGAATGCTGGACATGATGGGGGCAGAATGCTGGACATGATGGGGGCAGAATTGTTGTGAGCTCATTTTCTTGTTCACCTTTGATGTCCGATGAACTCCCTCTGCTGGTAAAAGGAGGTGGTGAAACTGATTTGGATGGGAGAGACCTGTCACCTGAACAGGTGGATTGCGATTGGACATCAGGAATCTCTGAGTGGATATAAGGCAGCCGATGCCCTGTAGGGTTGCTGGTGATTTCTCTGCTCTGAGCTCTGGCCTCCAGTTCAGTTCCTGTCTTCTAAAGCTAAGTTTTGCTCTGTTATTGTTCCATGAGATTTTGTTTGATTTACTTAGTTTTGTGTTCAGTCAGCCCCGGCTTGGGCTTTGCTGAATTTCCATTTTTGTCCCTGATCAGTTTAAATCTCTTTTGCTCTCTCTTCAGAATATATCGGAGTGCTGATATAGGGATTTTGAAGTCTAGTGACTTCAGGGCCACTTTTCCTATCAGACGTGTTGGGACATTTTTTGGTAGGGTTTTTGCGGATTGCTGCCCGCATCTTTTCTGTCCTGTCCTATCTAGTTAGTTGGGCCCCATAGTTTGCTCTGCCTGTCTTTCTGTTTGTGTTTTCATCTTTTTTCACCGACAATACATGTTGGGGGCTGTCTATTGCTTTGATGTCTGCTCTGTGGCAGTTTAGATTTCCCCTTTCTTTCTTTAGGCTTATTTAGCTCTCCGGCTGTGACGAGGCGTCTAGGACCACCGTAGGCATGCTCCACGGCTACTGTTAGTTGTTGTAAATAGGATCAGGGGTCTGCAATCCGCTAGCTACCAACCTCTCCAGTTTTCTGGACTTTGCTTGCATTTTTGTTTTTTCCTCCTCCGGTGACTCTATCATAACAGAATCACCAGCCATACCACAGATTCTAGGGTACTCAATAGCAGGAGAGAATTGAAAAAAAAAAAAAGGAAGAAAAGTGTCAGAATTTATTTTATTTTTTTTATGTATATTTTTTCCTCTTTTTCTCTGGGGCCGTAGGAGGAATTTTTTCTTAATGGAGATTAAGCAATTGTCTGATCGTGTGGAGCAGCTCACTGCTGAAGTGTGGGGAATTTCCGCCTATCTTGCTCATTCACATGCTGCTGAACCAAAGATCCCTACTCCTGATGTGTTTTTTGGGGATCGGTCTAAATTTTTGAATTTTAAGAATAATTGCAAATTATTTCTTGCCTTGAAGCCTAACTCATCGGGGAGCTCTGAGCAGCAGGTTAAAATTGTCATCTCTTTGCTGTGCGGCGATCACCAGGATTTGGCGTTTTCTTTGACACCTGATGATCCTATTCTAACTAATGTGGACGCATTTTTTCAAGCCTTGGGGTTGTTGTTTGATGAACCTAATGCTATTGATCAAGCTGAAAAAGCCCTGTTGGCATTGAGCCAGGGTCAGGATTCTGCAGAGTTGTACTGTCGAAAATTCCGAAAGTGGGCGGTCCTTACTACCTGGAATGATGGTGCCTTGGCAGCTCTCTTTCGGAAGGGTTTGTCAGAAACCGTAAAAGATACTATGGTGGGATTTGCTGTTCCCTCTGATCTTGACGATTCTATGTCATTAACCATTCAGGTTGATCGGCGTTTTCTGAACGTAAAATTACACGAGAAATGTTGCCACCTGTTGAACAAATGTCTGAACCTATGCAATGTGATAGAGTTTTGTCTAGGGCGCAGTGTCAGGAGTTCAGAAGGCGTAATAAGCTGTGTTTTTTCTGTGGAGATGCCTCTCATATTATTTCTGTCTGCCCTAAACGAGAGAAACGTTTTGCACACACATTTGCTGTGGGTGGTGTACAACCTAAGTTTCTTCTGGCAATTACTCTGATCTGCTCCCTGTCCACATTTTCCGCTAAGGATTTGTAGATTCAGGAGCGGCTCTGAACCTCATGGACTTGGATTTTGCTAAACGTTGTGGGTTTCCTATGACACCTCTGCGGACGCCTATCCCTTTGAGGGGTATTGATGCTACTCCTTTGGCAAAGAATAAACCTCAGTTTTGGACCCAGGTGGTAATGCGGGTCCCCCAGACCATCAAGAAAATTGCTGATTTTTGGTGTTGCATAATTTGCATGATACCATTGTTCTGGGGTTTCTCTGGTTGCAAATCCATAATCCAGTTTTGGATTGGAAATCTGTGTCTGTGGTGAGTTTGGGTTGTCGGTGTGCTCTTAGTGATGCTCCTGTTTTCTCCACCTCTCCCCAGTCGCATGATGCTCCTGACTATTTGACTGATTTTTATGATGTATTTAGTGAGAATAAGTCTGCGTCTTTGCCTCCTCATAGGAGTTATGACTGTGCAATTGAGCTGAGCCCTGGGTGTAAATTCCCCAAGGGTCGACTTTTCAATTTATCTGTACCTGAACATGAGGCTATGCGATCTTATATTAAGGAGTCGTTGGAGAAGGGTCATATTAGACCATCCTCTTCACCCTTGGGTGCTGGGTTTTTTTTCGTGGCCAAGAAAGATGGTTCATTAAGGCCTTGTATTCACTATCGTTCCCTCAACAAAATTACTGTTAAATATCAGTATCCGTTACCCCTGATTTCTGATCTATTCTCCAGAGTTAAAGGTACTTGCTGGTTTGCCAAGCTTGACCTCAGGGGGCATATAACCTTATTCGCATTAAGCATGGGGATGAATGGAAGACGGCGTTTAATACTCCGGAGGGACATTTTCAGTACCTGGTGATGCCTTTTGGGCTCACTAATGCCCCTTCTGTCTTCCAGTGCTTCATGAATGATATTTTCCGGGACTTTGTGGATAAATTTTTGATCATCTATCTGGATGATATTTTGATCTTTTCCAGGGATTGGGACTCTCATGTGGAACATGTTCGGACTGTGTTCTGGATTTTGAGGGAGAATTCCCTGTATGTTAAGGGATCAAAACGCCTTTTTGGTGTACAGAGGATTTCATTTTTGGGATTTATTTTGTCTCCGTCAACTATTGAAATGGACCCGGCCAAGGTACAGGCCATTTATGATTGGGTTCAGCCCACTTCTTTGAAGGCCCTCCAGAAGTTTTTGGGTTTTGCTAATTTTTATCGTAAATTTATAGCTAATTTTTCTGGTATTGCCAAACCATTGACTGATTTGACTAAGAAGGGTGCTGAATTGGTCTCCAGAGGCTGTTTCTTCCTTTCAGGAACTGAAGAGGAGGTTCACTTCTTCTCCGGTTTTGCGGCAACCTGATGTCTCACTTCCGTTTCAGGTAGAGGTGGACGCTTCAGAGATTGGTGCAGGAGCTGTTTTGTCCCCAAAAGATCCGGTAACATCTAAAATTAATCCCTGTGCTTTCTTTTCCCAAAAGTTCTCCCCATCTGAACGCAACTATGATGTGGGGAATCGGGAACTGTTAGCCATGAAATGGGCATTTGAGGAGTGGAGACATTGATTGGAGGGAGCTAGACATCAAGTCGTGGTCCTCACTGACCACAAGAATTTTATTTACCTGGAGTCGGCCAAACGCTTGAATCCTAGACAGGCTAGGTGGGCCTTGTTTTTCACACGTTTTGATTTTGTGGTCTCTTTTCTTCCGGGCACTAAGAATGTTAAGGCAGACGCCCTCTCTAGGAGTTTCTTTGCTGATTCTCCTATTGTGACCAAGCCTGCTACTATCCTAGGTGAGGGGGTAATTCTTTCTGCCATCTCGCGCGATTTGAGACGTGCTTTGGAAGAGTTTCAGGAGGACAAACCTGAGCGTTGTCCCATTGGAAAATTGTATGTTCCTGACCAGTGGAGGAAGAGAGTGATGTCTGAAGTTCATTGCTCCGCGTTGGCTGGTTATCCAGGCATTTTTGGTACTAGAGATTTGGTGAGTCAGTCTTTTTGGTGGCACGCCTTATCTCGTGATGTCAGGAATTTTGTGCAGTCCTGTGGGACTTGCTCCCGGTCTAAACCTTGTTCTCGCTCTAGTGGGTTATTGATGCCTTTGCCGGTGCCCAGGAGGCCATGGACCCATATTTCAATGGATTTTATTTCTAATCTGCCTGTCTCTCAGATTATGACTGTTATCTGGGTGATTTGTGATAGATTCTCTAAGATGGTCCGTCTTGTACCACTCCCTAAGTTGCCATCTTCCTCAGAGTTGGTGCCCTTGTTTTTGCAACAGGTGGTTCGCTTGCATGGAATTCCTGAGAACATTGTATCGGACAGAGGAGTTCAGTTTGTCTCTAGGTTTTGGAGGACTTTTTGTTCCAAGCTGGGAATTCAGTTGTCCTTCTCCTCTGCGTTTCACCCTCAGACCAATGGGCAGACGGAGAGAACAAACCAGACTTTGGAGTCTTATTTGAGATGTTTTATCTCTGCTGTTCAGGATGATTGGGTCTCATTTTTGCCCTTGGCCGAATTTGCTTTAAATAATAGAGCTAGTTCTGCCACTTTGATGTCACCCTTTTTCTGTAACTTTGGGTTTCATCCTCGATTCTCTTCAGGGCAGGTGGAGTCTTCTGCCTGCCCAGGTGTTGACACTGTGGTGGAGAGAATGCACCAGATTTGGGACCAAGTGGTGGATAAGTTGTCTCTCTCCCAGGAAAAGGCCCAGCGGTTTTCCAACCGGCATAGGACCATTGGTCCCCGGTTTAAGGTGGGTGATATGGTTTGGTTGTCATCAAAGAATATCTCTATGAAGGTGGCTTCTCCAAAGTTTAAACCTAGATTTATTGGACCTTACAAGATTTTGGAGATTCTTAATCCGGTCTCTTTTCGATTGGCTCTTCCTGTTACATTTAAGATCCATAACGTGTTTCATAAGTCTCTGTTGAAGAGGTTTGTTGAGCCAGTAGTTCCTGTGGTGGCACCTCCAGACCCTGTATTGGTTGAAGGTAATGTGGAATATGAGGTTGAGAAGATACTGGATTCTCGTCTGGCTAGACGGAGACTCCAGTATTTGGTTAAGTGGAAGGGTTATGGCCAGGAGGATAATTATTGGGTCTCTGCATCTGATATTCATGCCGAAAGATTGGTTCGTGCTTTTCATCGGGCCCATCCTGATCGGCCTGGTGGCGTGGATGAGGGTTCGGTGACCCCTCCTCAAGGGGGAGGTACTGTTGTGAGCTCATTTTCTCGTTCACCTTTGATGTCCGATGAACTCCCTCTGCAGGTGACAGGAGGTGGTGAAACTGATTTGGATGGGAGAGACCTGTCACCTGAACAGGTGGATTGCGATTGGACATCAGGAATCTCTGCGTGGATATAAGGCAGCCGACGCCCTGTAGGGTTGCTGGTGATTTCTCTGCTCTGAGCTCTGGCCTCCAGTTCAGTTCCTGTCTTCTAAAGCTAAGTTTTGCTCTGTTATTGTTCCATGAGATTTTGTCTGATTTACTTAGTTTTGTGTTCAGCCAGCCCCGGCTGGGGCTTTGCTGAATTTCCATTTTTGTCCCTGATCGGTTTAAATCTCTTTTGCTCTGTCTTCAGAATATATCGGAGTGCTGATATAGGGATTTTGAAGTCTAGTGACTTCAGGGCCGTTTTTCCTATCAGACGTGTTGGGACATTTTTGGTAGGCTTTTTGCGGATTGCAGCCAGCATATTTTCTGTCCTGTCCTATCTAGTTAGTTGGGCCCCATCATTTGCTCTGCCTGTCTTTCTGTCTGTGCTTGTGTTTTCATCTTTTTTCACCGGCAATACATGTTGGGGGCTGTCTATTGCTTTGGGGTCTGCTCTGGGGCATTTCCCCTTTCTTTAGGCTTATTTAGCTCTCCGGCTGTGATGAGGCATCTAGGACCACCGTAGGCACGCTCCACTGCTACTGTTAGTTGTTGTGAATAGGATCAGGGGTCTGTAATCCGCTAGCTACCAACCTCTCTGGTTTTCTGGACTTAGCTTGCATTTTTGTTTTTTCCTCCTCTGGTTACTCAATCATAACACAGAATGCTGGACATGATGTGGGCAGAATGCTGGACATGGTGAGGCAGAATGCTGGACATGATGGTGCAGAATGCTGAACATGAAGGGGCAGAATGCTGGACATGATGGGGGCAGAATGCTGGACATGATGGGGGCAGAATGCATATATGAGGGGGGCAGAATGCTGAACATGATGGGGGCTGAATTCTGGATCTGATGGGGCAGAATGCATACATGATGGGGGCAGAATGCATACATGATGGGGCAGAATGCTGAACATGATGTGGCAGAATGCTGGACATGATGGGGCAGAATGCTGGAAATGATAGGGGCAGAATGCTGGAAATGATAGGGGCAGAATGCTGGACATGATAGGGGCAGAATGCTGGACATGATGGGGGCAGAAGGCAGATATGGGGGCAGAATGCAGACATGGGGCAGAATGCAGACATGATAGGGGCAGAATGCTGGACATGATGGGGCAGAATGGTGGACATGATGGGGGCAGAATGGTGGACATGATGGGGAAGAATGCTGGACATGATCGGGCAGAATGCTGGATGTGATGGGGGCAGAATGCTGGACAAACGAGTTAGATTTTCCTCACCCAGGGGCGGTCCGGGTCCGGTCCAGTCCGATGGGTGTCGCGATCTGGTCCAGCACCTCCGGTTCCTGCGCAGGTGTACTTTTTTCTGCCCTGTTGAGGGCAGAGCAGAGTACTGCAGTGCGCAGGTGCCAGGGAAGGTCAGAGAGTTCCGGCGCCTGAGCACTGCAGTACTTTACTCTGCCCTCAACAGGGCAGAACAGTACGCCTGCGCTGGAGCCGCGATGGGAAGCAAAGAAGAGTACATCATCTCTAGAAGAGCGGAGTCGCCAGACCAGACCGCGACACCTATCGGACCCAGACTGGACCCGGACCGCCCCTGGGTGAGTATAATATAACTCATTTTTCTTATCTTTCAGGTTACATCGGGGGCTTATCTACAGTATTACAGAATGCTGTAGATAAGCCCCTGATGGCAGTGCTGGCAGCTGATACTCCAAAAGTGGGGTGACAGATTCCCTTTAAGTAGCGCTCATGTGACCGCTGGCAGCAGCAGAAAGCCGGTGGCTGACACTGCGCGCTACTGAAGAGCAATGAATACTCACTGCTCTTTGTCTGCACAGTCCCGGTAAGTATTCTGGCAGCTGTGCTCTGCTTGTGAGCAGCACTTGATGTCCCTGCCATGTGTTGCTTACAAGCATAAAGCGGTTGCTGCGAGGGAGCTCCGTGTAGGTAAGTGTAATGGTTTGTGCTATTTAATGTTTTCTGATGGGGTCATGAATACCAGGATGGGGGTGGGTGCCAATTATAACAAGATACTATTATTAAAGAGAAATGAATATTCATTGTCCTCCATGCCCATGGGCTTGGAATGCAGTGAATATTCATTTCTCTTTAGCAATGGCAACAGGAGTTAGCCGCAGCCGCCAGCTCCTGCCTCCTGTGACCCGCTGCTCTGCCGATGCTGTTCCCCCCCACCTCCCCACTACAGCCAGAGCCGGTACATCCGGACTATAAGACGCACCCCCATTTTCCTCCACATTTTTTGAGGAAAAAGTGCGTCTTATTAGTCTGAAAAATACAGTAATGTTGGAGGTTTTTTTCCATTTATGGTGTTTACAGATCGACAGTGACAGGACGACTGGTTGCAATTGAAGGAAACATAAATGCGGTCAAGTACAGAGATATCCTGTATGAAAACCTCTCCCAGAGTGCTCTGGACCTCAGACTTGGCTGAAGGTTCACCTTCCAACAAAACAATAGACCCTAAGCACACAGCTAAAATAACCGCCGTGTTTTACAGATGATGTGGTATGCTTTGGATCATGAGCTGTACCCCGCCTTCGCCATACTTTTCTCTTTCCATCATTGTGGTAGAGGTTGATCTTGGTTTCATCTGTCCAAAGAATGTTCTTCCAGAACTGTGCTGGCTTTTTTAGATGTTTTTTAGCAAAGTCCAGTCCAGCCTTTTTATTCTTGATGCTTATGAGTGGCTTGCACCATGCAGTGAACCCTCTGTATTTACTTTCATGCAGTCTTCTCTTTATGGTAGATTTGGATATTGATACGCCTACCTCCTGGAGAGTGTTGTTCACTTGGTTGGCTGTTGTGAAGGGGTTTCTCTTCACCATGGAGACTATTCTGCGATCACTCACCACTGTTGTCTTCCATGGGCGCCCAGGTCTTTTTGCATTGATGAGTTCACCAGTGCTTTCTTTCTTTCTCAGGATGTACCAAACTGTAGATTTTGCCACTCCTAATGTTGTAGCAATTTCTCGGATGGGTTTTTTCTGTTTTTGCAGCTTAAGGATGGCTTGTTTCACCTGCATGGAGAGCTCCATTGACCGCATGTTTCCTTTACAGCAAAACCTTCCAAATGCAAGCACCACACCTCAAATCAACTCCAGGCCTTTTAGCTGCTTAATTGAGAATGAAATAACAAAGGGATTGCCCACACCTGTCCATGAAATAGCCTTGGAGTCAATTGTCCAATTACTTTTGGTCCCTTTAAAAACAGGGTGGCACATGTTAAGGAGCTGAAACTCCTAAACCCTTCATCCAATTTTAATGTGGATATCCTCAAATGAAAGCTGAAAGTCTGAACTTCAACTGCATCTGAATTGTTTTCTTTAAAATTCATTGTGGTAATGTCTAGAACCAAAATTAGAAAAATGTTGTCTCTGTCCAAATATATATGGACCTAACTGTAGCTGAACAAGTAGGGGATGAAATGCTGCAACAAATCAAAAAGGCAGCAAATAATAATAGGATTCTTATTATGGGGGATTTTAACTATCCAGACATTCAATGGGACATAGAATCCTTTGGTTGTGCTAAAAGCTGTACGTTCTTATCCACAGTTCAGGACAATTACTTCTCTTAGCTGGTAGATGAACCGATCACGGGAGGTAATCTGCTGCACCTGGTTCTGTCGAATAGACCAGATATAATTTCAGATCAACAGGTCAGAGAGCATTTGGGAAGCAGTGACCATAATATGGTGAGTTTCAATGTAATTTTCAAAGAAACATTCAAAAGGGAAGAGCTTATTCGTGTAGACTGGGAGCATCTCATGTACCTGGGGATACTGACCATAAATGGGGCATATTTAAGGAAATATTACTAGAATCCTGTAGAAAACATATACCCTCTGCCATATAATGTCCAGGAATAAAAATAAACCAATGTGGATAAATAAGACAGTGCAAAATTTAATACGACTAAAACAAAGGGCATTCACAGTCTTCAAGGTTGAGAAAACAGAAATAGCATTTTTGGAGTATAAAGATCTCAATAAGAAATGTAAAAAAGAAATCAAGCTGCAAAGTTATCTACAGAGAAACAAATCGATAACGACATTAAATAAATCTCAACATTTTTTTATAAATCCATCAATGCCATAATATTTGTCACCTGTCACTAGTTACTGCTGCTATATTAAGTATTGTTTGCATTAGGTGTATTACCCATTTTTCCAACTTCATATTTATGATGCAAATCTCTCTTTGCACAGTGTCTTTCGTATTCTGCATAGCAAGTGTTGCCATCTCCTTTGTTTTATGTCATTTGTGCTTTTTAAAATCTTACATTGGTAACTCAATAAATGAATTTTTACATATTTCGGTTTTGAAGGATCTTTCTTTTCTCGATTGTTTTTCAGTTCTCACGGTCCTTCGTGTTATTATATCGGGCACCATAGGGAGAGAGAGGAACACTGTATTGTGAATTTTGTAGGTGTATAAAATAAGGATAACAGAGTTACATAGTAACATAGTTTTGAAGGCTGAAGGAAGACCTTATGTCCATCTAGTTCAGCCTATTTTTAGTGCAGCTGTTCTGCATTGTTGATCCTGGGGAAGGCAAAAAACCCACAGAGTAGAAGCCAATTTTCTCCATAGGCAAAAAAATTCCTTCCCCTAAGCTGGGTCAACCATCTACCTATAATATTATGTTATTCGTAACCTTCTATACTGATACAAGAAAAGCATCCATTCCTTTCTTAAATTCATTCAGTGAGTTGGCCATCACCACTTCCTCAGGAAGAGAATTCCAGAGCATCACTGCTCTTACCGTGAAGAACCCTCTTCTATGCTGGTGCAGAAATTGTCTTTCCTCCAAATGAAGAGAATGCCCCCTTGTTCTTATCACAGTCCTTGGTACAAACAGTTCATTGGAGAGATCTCCGTATTGCCCTCTGATATACTTGTACATATATATTAAGTCTCCCCTAAGTCTTCTCTTTTCTAGAGTAAATAGACCTAATTTTGATAACCTTTCTGGGTATTGTAGTGAACCAACTCCATTTATCATTTTAGTAGTCTGCCTTTGAACCCTTTCAAATTCAGTAATGTCTTTCTTGAGCACCGGCGTCCAAAATTGCACACAATACTCCAAGTGTGGTCTGATGAGTGATTTGTACAGAGGGAGAATTATGTTTTCATCTCGTGTCCCCAGACCTCTTCTAATGCATCCCATGACCCTATTTGCTTTGGTGGCAGCTGCCTGACACTGGGCACTCCAATTTAGCTTCTTATTGACTAAGATGCCTAAGTCTTTTTCCATGTCTGATTTCCCCAGCAGTTTCCCATTTAGTAAGTAATTGTGTTTCTCCTTCCCATGTGCATAACCTTACACTTATCTGTGTTAAACCTCATTTGCCATTTTTTAGCCCAATTCTCCAATTTACTCAAATCTGTCTGTAGTTGCAAACTGTCCTCCTTTGTGTTAACTACCTTACATAGTTTGGTATCATCTGCAAATACTGATATTTTACTGTGTAAGCCATCCACGAGATCATTAATAAATATGTTAAATAGTAGGGGGCCCAAAACAGAACCCTGTGGTACCCCACTAGTAACCCTGGCCCAATCTGAGTATGCCCCATTAATAACCACTCTTTGTTTTCTAGCACTAAGCCAGCTACCTACCCATCTACACACATTTTCCCCTAGCCCAAGCTTTCTCATCTTACGTACCAATCTTTTATGTGGGACAGTGTCAAATGCTTTAGAGAAGTCGAGATAAATGACATCCAATGATTCTCCTTGGTCCATTTGAGAGTTTACATCCTCATAGAAGCTGATCAGGTTAGTTTCACAGGAGCGATCCTTCATAAATCCATGCTGATATGGAGTTAAACATTTATTAACATTGAGATATTCCATAATGGTATCCCTTAGAAACCCTTCAAAAATTTTACCCACAACAGATGTTAAGCTTACCGGCCTATCGTTTCCAGGTTCCCTTTTACACCCGTTTTTGAATATTGGTACCACATTTGCTTGCCGCCAATCAAAAGGAACAGACCCTGTTTCTATAGAGTCTTTAAATATAAGGAATAGAGGCCTGTCTATCACATTACTTAACTCCCTTAATACCCAAGGGTGAATGCCATCAGGGCCTGGTGATTTGTCAATTTTAATCTTACTAAGGCGGTTCTGCACTTCTTCCTGAGTTAGGCAGGTAATACTTAATGGGGAGTTTACATTATCACTCTGCATTTCCCCTGGCAAATCCTTTTCCTGTGTGAACACTGTTGTGAAAAAAGTATTTAAAACATTTGCTTTTCCCACATCGCTCTCTATGATTTCACCCTCATTGTTCTTTAAAGGGCCGACACCATCAATTTTAATCTTTTTACTGTTTATATAATTAAAGAATAGTTTGGGGTTTGTTTTACTTTCCTTAGCAATGAGTCTCTCAGTTTCCACTTTTGCTAAATGTATTTGTCTTTTACACATTTTATTTTTTTCTCTATAACTTTTTAATGCTTCTTCATTGCCTTCTTGTTTTAGCTTCTTAAATGCCTTGTTCTTGTTATTTATTGTCCTTTTTACATCCTTATTTAGCCACATTGATGTTCTCCTGTTCCTAGCCCTTTTATTTCTGTACGGTATGGCTAGCTCGCAGTGGGTGTGTAAAACTGATTTAAATATTTCCCATTTATTTTCTGTGCTCTTATTTTTGAGGACATTGTCCCAATCAATTCGGCGAAGGTCCTCTCTAAGCTGATCAAACTTTGCTTTCCTGAAATTCAGCGTTTTTGTAACCCCCTTCCAGGGCACCTTACTGAAGGACAAGTGGAATTGTATTATATTGTGGCCACTGTTCCCTAGGTGCCCATCGACTCGTACTTCTGTTATTCTATCTGGCCTGTTGCTTAAATTTAAGTCCAGAAGGGCTGTCCCTCTAGTTGGGCCCTGCACAAGTTGTGACAGATAATTATCCTTGGTCACTGACAGAAATTGGTTTCCTTTCTGAGATACGCAGGATTCAGTTTCCCAGTCTATGTCGGGGTAGTTGAAGTCCCCCATAGTAATCACCTCATTGTGATTTGCTGCTTTGTCTATTTGTTTCTATAATACATTTTCAGTGGTTTCTGTTATATTTGGTGGCTTATACCAAACCCCTATGAGGATTTTATTACTTTTCCCTCCTTGTATCTCCACCCATAGAGACTCCACCTCTTCATTTCCCTCTTGTATATCTTCTCTTAGTGTGGGCTTTAAAGTGGACTTTATATATAGACAGACTCCACCCCCTTTCCTTTTTTTTACGATCTCTCCTAAACAAATCATATCCTTGCAAGTTAGCTGCCCAGTCATAGCTGTCGTCTAACCATGTCTCAGTTATTCCTACTATGTCGTATTTTTCCTCATACATTACCAACTCCAGATCTTCAATCTTATTGGTCAGGCTTCTTGCGTTGGTCAGCATGCAGGAAAGAAGCTTTGCTTCTTTTTTCTTAGCTTCCTTCTGAGTACCCCGTCTTGGGTCCTCTTTACCACATCTAGTATCCTTGATTAGTTTGTCCTTCTGCTACATGTTCTTGTCTGCTGTTTTTCCTCCCATACTCTCTTCTTCTAGTTTAAAACCCTCCTGATAAGTGTGGCAAGTCTTCTGGCGAATGTGTGTTTCCCAGGTTTTGTGATGGTGTGTGCGACAGAGCAGAAAGGGACACCAGGCCAAAGATCAATCCAACATGATTTATTTAGACAGGGACCATAGAACATAAAATATCAATAGCGTCTCTTAGAGTCCCCAATGAGTCCACACAAAGGGAGCAGATCCGGGGGAGCCACCAGGCAATCCGACGCCAGGAAAATAGAAATAGTCCTTGGGTGAATTCAATTGATCCAGCAGATGAGGGACACAACACAGTCCCACATGGCAGCTTCTAACAATACACACGGTCACTGGGATCTTGCCTCAGCAGAAGATCCCAGCCCTTCACAGGTCATATTAAAACCACAGCAACAATTAATCCCAATAGCACTGGAAAATTATTACACATTTTCTAACTTTGTAATGGATCATCATTAAATCCAGGTAAGTACTCTAAAGTTGTTATATTAAAGAAAAGCTAAATTGATATATTGTACCACTGGTGCATAATATTGGCTATTGGGGGTGTTACCTTGTATTTTCGTGTGATGCCTTCTATTTGTATTGCTCTATGCAAGCAATACAGCTATTACAGGGACCTTGTTGAGTGGATGCACCATTGTCGTCCATTTTTAGGGTGACAACCTCCACAGTTTGCTTGGGTCCTATACCAGGGGCTCACAGGATCAGTTTTGTTTAATTGGTTCATCAATTTTAATGATTTAATAATTGGCGTTCAAATAATTGGGCCGTGCAATTGTGATTAACCATTGCCGTGGCTTTAATAAAATATAATATGTACTGTAGTTTTAAAGTTTTTTTTTTTCTTCATTTGTTCCTTAATTGATCTGCCCTCTACGGTCACAAGTCAACTAGTTTTTGGTTGTTTTCAATTCATTATAAAAACCCAGACCAGGCTATGAGCTGTGACATTACTTCCAACCACGGTGTGCTATCACATGTGCATACACTACTTTATTCATGGTGGATCGTCCTGGAAGAGGAATAAAGACTTCAGACCACTTCTCGCTAATATATTCATCTTGTTCATAGCTTTTAACATCCAACAGAGCTGATGGTGAGCACCCTTTCTCCAAATTAGAGGTCCTTGTAGCACTTTTACAAGCACAAATCTCTGCACCACTCTTCAGATGTTAGTGATAAAGTGCCATTGAGTTCTATGAGCGTTGGCTGTAAACGTTGTGCCAGATCCATGACCTCGGCGACGGTTTATTTCAGTTCTTACAGATTTATTTCTTCCTCAGTCATACTTTCCTCACTGTTAGGCTTTTGTTACGGAGATCGAAATTGTTTGTGCAGAACCAGTTTGGTCCATTAGCTTAGAACTATTACCTCATCTTCATGCTTGGATAGTCTTTAATATAACAAGTGACCTTCCAAATGTGCATGGTACAACATTCTCATTATGATGAAAGCGGTCTACTGATGTCTCCACCTCATGTTGCAGAACAAGTCAAGAGGAACAGAGCTAATACATGAATTTGGGAAGACATCTTATCTTTGAAATGAAGAGTATGTGTATAAATATAAATGTGCAGGCATACTGTATATAGTGCGTGACAAAAAAAAATTGACTTCTATTTGGAACGAGGGCAGAGACCATCAGTAAAATAAAATGATGCCAAGTCTCCATGTCTATGACCATTTCAAATAACCTTTTTTATTCTTACATCAGCGTATGTAATGAGTTTTGTAGTATCACTTTGTTCACCGATCATCCATTCTCAGGATCTGTGGGGTTCACAAAAGGAAAAACCATACTCATTCTGCATATTCTAGGAATATACCATCAATTTATAAGACCAGAGAACACCAAAACTGTTAATAAACTCATGCAAATTATGTTCAACGTCGACGCGCTGATCTTGGGGCTCTGAAGAGAATGACATCTACCTGGATGCCATCCTAATCATCTCCAAAGATCGGGATTCACACATACTACATGTGCACTATTTTTTTAAGACACTAAAGAAACTAAATCTTGTCACAACTCTGTTAAATCCCGTGGCCATGGGCTCCTTCCCTGTCCCTAGCGCTAAGGGCGCCCTAGCTATCCCTGCTCCCCAGATTACTTCTAATGGTGAAGATGCTGGGGCCACATACCTTGCTAAGCTTCTGGATATGCCATTAATCTGTTCTCTCCCCTACCCAGGGAAGTGGGGATTAGTAGTGTATGCAAATACACAAACCAGACTAACAAAGGAAAGACATACAGGGATAAATGAAGTTACCAATCACACAAATAAACACGCACAAACAACACAGTGGAATACTGGAGAGTGAAGTTAGGAAAAAAACAAATAGGAGACGATGAGGAAATGCACCCAACTGAATAACCAAACCACAGTCTTTAGATAAGCACTCCAAATGCTTTCTGAAACAATCAATAATTCCAGCTCCAGAACCAGGCAGCAAGAAACTAACAGGCAAGTATATACAGGAGAGGGGAGTGGTGAACACTGAACAGCTGAGACCATCAATGCTGGAAAGCTCTTGCAGCTCTCAACTGAACAGTTTAACCCCTCACTGCTAGAATAAGCTGGCACCATTTAATATGAAGGTGAGGTAATTCTAATCAGTGCAGGAGTGCGGGAAATCAGACGCTGCGGCTTCTGGCAACATCTCTGTCGCGGTGAACCTATGACAAATCTCCTTTATGCCAAATTAGAAAAATTCCTCTGAAGCATTACAAGTTATCTTTTCTTAGTAGCATCATTTCATCTGGAGATCTCTGGAGGCCTGACTAATGCACTGGTTCAGTGCTGAAACACTGAGCCCCGATTTTTTTTTTTTTAATGCATCAATAAATGCTTTAAAAGGAACTTCCAATTCTTCAGTAGTGCTGTGTTTCTCCTGTTTTTTTATGTATATTATTATTCATTTTAAAGGGAACCTGTGAGATTGAACAACACTATAAATCTACAGAAATAGGGTAAATCTGGAGGTAAATAGAATTATGATGGTGCCTGGCCACTGTACTGAGAGTGCAGCTCATGGGAGAAAAGTAACTTTATTCCTCCCAGGAGTCACCGGCTTTCTGTCATTCAATAGTTTGAGCGGGCCCACCCCTGCACTTTGACTGTCCACCTCTCTTTGCCCTGATGCACTGCATAGCCAGCTGTCAGTAAACGTTTTGTGGTGTGCTTACAGCTATTGCTCTTAGTATAGTGAATATTAATTGAAGATACTCTGAACACTATTAATCTACAGATTAACTCTATCTGTAGGTTAATAGCTTAAAGTGACCTGACAGGTTCCCTTTAACTACAACATCCTCCAGTTGTGCCTTGTAGTAGCACATCTCATATACAGTTTTGCCCCATGCGTGTGTGTACACAGTATAACGAATCAGATTCCTGTAGTGTTGATAATGGTGCTGAATCTGAGCCATCATACTAACAACACTTATAAGGGCTAATCATTTGTATCACATACAATCTGCATTCAGCCTAGAGAAGAACAGAGAGTCACAGGAGCAGGGAGAGTGATATAATCCAGTCTGGCAGACAGGGATTAGGCCTGTGCAGTCCCTTGGCAAATATATAGCTGCATTTCTTTTTGTGGGGGCTGAAAAAATTGAATATATTTTTATCCATCAAGCATTACATGCTTTGTGGTCCTTTTTTGGTGTTCTATAACACACCCAAAAATTGTTGAAACATTTTCCTGGGCTACATTGCTCAGCCATACATTATTCCATAGTGTGGAGTAAATTTCTGTGATCTCTAAAACTTAGAAAAAGCTTTTAAAAATTTTGTAGGCATTCATTTCTCAGACATATAGTGTTAAGTGGTCTGTGAACATTTCTGTGATCTCTAAAACTGAGAAAAAGCATTGAACCATTATTCTGGATTCACTTTTTCATCCATAAACTTTTGCGTTTTTTCTGTTACATTACGATGGAGTAAACTCCCAAAAACTGCTCTGATTGCTGAAGGTTTGTTAAAAATAAACTTGGTTTCAAGAGACCAGTAATTGCAAAATGCGAAAGGCATGCATTAAGGGATGGTGCACCAGGGGCGGACATATGGTGCAGCTGCTCCGATGCCAAGAGGTGGAGTGGGGCCCTTGTAGGCAGGGCGGACATCACCACCTGGTGCACCCAGCTAGTGCTGGGGCCCACTTGCTGTCAAAGGACACAGGCAAGCTATGGGGCTTGTGAGTCGGGAAGACCCCTGTGCTTTAAACTATTTGACTGGGAGGTCCCCCTCTGTACTTTAAACTATTTGAAATACTTACCTTGCCTCTTTCCTCTGCAGGTCCTGTCTTTTCCATCTGTGACATCTCAGGGCAGAGGGTATGATGACGTCACTATAGCATGACCTCTTTCCAGAGCACCGCAGAGAGACTGAAGTCGCTAAGGATACTGGACCTCTGGTACAAGAGTAAAATGTAAGTATTTTGGGAGTATATGGGACCTATTCTGTATGAATCATTATATGGGGCCTATTCTGTATGTAGCATTATATGAGGCCTATTCTGTATGGAAAATTAAATGGGGCCATTATTCTGTATGGAGCATTATATGGGGCAATTATTCTGTGTGGGACATTTTATGGGGCCCATTCTGTATGAAGTATTATTTGGGGCCCCATTCTGTATGGAAAATTATATGGGGCTCATTCTGTATGGAACAATATATGGAGCCAATTCTTTATGGAGCAATATATGGGGCCCATTCTGAATTGAGCAATATATGGGGCAATTATTCTGTATGGAGCATTATATGGAACCCATTCTATATGGAGCAATATATGAGACTGGAATAGCCTTCATTTCTAAGATCAAGAATAGACTGTCGAGTTTCACATGAAAGTTCTTTTTTTTTCTGGCCATTTTGAGAGTTAAATGGAACCAACAAATGTAATGCTCAAGATTCTCAACTAGCTCAAAGAAAGCAGCAAAAGGAAATCAGTGCATAGATGTCCAAGGTATGATACAATCACAAATCTTTATTAGATAACACAGGTAGAAAAGGACAAACAATGACAGACAAAGGGTGACACAAGCAGAAGCAAA
This sequence comes from Dendrobates tinctorius, assembly GCF_039654945.1. Classification (NCBI taxonomy): domain Eukaryota; kingdom Metazoa; phylum Chordata; class Amphibia; order Anura; family Dendrobatidae; genus Dendrobates; species Dendrobates tinctorius. The sequence goes on from NW_027361715.1 coordinate 13,077,888, forward strand.
GCAAAGGGATATACAGTGTCAAAAACCTCACTCTGACCCTTATCGTGAGTAAACACCTGGTGGTAAAGATAAATGAGTATCCAAGTATAAACACCCAATATATAGCAGGCAGACCAGTGAAAAGCAGTAAGGGGTAAAATCCCCAGCTGGACAGCCATATAATCAGGGGTGAAATTACAAAGACACAAAAGCAAGGTAAACCTACCAGGAGGGGAGAGGGGAGAGACACTGAATCCCAAGCTCAGCTGACCCCGACGTACGTTTCGGAAATGATCTTCCTTCCTCAGGGGGCGTGTCAATAGGGTGTTAATTGCGGTTTAAATAGGGGAAGTAAAAACAAGCACCAATCATGAGGGGTAACGCTGACCAATCCCCCCACATCCCCCATCGCTGCCTGGGCTGGTGCTGATCAGCACGGGGCCCCTTGACGTCAGACGCCAGACCACAGGCAGACGGGGGTGGGACAGGAAGCGTGTCCACCCACACATGTACAGGAACAGGAAAGACGGCCGCGGCCATCTTGGATATGGGCAAAAGGCAGGAAATCTGCCAGAACTGTGAAGGGGAATACTGAGCGTCCCTGAAAAGGACTTTACAAGACAGAAGCGGGCTGAATAGCGCTACAACTAATGATGTACCCTAATATAACAATGTAGTAATGCATCACCAATGATATACAAATTAATTAATATATGGGGAGTGCAAATAGGGCATTAACAAGAAATGTAAATGTAAACTAAGAGTATAAATTACACATGGGCAGCAAAAATAAATCGGTAAAAATGAGAGGCAGAGCACATAATATTACAGAGTTAATAACAGTAACCAGTATTCAGTACCCATACCTATCATATATAATCGAGTACATAATTTTAAATACATAAAGCCGCACAAAAGCTGTATACGTGTCGATATATACATCAGTATACACATCCATAATATTGAGCCATAAAATACACCTACATATGGATACAGCAGCATCATTAGTCCAGCATTCATAATAATGAGATGGAGAAAGAATAAGGACTAGGGCACCACCATATTCTCCATGAAAATGTGCCATAAATTAAACTTGCACGTAAATACAGAGACATTATTAAACCAACATTCATAGTATTGTGATGAAAAGAAGATGAGGCCTTGAAACCGCCAAATTCTCCATTCAGAATGTGCCATAGAGTAAACTGGCACATAAATACAGAGGCATTATTAGTCCAGCATTCATAGTATTGCGATGAGGGAAAAATGAGGCCTTGAAACCGCCATATTCTCCATACAACAATGGAGGAGTAGATATATCTTCATCTTCCCAAGTAGGATATCCATCCAACCCAACAAGGAAAGCCACAAGAAAACCATCAGACAGGTGCCTGCAATTAAAACTAAAAAAAACAAAAAACAAATGTTAAAACCAAAGACACAAAGAGTCACCCAACTGGCAGCAGCAGAAAAGGGAATAGAGAGGATAATCATAAAAATGGAGCAAATGACAGACACTCATTAAGACCCCTCGGATGAACCGTTTGCAACTTCCAGATCCACCTGGTTTCCAATTGACCCAGCCTTTTAGATAGGCCCCCACCTCTGATATCTATTCTCAGAGCCTCGATGCCACGCACTTTAAATAAAGATGCGTCACATTTATGATGATCTTTGAAGTGCTTGGGAATAGTTCTCAGGGTGTAGTCATCCATGTGGTCCCGTGCCGCCTGGATCCCCAACACATGCTCCCGCACACGGACCTTTAGTTGGCGTGTTGTAAGGCCAACATAAATAAGATCACACGGACAAGTAGCGTAATAAATTACGTATCTTGTCGTGCATGTGATTCGTTGTTTAATGGTGAAAGTTTGATCACCATCCGAGTTGGTGAAATCATTGCATCGCAATATGTTGGGGCAGACAACACAGTGACCACATGGAGAACAACCACCCCTGAGAGTAAAGGAGTCCAGGAATGAGGGTCTAAAACCACCAGAATAGTGACTAGAGACCAAATGGTCTCTTAAATTTTTTGCCCGTCGAAATGCCAAAGACGGTTTTTCGGTGGTGAATTTTTTAATGACTGGGTCAATCCGGAGTATAGGCCAGGCCTTTTGTAAAGCCGTCCGAACGGCATTAGATCTGGAGTTGTAAGTGGTAACGAACCTCACAACCTGCCGATCCCTAGACTCAGTAGATGACCCCGTTTTATACAGTAAATCTTGTCTAGAAGTATGTTTGCCACGATTAAAGGCTCGCTTCAGTGATCTACGGCTGTATCCACGATCTAAGAAGAGTTGACGGAGCTCGTTTGCACGATAGAAGAAAGTTTCATCCGTCGAACAAATACGACGTAATCGTAAAAATTGTCCAACTGGGACAGATTTAATAATATGTTCTGGATAAGATGACGTGGCGTGAAGTAAGGAGTTAGTAGCCGCAGTCTTTCTGAAGATGTCCGTCTGTAAAAACCCGGCAGGGTCCCTCCTAACAATAACATCTAGAAAATCCAAAGCCTCTGAACTATACGTAAATGTTAAATGGATGTAACGGTCATTGCTGTTCAAAATGGTCATCAACCGCTCAAGGTCGACGGGCGTGCCCTGCCAGATGAAGAAGACATCATCAATGTACCGTGTCCAAAAGGGGACGCGGCCCATTGACGAGACCTCATCTGACAGAAAGAGGTCCCTCTCCCACATCCCCAGTTTTTGACACTGTATATCCCTTTGCTCTGCTTCTGCTTGTGTCACCCTTTGTCTGTCATTGTTTGTGCTTTTCTACCTGTGTTATCTAATAAAGATTTGTGATTTTATCATACCTTGGTCATCTATGCACTGATTTCCTTTTGCTGCTTCTTATTGATTACAGTGTGTCCTACACTGATTTTCCATGGGCTGATTGTGTTGGTTTTCTTTTCATCTGCACCCACATGTAATATATGATGTTATACTGTTTCAGCCTTGTGGTCTGTCATTTTTATTTAGCTCAAAGAAAGGTCAGGTTTATAGCTTCTCTAATCAGCCAAACTGTTTTCAGCTGTGCTAACATACTTGCACAAGGGTTTTCAAGGGTATTCTAATCATCCATTAGCCTTCCTCCACAGTTAGCAAACACAAAGTACCATAAGAACACTGGAGTGATGGTTGTAGGAAATGGGCCTCTATACACCTATGAAGATATTGCATTACAAACCAGACGTTTGCAGCTAGAATAGTCATTTACCACATTAACAATGTATAGAGTATTTCTGAATCATTTAATGTTTGCTTCATTGGAAAAAACTGTGATTTTCTTTCAAAAATAAGGAAGTTTCTAAGTGACCCTAAACTTTTGAATGGTAGTGTCGGTCCGTATGGAACATTATATGGAGCTCATTACACTGTATAGAGCAATAATTAGAGCCTATTATACTATATGGAGCATTATATGGTGCCATTATTCTATATGGAACATTATATGAGGCTCATTATACTGTATGGGTGAATGTATGGGGCCCATTATACTATATGGAGGACTGTATAGGAGGAAATTGACTTGTGTAAAGGGAACACTGTTGAGGACAGTTTCTACTCGTAGGGTACATGTATCAATATTCCGTTTACTTCTAATACTACAGGTACTGAAACCCTGAAACTGTGGACTCTCCATCACCTGAATCACCTCTTCTGTATTATATTGTGGCATTTACAATAGATATCACTCATGTAATGTAAGCAGTAAGTGAAATCTTTGGCATTGTACTATACCTATATTTTTTATCTGTGCATCATGAATTGTGGTATGTGTTACAGGGGCCCACTGAGACTCTTTCGCCAGGAGCCCACGAAAACCTGGAGCTGGCCCTGTGGGTGCATGTTTTTATTCGTGTGTGTGTGTGTGTATATATATATATATATATATATATATATATATATATATATATATATGTATGTGTTTTTGGTTTATGCATGACACTGTAATTGTAAAGAATAGGAAAATCAACCAAGACTCTTAAAGGGTTATTCACCAAATAAGTTATCTCTGATCCCTAGAATCCAACCACTGCCCCCCCAGAGATTCTGAGATTAGGCGTCTGTAGTCTTGTCCTGGATGGAACAGAGTTGTCCAAAATGTAATTATAATCCTTTAGAAAAAAAAAAAGTTACCCTGTTCTGCAAGCCACGACTCCACATTATCAATTACTATCACATTTGGTTGCAAATGGTCGTCCTTTCAGTATGTTTTTGCAGAGGTGTATCTAGGCTTTCTGGCACTCGGGGCAAGAATTCGGTCCGGCGCCCCCCCCCCCCCCACACACACACACGATTTGCACACTTAGTCCTGTACCCATGAGCTGCTCTTCCTAATGTTCAGTGAAAAACTGAGAGAAGCTGGAAAAGAAGCTCGTTGTCACAGGACCATGAGTATGAAAGTCTCATATGAGTGAAGTGTTCGTGTGATGACTACTGGAACCTGCAGAGCTGAATCCTGACATTGCAGCTTCTGAATTCTCACAACGAATGCACTGCACACTTTTAGGATTCTCCCGTACCGGTGGCAAGAGTGCACGGTCATATGTCAGCACATGTATGTGATTTTATATACTTCTGGCCACATTCCGACTAGACGTGCCCAGCCTCGCTCCGTTCATTTCCATTGAGTGAGGCCACACACGTCCAGTCAGCATGTGACCGCATGTATGTAAATTACCGGCACGAGAGAATCCTGACAGCGTTCAGTGAGCACTGTGAGAATTCAGAAGTCTGCAGTCACATAGAATGTCTGCAGACTCAGCACAAACCTGGACAACCCATTTAATGCTCCTAACAAAAACATGAGAATAAGTCAGTATCACAAATAATATTTACATCCAGGTACCTTATAGATGACGTCGTCTCTGGAGTCGTTCTTTTCTTCTTCTTGTCCTGACCCCATGATGAGTTTTCTCATCCACATCTAGTCTCTGTAGACTTCCATCTTCTCCGGTCTTCTGCAGCAAATCTCCACACGATCCCCTTAAAGATAGGAGTGTTATTATAATGCTCCTAAATAAAAATGTCTGCAATACACTGTCGCTTCACACTATTCCCCTCCCTCCTCATACTGTCTCCTCTAACATCTCTCTGTTCACCATCCTGTCTCCTCATATATTTACCCCCTCACTCTCTATACCAGTGATGGCGAACCTATAGCACGCGTGCCAGAGAGGGCATGCAGAGCCCTCTCAGCTGGCACGCGGCCTCGCCTCACTGATCCGGAGCTGCACTTCCTGCTTCTCACACGGTGCGCGGAGAGGTGAGTGTGGCCGCTGGTGTGTGTGTGGCCGCTGTGATGTGTGTGTTTGGCGAGTGTGGTGGTGAGTGTGGCCGCTGTGGTGTGTTTGTTTGTCAGTGATGTGGAGAGGGCCAATGAAGGGAGTGATGGGGAGATGGCCGAAGGGGAGGGGGCCATTGATGGGGAGAGGGCCAGTGATGGGGTGGAGGAAATGATGGAGGTGGTGGAATGGGCAATTTCTACATGAAGGGGATCATGATGGGGCATATTTCTGCATGAAGGGGATCATGATGGGGCATATTTCTACATGAAGGGGACAATGATGAGGCATTTGACATGTGCTGGCACTTCGTCATAAATAATTGGGTTTTAGGTTGCAGTTTGGGCACTCGGTCTCAGAAAGGTTCACAATCACTGCTCTATACTGTCTGCTCACACATACCCCTGACTCCCCATACTATGTCTGCACATATCCCATCACCCTCACTCCCCATACATTTTTCCCATCGCTACTAACTGTGTCCACATACATTTACCCGTTCGCTCCCCATACTGTCTGCACCCATCCCCCATACTGTTCCCTCATACATGCCCTCATACATACATACTATTCGTTGTGTCCTCAAATCTCCCCACACATTAAATCCCCCATCCCCACTCCAAATCCCCCCCACACATAAATTACCCCCTAATCCCCACTCCAAATCCCCCCACACATATTAAGTACTCCCTCATCCCCACTCCAAATCCCCCCACACATAAAGTACCCCCTCATCCCCTCTCCAAATCCCCCCACACATAAAGTACCCCCTCATCCCCACTCCAAATCCCCCCACACATAAAGTACCCCCTCATCCCCACTCCAAATCCCCCACACACAAAGTACCCTCTCATCCCTACTCCAAATCCCCCCACACATAAAGTACCCCCTCATCCATTCTCCAAATCCCCCCACATAAAGTACCCCCCCTGTCCCCACTCCAAATCCTCCCACACATAAAGTACCCCCTAATCCCCACTCCAAATCCCCCCCCACATAAAGTACCCCCTCATCTCCACTACAAATCTCCCCACACATAAAATACCCCTTCATCCCCACTCCAAATCCCCCCACACATAAAGTACCCCCTCATCCACTCTCCAAATCCCCCCCACATAAAGTACCCCCTCATCTCCACTACAAATCTCCCCACACATAAAATACCCCTTCATCCCCACTCCAAATCCCCCCACACATAAAGTACCCCTTAATCCCCACTCCAAATCCCCCCACACATAAAGTACCCCCTCATCTCCACTCCAAATCCCCCCCCACAAAAAGTACCCCCTCATCCCCTCTCAAAATCCCCCCCACATAAAGTACCCCCTCATCTCCACTCCAAATCTCCCCACACAAAAAGTACCCCTTCATCTCCACTCCAAATCCCCCCATACATAAAGCACCCCCTTATCCCCTCTCCAAATCCCCCCACACATAAAGCACCCCCTCATCCCCTCTCCAAATCCCCCCACACAAAGTACCCCCTCATCCCCTCTCCAATTCCCCCCACACAAAGTACCCCCTCATCTCCTGTCCAAATCTCCCCACACATAAAGTACCCCCTCATCTCCACTCCAAATCTCCTCATACATAAAATACCCCTTCATCTCCACTCCAAATCCCCCCACACATAAAGTACCCCCTCATCTCCACTCTAAATCCCCCCACACATAAAGTACCCCCTCATCTCCACTCTAAATCCCCCCACATATAAAGTACCCCCTCATCCCCACTCCAAATCCCCCCTCACAAAGTATCCCCCCTATAATGTCCTCAGATTTCTGTCCCCTTCTCCCCATGTTTCTACACCACATGCATCTGTCTGCACCCATCCACCCATGCACTCCATATAGCGTCCCTGACCATCCCTTCCTAGCCTCCAGAGCATGTCCTTACATTTCCACCATTGATCTTCGGTGTCTTCAGCTCCATTACCCCGTCTGGAGCTGGAGCACTTACCACCAACCGCAACGCTGCCTGTGCCCTGTGTCTTTGCCTGTGAAGAGCCGGCGTGTGACGTCAGCAGCATGATCATGTGACCTGATCACGCTGCTGGCGCTTCATTCATGCAGAAGTGCCGGCGGCGGTCAGAGTTTACAGCAACAAGTGAGTCACGTGTACTAGCGTCTGACACCTGAAGACGCTTGTACACTGAGTCACCGACCGACGCGCAGCACTTTCTCTGAGCCGGCTGTCAGTTTGACAGCCCGCTCAGAGAATGGGAGAATCTGTGTGGGGGCAGCAGAATGCCGCCGACTGGGAGCCTCCTCCCTGGACCGCCGCATCAGGAGGCCCGATGGCGCCCCTCTGTCGGCTGCCCCCCCGTGGATACGCCTCTGTGTTTTTGAGTTTGAGAAAGAGAATAATCAGATGGGGACAAATCAGGAGAATATGGTAGGTGAACAACAATTTCAAAGCTGATGTTATTGAGTTTTTGCAGGGCAATAACAGACTTGTGGACATTATTCTTCAAAAACAAGTCACCTTTGTAAAGTTATTTGCTGAATGTCAACTTTTCACCTGAGATGGGTATTTTTTCTGAATCACAATTTTAAAATGACATAACCTTTTCTACTAAAACTTCGCACGTGCACTTATCAAATTTAATACTTGTTTCCAAAGCAATGGGATTTATTTTTGGCTGATAGAAATATTCAAGGCCAACTCTTCATACATCAAGTTTATGCAAAGACTCAATATTTACAATGCTGTCCCTTATTTTCCAGTCTTCTGCCCTTCGCCCTGGCAGCTAGATTTCAGCTTCTGAGCTAAATACTGACTGATGATGGCCCAATCTTGCCTAATCAGGGCTTGGAGTTTATCACAATTTCCGTGTTTTTGTTTGTCCACCAGATCTTTGAGGGTTAAGGCCCCTTCACACATAGCGAGATTGCTAGCGATATCGCTAAAGCGTCACCGATTTTGTGACGCAACAGCGATATCGGTAGCGATCTCGCTACATGTGACACTTACCTCCGACCCGGCTCCCCGAAGGAGATCGCTGATCGCGCGAGATCGTCCTGGTCCATTTCTCGTCGTCGGCTTCCTGCTGGCGCCGACGAGCGACTCCATGGACGCGGGAGGAAGTCGTCACCAGAGCTGCTGTCTGACAGGTAAGTAACGACCGCCGCTACGTCGCTGGTGAGATCTGCCTGTGTGGCAGCTCACTAGCGACCATTTAGCGATGCACCAGCGATCCTGAACGGGTCGTTTCGTTGTCGGGATCGCTGGTGGATCACTAAATGTAACGGGACCTTTAGTCAATATTTCTCAATGACATTGAGATCTAGTCAGTTTCCTGGTCAGGGACTCAAAGGGTCAGTGTTTTGTTTATGGTGTCACCTAGTCATCATTTTTGCTTTGTGACATGGGTCTCCATCATGCTAAACAAAAATCATTGTTCATCACAAAATTCCTCCTCTGCCATTAGGAGATGTTGCTCTTGGAGGATGGGTAGATCCCATTCTTTATGGATTAGTGTTCTTAGGCAAAATTGTGAGTGAGCCCCCTCTGTGGATGAGAAGCCCCCACACAAGAACGGTCTAAGATGCTTTACTGTTGTCATGAGACAGGACTCATGGTAGTGATCATTATTCTTCTCCGGAAAATAATTCTTCCTGGTGTCCCGAAGTCTGATGATGGCTTCATCAGAGAAAATAACTTTACTCCAGACCTCTGCAGTTCATCCTCTGTACTTCTTGCAGTGTTAATTTGTCCTTAATATTTTTCTTGGATTGAAGTGCTCTCCTTGTTGCCTTCAAAAGCCTTCCTGTCACTGTGTATGGAAATGCACTCACACTTGCCTGCTGCCATTCCTGAGAAAGCTCTGCACTGGTGTTGAACCGATCCTATAGCTGAATCTTCTTTAGGAGACAATCCTGGCACTTGTTAGACCTTTTTTTTTTTAAGACACCCTTAAACCTTTTTAATTTAATATCTCTTTTTGAAGTTCTTGATTATCCAATATATAGTTGACTTAGGGGCAATCTGACAAACAGCAATGTCTTTGCCTGTAAAGACCTTTTCATGCAACACAATAATGACTGCACGATTCCTTGGAGGTAACAAAAAAAAGAAGACTATGACTTCAAGCACCCTTTTAAAGCAACCAGTCTGCGAGAGTGATATCAGCTGCCTAGTCATAATTAACACTTTCTCCTTAGCCAACGAGAAGATCACTGAATTAATGTAGCAGGTCAAGGTTAAAATTAAATTTAAATGTTTTTTTTTGTGATTAATTTTAATGGCAGGAAATTACAACTTTTTTTTTTGCAAATCATCATAACAATCAAGAGTTGATGGAAATTACCACTATAAAAAAAACTAAAGCAACAAACTTTATCAAAATGAACATTTGTGTCAAAAATTTTTTTGCCATGACTGTAGAGAAGCATACTACCTCTAACACTACTTGTTCACTATGTGTTATACTTTTTTTTTTTTATAAGTTCCAGTTCTGCACTAAGGGGAGCCTTAAGATTTTTCTGTTTATCCTCTAGTCATTATCTACATATGGTGGGAATCCTAATACCCACAGCAGAGACTTCTGCTTCAATGAAGGCCCTGTCTGTAGCAGTTTATGTGCCAAGTCTAGCAAAGGTCACAGAAAATATCACATTAATGTAAGAGTTATAAAGAGGTTACATAGGACTGTATTATAGGAATATATCATAAAATTTAAGTATAAATCAATCACTGATAATACATCACGCACTATTCATTACAATTAGAGATGAGTGAAACAGTTCCCAGGACTCTTGTCCAGCGGCTATGCTGACGGCTCTTACCTGAAGAGCTCCCCATAGCCTCTTCTGATATGCAAGCCTGGTGCGACATTGTTGTGATGCATTGAAAACACGACGGACTTGGTTCACAAGGTTTCTTGTCGGATGAGGACTATGGACTAGTGACAAGGCATATGGACCATGGTCCCGAGAATCGATACGCTCATCTGCAATCATAGTAAAATATCACGCACTGTTTGGTATCGCCGGTGAGTGCATTTACACCACCAGCTCTTCTACCCCATACCTTGATATATTAGATACTGCGATACCATTCATTGATTAATAGAGGAAACATTGCCACCTGGTGGTTTTCTACAAATTCTTTTGCATCCTTTCTGCAAATAGTATTGATAAACTGCAAAGCTAAAAGAAACCAAACTGATAAAGCCAGACTTTAGGATCGTGGTAAAGCCAAATTAGGATTATATTAACCCAAAACTGAACTTGGATACACTTTGACCCCGATTCACCGCTTGCTTTTGCACCTGTTTTGTCTAGTTTTGCACCTTCTTTATGTGTTTGTTCCCAATTTATTATTCTATTTGTGCCCTTTTTGGAATTTGTTTTATGTATTACTCATGTCTTTGTATTTTTTTCTTCTGCGTTGTAGCCTAAGTTTACGAATGTCCAGATGTTTTCACCCGATACATCAATTGCAACTTTTTAAAAAGTCTCAAAATATGGCATAAAAAAAGGTGACTAATAGGACAAGACAAAAAAGGAAAGTGACTTAAAAACCCCGGAAATGATGAATTGGGGCATTTGATTAGAATACGTAGATGTGCGATAAATCATGAGACATAATTTCTAGAATACCCAATGTCGATGAAAGGTCTTAAATGTCTCAAGTCCATCCATCGTGCCCTCGTTAGCTTCCATGTGCAATCTCAACGACCATAAGCAATCTGCCTCCTGACTGCACCGCCAGCTGCTAGGAACAGTTGGATAAGATGCTGTCAGGCAGAGTACTTGAGCACGGCAGGGTTAGCAGGGTGCTCAGAGACTTCTGCTTCAATGAAGGCCCTGTCTGTACCAGTAAATGTGCCAAGTCAAGCAAAAGCTCTGCATTCTTCACTAACTGTACAAGTTCTGTAAGAGGAGAGACTTTCCCAGCAGGTCCCAACGTAACGTGCCCATGGATTGATTTTACAGCGGGTTGACAAGTTCTGCGAAGCGTTGAATGCAAGATGTGTATACAGATCTCATAAGCGATTTCAAATAAGTTTAGCATTGACTTCACATGTCACAACTAGAAGACCATGCTACACGGGAGAATCACATAACATGAAAATCTCCAGAACATCATGGTTGACATGAACGACTATGAGGTCTACACACAAATATGACTACATTCTCAGGCACACGTATAACATTTATCTGTATGAGTTCAATAAAATGTGTAAATCATCAGGACTATGTTGATGGAATATTTAGTAGCCTGTACTCTGCAGGGAGGTCTGAAGAACAACTGGAAGGATTGTAAATGACTTCTGAGTGGTCATGCTTTAAGGCCAAATTCACTTTCCGGACAGAAAAGGCAAACACAGGCCCACAAAGCACCTCCGCTTTATCTGGACATGACACACACTTAAGAAATTGTTTAAGGGATTGCACCAAAGGAAAAAAAAGAAAATTAACTAATGCTCTGGAGGCAATGCAATGCAAATTAAAGCAGTCCGTTGCTTATGTCCTCCCGGGCAATGTGCTTATAAAAGGACATAGAATTAAAGATGAAAAGTGCTCTCACTCGTAGAAGAAAACCAAGGTGAGGATAGTCAGTCAATATGACCTCTGCTGCTCGCAAGTTGTCAGCTTCTCAAGGCATCTCCAAATCATCCAAAATATCCCATTTTGAGTTATCTGTTGTTGAAAGACAGGGCCGAGCAGAAAATTTGGCAGTCAATAACGTCTTCTTTTCCTTAACCTTGAGCTGCACATAACGCTCAGCTCTACACGGCAGGAAATTAGAAAAGTTTGAAAACAAGAGCAAGCAAGGACCACAACAAGAGATGCCCAAATCTGAGGCACCTGACAGGCCAGTGTCTGCAAAGAAAGTTAAGGGCTACTCCAACGGATTCAAGACAGGAGACAGCAATGGGGCACATGGTGGATTTGTGACAGGTCTATCCTCCTAACAGGAAAGCTGGAGAGAAAAGAACCAGAGAAAACCTTCCTGCTACAAGGTAAATGCAGTATATCATAGAATATTAGAGTTGGAAGGGACCTCAAGGTCATCGTGACCAACCACCAGCTCAATGCAGGATTCACTAAACCATCTCAGACAGATGTCTGTCCAGCCTCGGTTTGAAGACTTCCCTTGAAGGAGAACTCACCACCTCTCGAGGCCGTCTGTTCCACTCATTGATCACCCTCAATTTCAAAAAGTTTTTTTCTAATATCTAATCTGTATGTGTATGAATAACTTATATGCTCACCATGGAAGCTATACAAGCGGGAAAAGCAAAGATGAGACTGCAGCCGTCTCTTGGCCGGAATACCAAATGAATCCATATTATCAGAGATCAAAACCAAGATGAAACCGTGACAAGATAAAATGGTCTTTACAAAAAAAAAGGTGTTGAACCTGTACCAGCGCCATTCTATCTGTTATCCAATGATCATTTCCTTCTTACATAGACGTCTGTCAATCAAGCCTGCTGGTCGGGAAGGGGATCCATCCAATTGTCCCCGCTGCCTGCTGGTCGGGAAGGGGATCCATCCAATTGTCCCCGCTGCCTGCTGGTCGGGAAAGGGATCCATCCAATTGTCCCCGCTGCCTGCTGGTCGGGAAGGGGATCCATCCAATTGTCCCCGCTGCCTGCTGGTCGGGAAGGGGATCCATCCAATTGTCCCCGCTGCCTGCTGGTCGGGAAGGGGATCCATCCAATTGTCCCCGCTGCCTGCTAGTCGGGAAGGGGATCCATCCAATTGTCCCCGCTGCCTGCTGGTCGGGAAGGGGATGCATCCAATTGTCCCCGCTGCCTGCTGGTCGGGAAGGGGATGCATCCAATTGTCCCCGCTGCCTGCTGGTCGGGAAGGGGATCCATCCAATTGTCCCCGCTGCCTGCTGGTCGGGGAGGAGATCCAATTGTCCCCGCTGCCTGCTGGTCGGGAAGGGGATCCATCCAATTGTCCCCGCTGCCTGCTGGTCGGGAAGGGGATCCATCCAATTGTCCCCGCTGCCTGCTGGTCGGGAAGGGGATCCATCCAATTGTCCCCGCTGCCTGCTGGTCGGGAAGGGGATCCATCCAATTGTCCCCGCTGCATGCTGGTCTGGGAGGAGATCCAATTCTCCCCGCTGCCTGCTGGTCGGGAAGGGGATCCATCCAATTGTCCCCGCTGCCTGCTGGTCGGGAAGGGGATCCATCCAATTGTCCCCGCTGCCTGCTGGTCGGGAAGGGGATCCATCCAATTGTCCCCGCTGCCTGCTGGTCGGGAAGGGGATCCATCCAATTGTCCCCGCTGCCTGCTGGTCGGGAAGGGGATCCATCCAATTGTCCCCACTTCCTACTGGTCGGGAAGGGGATCCATCCAATTGTTCCCTCTTCCAAGTTTTCTCTGGAATTCCTCTATGCTTGAGTAAAATGTATTTCACTGTAATGAGGGAGATGGTCAGAATTTTACATCCTCATGACGATGCTGACACGTATGCATTAAACAATGCTGATCACTATATGGTAAGCGTTAGTCTAGCCCGTTATTTAGCTTCAGAAATACTAGGGCAGATATCTATTTATAATCCACAACATTGGTGATGGCTTTCCAATGTTATCTTTAGCTCTTGTATTTTATCAAGTACAAAAAGTTTACTGTCTTACAATGAGACTATAGAACTCTGCTCCTCTAATTTCATACATTACTCAGCATTGAAAATGCAACACCAATGGAAAGGTAGCAGAATTATGGCAATCACAGGATGGATTAATGTAACTAATTTGCAAATGAGGAAATAATGAAACCATTTTCAAAAAATCTCAGCTTATTTAACATAAAAATGAGCGTCATGTGCAGAAATCGCTTTATTTACTCACCTTGGCTGCAGTCATTGAGGTTACTAACGATAAGGGGATGCTAGAAGTTGCTCCACAGCACTAATGAGATGCAGGCAGTATCACAAACATTTACCTTATAGGTGACATCTTATCTGATTCTAGTCATTACAGTACAGGCTCCTAGGGCTCATCTCTCCGGACTTCCCTCTTCGCAGTCTTCTGCAGAACTTCCCCACATGATGCCCTTAAAAATGAAAGTATCATACTGCTCCTTAAATAAAAAATGTGTCTCATACTAAGCTTCTGAATAATTTCCCCTCACTGTACTTTCTACACAAAATATCCCCCACAATGCCCCCCTTCACAATATACCCCCCACACTGCCCCCTCTTCACAATATACCCCCCAACATTGCCCTTCTCCATAATTTTTCCCCCACTTCATAAAATCACCACACTGCTCCTCTCCATAATATACCTCCCACACACACACTGACCCTCACTACACTGTGCCCTCTTTCATAATTTCCCCCCCATTGCCCCATAATGAGCCCTCACAGTAACACCTTGCCCCGTACCCCCTTGCCTCCCCTCCTACCTAAGTAATTGTCAGGAAATGTAATCTTTGGCTCCACCATGTAGCACTTACTGTTCCCCAACGCATCCTCGCCAACTGTGCGCCACACTCACTAATGCGTTGACAGCAGCGTGATGAATGACCAGTCACCTGTCATAAGCCCATACAGATGCATATGTAAGCTGAGCATCACATAAAGCCCCACCCACGGCCCCGTTCACAGGCCGCCCGCAAGCACGAGAATCTCATTAACTGAAAACTACGAATACAGATTAAACAACAACCACAAGATGGATTTCTTCAACCAAGGTATCATTTTATTCAGTATAACAGCGCCGACCTGACAGTGTCTATAGTTTACTGAGCAAAATCCTGCTGACAGGTCAAAAAAAAAAACTGCACCACTCAATATATTCAAAACTGCTGTAAGAAAGTGTATTAACCCTTCAGGTGCTTTGCAGGAATTAACGTAAGGTGGAATAAAAAAAAAATGAAAAATTACAAAATATTGCTTTAAACCTCAATTTTTTCATTTTCACAAGGGTTAACAGGAGAAATTGTTCACCATAAGTTTTTATGCAATTTATTATGACTGCGGAAATGCTAAATATGTGGAAGGAGCGCTATTTAATCTTTGGAGAGCAAATTTGGCTGCGATAGATTATGTATGCTGTGTCAAATCAGCAGAACTCCTGATGTGCCAGAACAGCAAATCTATCCCCCAAAAGTGATCACATTTTGGAAACTGCAATATTCGACTAATTTTATCTAGGGGTGCAGTGATTATTTGGAATCCACAAGTGCCTCAAATAATTTTAGCTATGTAAATATAATATTTTAGTGGTAAAAATGTCAATTTCTTTTTAGCAAAAAAAGGGGGTACCTGGTTAACTTTTTTTTTTTTAGAAAAAGAAAGTGTGAAAACTATCATATCACGACAAGATGTACCCAATCAGGATGGACCTTACTCTAGTGCCTCCCTTCTATATCAAAGTAGAGCGGGTCAGAGCAGGACTTAAGGCCCCGTTATACATAACGATGTCCCAGCGATCCCACCAACGATCCGACATGGATGGGATCACTGGGACATCGTTAGGCTGATCGCTGGTGAGCTGTCACAGACAGCCCCTCCAGCGATCAGGACCAGCGAGCAAGCTGGTTTCCAATGTAAACAGCGGGTATCCAAGAGCCGCACGGCTCTTGGTTTCCAATGTAAACATCGGGTATCTAAGAGCCGCGCGGCTCTTAGATACCCGATGTTTACATTGGAAACCAGCGTCGCTGGTCTCTCGCTGCCACACGCAGCGATGCGCGCTGGCCAGCGGGAGACCAGCGATCAAGAAACGGCCCAGGATGATGGAGCACGATCAGCAATACCCGGCAGGGGGGCCGGTCGCTGAACCCCGTCACACACAGCGATATCACTGGCGAGATCGCTGTGGAGTCACAAAATCAGCGATCTCGCTAGTGAGATCGCGGTGTGTGATGGGGCCTTTAGGCCTAACCGTGATTAACACCTGCCTGTGAAAAGATGAGTAGATAAGGTGGAAAACCAAGGGGATGCCATACCCCAAATGTACTGAGAACAAGAAACTAAAGCAAAACCAAGAAGGAAGGGAAGCCTCCCTGATGGTATTGCATGATAGATCTGCCTGTATTTCTCAGCACTGAGGACATCTTTAATCGAATCAAGTGTTGCCCAAACTCCAGTACTCGTGACCCCCAAACATATTATGTTATCAGGATTCCTTGATATTGAGGATGTGATGGAATTACTATCAAGGTATCAGATTGCCACATGTTCTCTCACCTGTGTAATAGTAAAGAAATCCTGAAAACATGACCTTTTGGGGGTCGTCAGGACTGGAGTTTGGGAAACACTGATCTAACCAAACACCTAACTCTATTTGCTGTAATGGAGCCAAAAACATGCAATACAGTTTTCTGTAATTATTTTGTGTTTTTGTATGTTTCTATTGTTTTTGCATTTTTTCCCCAATTTCTTGTGCACCTTTTTCTACCACACTTTTTCCTTCTACTCAACTTTCCACTAATATGCTTGGATACAGCACTCTTAACAGCCAGCTTCATTAGCAATGACCTTTTGTGGCTTACCCTCCTTGTGGAGTGTGTCAGTGACTGCCTTCTGGACATCTGTCAAGTCAGCAGTCTTTCCCATGATTGTGGAGAATACTGAAACAGACTCAGGGACCTAAACGCTTAGGAAGCCTTTAAAAGTTTGTCAGCGTTAGTCAGTCTCAAAAGGGAAGGACTTCACTTCTAGCAAGCGGAATCGGTGCCCCTGTGTCCGATGCTGCAGAGGCAAAGCGGGACGGGAGAGCGCCACAGTTCAGACCAGCGGTGTAGCCATGCCCCTGCTCCAAACTGTCAGTCATAAGGAGTGCGTCCCGGCAAGCAGAAAGCCAAAAGGCAAGAGGGGCAATTCACCCAATGACAAACTTTTAATTAATCTCGATTATTTATAACCCTACAGTAAAATATACAGGATCACTTACAAGGAAAACTACATATGAAAAGAAATTGTAGTAATTTGTCTACTAAGGAATATTAAAAGGTATTCTAGTAGCAAACACTGCAGAATTGCCCAGATTAGCAAGGCACATTTAGGCCATGTTCACACGTTCAGTATTTTAACGCCTGTATTTATTTGTAGCCAAAACCAGGAGTGGGTGAGAATCCAGAAGTGGTGACGCGTTTCTATTATACTTTCCCTCTGGTTGTTCCTCTCCTGGTTTACAAATACTCATGTGAAATACTGACCAAATATTCAATGTATGACCTCGGCCTTAACTTGTGCCATGCTGCCATCAATTTCAAACTATTTATGGTAAGGCAGAAGGAAGTCTGTCGTGCAAAATACACAACTGTCTCAATAGGTGTTTAAGAATAAACAAAAACCCCTCGAACTCTTACCGTAGTTTTGAAATGTTACAATATATTACAGAAGAGCCGTCCCCATAAATGTGTATTTTTTTTTACCTGGTCATTATGCTGCTGTACTGATCTGGTGGAAAGCCGCGAAAGAACATGAAGACAGATTCCGGACAACATTATATATACTGCGCAAAAATAATTATATATAAAAAAAATTCCATATTCATGGCCAGTGACCGGTCTTAAGAGTTTCCATGGCTTTTAATAATATAGCTGCAGTAGTCCAACACCGAACGCATCCACGATTCTCCAGCACCAGCACAGACTACACAGTAACACGTCTTCATTTACAAAGACATTTATTAATCCAAAGTCACTGAAACAACTCTGAGGCCCAAAAAAAAAAAATAAAAAAATCAGTCAAGAACTGTCTTTAAAAAGGAAAAAAAACCCTCAATTTAAAATGTTCATATTCTAGTCCAAATATACAGATTTTCAGCCCCTACATAATGACATTTGTTCCCCGGCGACCCCTGTACAGTATGATAATGTGACGGCCACGGAGCTTCTCTTACAGGCAGATGGGAAAGTTAAGGCTTCATATTTTTTAGTCTTATTTCCCTCTCCAGCTCAAATTGCCGATAATCTACTCGTTCCAGGAAGGCTTGCCTTTCAATGTATCTAGAACAAAAAACAAGAACAGACAAGACGTTAGATGATAGAAATACATCAGATTTGTACACAGCGTATATACCACGACTCTCCCTGATCTCAATCACTGGGGTGGCTGCTCGAGGCAATCAGCTGTAATTTGGGGGAATTGCTAAGAATGAATGTTCAAGTCCATCTCTAGTAGCATTTCATATAAGGCCCCATACTGAGTTACTCAATTTATCCGATCTCCACTTTGTCTGGCAGAGATACACATAACATTCACACACCTTACCGAGAGGTCCAATGGAGATATGGAGACCACTTTTCATGATGTGGACCACCAAAGACATATTTGGGATGAAAAGTAAGAATTGTACATAACCCAAATCCACTATTTGTGTGTGCAGAGATGTAACTTAAAGTCCTGAGTCTGAATGCAATAGGAGTAAGAGCAAAAATATTGCATTAATACATCTGTCTGCGTAGGTGGCATTGCGCCTCCCGGGGCACCAGGGCCTGGGTGCACCTCCATCGGTGTAAATACGGGCAGCGCAGTTGGACTTCCATATAATAACATACTAGGCAGTCGGCCCCATTCCCCTGCAATCTAGGTCAGTGAGATTTCGATTGAACCACAAACTTGATATGGCACGATAGCAATGTCTCTAAACTGATTGTACATTTTAGCTAATAAGCTCTCCGAGGCTTTTAGACTTTGCACGGAAAAATAAAAATTTACATTTTATTGCTGCTTTCAAGCCCACAGTGCAGGACGGCCGTTCTCACAATGCCATGTGAATAATTAAGAGAAAATCTGAAGTCCTTGTCGTGTCCAGGAGGGTTACATAAGAGGAATTAATGCCAAGAATACAGCAGTAACATTCCCTCCAGCCGAGAAGAAACCAGCTACGACAAGAGCATGCCGAGTCAGGTCAGCACGTTGCACAGTGCTCAATGGAGGCGCCGTGCCAGCTGCTAACGCTGCACATCTAGTGCCAGCGGTGGATCTGCCTCCTCTGTGCCATTAGCACGCAGCTCTCGTTCTGCATTGTTACTATTGGGGGCAACACAACATTGTACTTGGCTCTTGCAGAATTTAAAACCTATGAAAATCAGAAAGTAAAATTGTGAAAATCTAGTAAAACCGAACACTGTCAATGTGCTTTCCTTCTTCCTTGTCGGTCCTTGGGGTATAACAGACGGCCATTTCTGCCACCCAAAGGCTCCCAAGTTCTCATTAGCATAGCTCGCACCATCTTATAAACTGGTGCTAGCACTCTAGAGTTATAGAGGAGGAGGAACCTCACGTTAGCAGTCAGATAATTGGGCGTGGCACATAATATTCCCATTCCAGATGATCAGCATTTCCAGACCATCGTCCAAATTCATGAGCAACATACCATATATACTCGCGTATAAGCCGAGATTTTCAGCCCATTTTTTTTGGGCTGAAAGTCCCCCTCTCGGCTTATACGCGAGTCATATATCGGGGGGTCGGCGGGGGAGGGGGAGCGGGGGTGTCAGATCACACTTACCCCCCGGAACGTCTCTGCATCCCCCCCTGCTTCTCCCATGCCTTCCTTCAGCGGTTACGTGGCACCGCTGATTAAAGTCATGAATATGCGCATATTCATGACTTTAATGAGCGGTACCACGTAACCGCTGAAGGAAGAGCTGCCGAAGACGCAGGGGTTGCCGAGACAGCGCCAGGAGGGGGTAAATATATGCGATATTCACCTGTCCCCAGTCTATCGCTGCGTGCTGCTCCGTCCTCCGCGTTGTCTGTCAGTGACGTTCAGACAGCAGAAGGCGCAATGACGTAGTTAGTGCGGGCCGCGCCCTCTGCTGCCTGAACATTACTGACAGTGGACCCGGAAGGCAGAGCAAGCGCAGCGATGGACCGGGGACAGGTGAATATCGCAAGTTCCGGGGCCCTGAGCCGCCTGCTCAGGACACCGCCACCAGGCCCTCAGCGATGAGAGGTATGTCATTTTTTTTTTTTTATTTGCAGCAGCAGCGGCATATGGGGGCATAATCTATGGAGCATCTTATGGGGGCATAATCTATGGAGAATCTTATGGGGCCATAACCTTTATGGAGCAGCATATGGGGCATATTATTCTATGGCGCATCTTATGGGTCCATTATTAACCTTTGTGCAGCATTATACGGGGTGTATTTTGTATGGAGCATCTTATGGGGCCATCATGAACTGTATGGAGCATTATATGGGGCTAATGATTCAATATAGATTTTCAAAAACCATTTAACCTACTGATGTCTCAATTAATTTTACTTTTATTGGTATCTATTTTTATTTTTGAAATTTACCAGTAGCTGCTGCATTTTCCACCCTAGACTTATACACGAGTCAATAAGTTTTCCCAGTTTTTTTGTGGTAAAATTAGGGGGGGGGTCGGCTTATACATGAGTATATACGGTAGATCTGAAATCAGCACGCCAACGGCTACCTGATGGTGGGATTAGCAGGCCAAACTTTATATCTATGCACACTTAATAAACGGCTTAAAAATGTGGATCAATGCACTTTAGGAAGGATCAGCATAATCTACATGGCCACTTACTAAAAACATTTTGTTAGAAAATACCCTTACCCATCTTTGCCCCTGTTATGATGAGCCAGTTCGTCTTCAATCCCTTCTTGCTCTTTAAACGATTCCCAATCCAGCTTCGATTTCTCCAATGTGCTTATCTTCTGCTTTTTAGAGCCTAGTTTCCCAAGTATGCTGCTCATTCCTACAGGCCTTTTCACACTGTAATGACACAATGGAAACACAAGGCTCAGATATCCATCGCCATCATCCATTTACATACAACCCCAATTGTAAAATGAACAGAAAACAAGAATGAGATGGTTGGGAAATCTCTTACAGCCGTAAAAACAAAGGACACAGATCAGAAGTTGGACGCAAATGCAAAAAGAATGTATAATTTAGAAACGGATCTAAAAAAATGTGTGCCTGTGCCGCGTCCACCATTGTGTAGCAGCCCCTCTATTTTTTACTACAATCTGTCAACGCCAGGGGAGTGAGAAGACAACTGCTGGGGATTGGGGAGAGGAATGTCGTCCCGTTCTTGTCCGATGTAGGATTCTCGCTGCGCCACAGTTCAGGGTTTTTGCTGAATTTTTGGTTTCATGACCAAGTGTTTTCTGAGTCTCGACTGCTCATCCCCCGAACTCTTCTTCTGTGATGCCAAGCTGTTGTGATGATCCAGTATTCGGTGTAGAATAGTCTTGCTGAAATATTCCAGGTCTTGCCTGAAATAGCCGTTGTCTGGAACCTCCATATAATGCCCAGCATTAATAGCGCCTCTCCAGACGTATACGCTGCCCATACCATAGTCACCTATGCAGCCCCATACCATTAGAGATGCAGGAACTGAGTGCTGATAAGCTGGATGGTCCCTCTCCTACGAACTGCATGCGGATAAGCTGGATGGTCCCTCTCCTACGAACTGCGTGCGGATAAGCTGGATGGTCCCTCTCCTACGAACTAAGTGCGGATAAGCTGGATGGTCCCTCTCCTACGAACTGCGTGCGGATAAGCTGGATGGTCCCTCTCCTACGAACTAAGTGCGGATAAGCTGGATGGTCCCTCTCCTATGAACTGCGTGCTGATAAGCTGGATGGTCCCTCTCCTACTGAGTGCGTGCGACATGGCGTCTGTGGTTTCCATAAACCAATGTCACATTTTGATTCATTCCACCTCACAACAGTTTTTCATTTTGCTGGACTCCATTTTAAATGAGGCAGTGTTTCTGGAATGCATGGATATGCGGCTTTTTCTTAGCATGACAGAGCTTTAATGTATTCCTGAGCCCATGCAGTGATTTGCATGACCGACTCATGCCTGGTTTTAATGCAGTGCCGCATCAGGGCCCATAGATCACCAGCAGCCAATATTGACCATTAGTCTTGTCCCTTGTGCACATGGGTTTCTCCAGAATCTCTTGATATTATGAAATGGAGGTTGTGGGATATTCAAAGTCTTCAATTTTTAAGGAATAGCTTTCTGAAATTATTCCACGATTTTTAGACAAAGTTATTTGCAGACTGGTGATCCTCTGACCATCTTTACCTCTGGGAGACTCTGCCTCTCTAAACATGCTCTTTTTATGCACAGTCATGTGACTTAGTTGAAAATTGACCCTCCAGCTGCTTTTCATTAGTACTCTTGACTTTTCCAACTATACTTTAAAGTGTAACCTTTGTTTTAATTTTTAGCTCATAAGCAATAGTACACGTGAAAGTAAGAGTCTTGGTAATATATCTCATCATTGAATTGTGCTTCTTTCTCTGTCATAATTGATCATATCATATTCATATATATCATATCATATTGATCATGATCATCATCATATACTAATAGATCACAGACTGAATATGAGTCAACAGTGTGATGCAGCAGCAAAAAAGGCAAATGCAATTCTAGGATGTATTAACAGAAGCATACAGTCTAGATCACGTGAAGTCATTATTTCCCTCTACTCCTCTTTGGTCAGACCTCATCTGGAATATTGTGTCCAGTTTTGGGCACCACATTTTAAAAAAGACATCAACAAACTGGAGCAAGTTCAGAAAAGAGCGACCAGAATGGTGACCGGTCTGCAAACCCTGTCTTATGAGGAAAGGTTGCAGGATTTGGGAATGTTTAGTTTGCAAAAGAGAAGACTGAGAGGAGACTTAATAGCTGTCTACAAATATCTAAAGGGCTGTCACATTGTAGAAGGATCAACTTTATTCTCATTTGCACAAGGAAAGACTAGAAGCAATGGGATGAAACTGAATGGGAAGAGACACAGATTAGATATTAGAAAAAACTTTTTGACAGTTAGAGTGATCAATGAGTGGAACAGGCTGCCACGAGAAGTGGTGAGTTCTCCTTCAATGGAAGTCTTCAAACAGAGGCTGGACAGACATCTGACTGGGATGATTTAGCGAACCCTGCTTTGAGCAGGGGGTTGGACCAGATGGCCCAGGAGGTCCCTTCCAACTCTACGATTCTATGATTCTATGATTCTATGATCAGTCACCAAAACTCTGAATACAGATTTTACCAACAGATTGAGAATTTTTAAAAATAACTTATCAATTCTGTCGGAGAAAGAAGCAGATTTCACTAATAAGATTTACTACAAAGTTGCTGATTTTCACACATACTATTGATTTATGGAATACATTGAAGGTTACACTAACCTTGTCCCAACTTTTTTGGGATGCGTTTCTGCCATCAGTTCCTAAACGAGTTATTTTTTTCAAATGAAATGGAAAAATGTCTAACTTTTATCTTGTCACAGAAAAGAGGGAGACACAAAAGCTCAAATAGGGTCTTATCAAACGTTACACAGAGTTGCCCACCAAGAGAACTACTCACCTGGTGAGAGTGAAGGAAAGACATATTAATGGCGGCTGCTGCAGATCCACAGGTCAGTGCAGGACCTGGTTGACGCATGCACTTAGGTAGGATGGAAGGATCATCCCCGCGCTGCCGCAAGAAGAATTCCAAAAATTGTAGAGGTTTCATTGTGATTTATTCTACGCGTTTCAGGTGACCCCTTCATCAGGACATACCACAAATATTGTACCAATTTGTGGTCTGTCCTGATGAAGGGGTCACCTGAACCCTGAAACGAGTAAAATAAACCACGCTGAAACTTCTACAATTTTTGGAATTCTTCTTGCGACAGCGCAGGGATGATCCTTCCTTCCTACCTAAGTGTAACTTTTACCTTCTGATCTGTGCTCTATGTTCGGTTGTGAATACAAGAGATTTCAAAAATAATTGCATTCTTATTTTCTTTTCATTATCAGGTCCCAATTTCTTTTGGAATTGGGGTTGTATAAAAAAAAAAACAAACAAAAAAAAAAAAGCAGAAATAATGCAATGTTCCACACTAGCCACTAAGCCTTCTACTAGTCTCATGCTGCATGTTCTATACAGATGATCTTTCAGCGGTCTCATTATTACCACAGAGAGGATTAAAACACAACACGTCTATACACATTTTCGGAAGACTTTTTATTGCCATTTTACTGATTTTTTTTTTTTTAAATACTTTATACAAAGGAGTATAAAAAAACAAAAACAAAAACCCACTGACAAAATGCTGAAATAAGTGCCCGGCGTCTTTTTAGCTTTCCCGTTGACCTCTATTGTAAAGTATTGAAGATGACCAGAAAGATGGACTTGTTACTTCTATTAACCACTTGGCATCTTTGAAAGCCTGAAGCGGTTTTAAAGACGTTCAATACTCTGAACACGCGAACGGCAAGTGACTGCCCCATAAATGTTATTAGAAGTATTCTTTTAATCGCTTTTCTTTAGGTACTTCATAAATTCCATTTTGCTCATATGCTTGGCTGCTTTTCCATTAGTTCATATTATAGCTAATTAACTGCGGGAAATATTGTTAATAAATAAATTTGGATAAGCAGGTCACATTCAGAGTAAAGCTGGAGGCGATTTATAAGCTTTATGATTAAAGACTTGAAGACTCAGGAGTAATTCCACTTAAATGAGATGTATGCGAGTCGAGAAATACATTTTAAAAGCTTTTATTTACATGGAAATTGTGCAGCACTACAGTAATATACACAGCCTATACACTTGCACAAAAACCCCCACATCATCCATTTTTTGATTTCATAATACACTTTAACTTTCCTGCACTGTGGGTGCATGGGGCAGGCCCAAGAGAGGAGCCTGCTCCACACACGGTAGATGCCACCTGTAACACACTGCCAGCATCTGCCTCTAACAGCAGCAACTGGAACATGCACTGATCGCTGCCGTTATCCCCTTAAGGCCGGGATCACACATGCGAGAAACTCAGACGAGTCTCGCACGTCAATACCTGGCACTGCCGCCAACACTCGGGAGTGGAGTGTGCGGCTGCATAGAAATACATGTGGCCGCACGCTCTGCTCCCGAGTGCCGGCGGCAGTGCCAGGTATTAAGATGCGAGACTCGTCCGAGTTTCTCGCATGTGTGATCCCAGCCGAAATTGTATACTCAATCACAGAGTAGCAATTGATCCTGCCCCGGTGTTCATTCTGGGTATCCATGGACCCGACATGACCGCAGGGTCCTGATGCCCACCATGACACCACTCCAGTGGTCATCAGAGGAGACATTGATTAACAGTATGTATTGCCATACTAAAGTACTGCAGTATATGGTAACAGCAAACGATCACAATTTTAAAGCGAAAAAAGGGGGATTGCTTTTTAAATAATATATTTAAAAAATGTTTAAATAATATGTATATAAATATATTTAAAAAAGCCACAACTGCGTCTGTAATGACCAATCAGATTCTACAATTTTTTTTTTGAGACAGTGAAAGATGAAGCAACCAACCAACTGCTTCATATTTTTCGTGCACCAAATTTGATGTCCATCAGTATACTAACCACTATGTCCTACTTATAGATTTCATAGATGTGAAAGAAAAACACCGGTTTCCATAGTGCCTCCATTCATGTCACACATGGGCATAGGAACAGCCGAATCCCATCACCAGTGTAAGCATCCCATGGTTCCCATCCAGCTCATCACACTGCCTTCGACTGCCTGCTTCTCACACTGCCTTGGCCAGCTAGTCTTGAGACTCATCAGACCGATCAGTATGACCCAAGGGCTCCATACACATTATACTAAGGTTGGCAGAACCCGCCGATATCAGCAGGATAGGCTGATGGTAACGTGTATGGAGGCCGTCCGACTCTCGCTTGACAGAGGAGGATGCCAGGAGTAGGATCCTTTTGTTCAGCACGGGGATGAACCGGTGCCAGCAGCTCTCTAAAGAAAACACAGAAGCGCTGGACAAGTGGCAAAGAGCGTTCGGCAGGTCTGGAGGAAAGAGAACTAATACACCTGATCAGACATACGATGAGGATTTCATTTTAATTACCGTAAGTCCCTCTTGAACCGGCAAAACAGCTGGGTGCCATATTCCTAGGACAAAGACTTTGACAGCACATATCCACAGGGTTTTTTTTTTAGTCAAAATTAAAACTTAGTTTGCATGGCCCAGGCAGAGAAATTAAGAAAAAAACCCTATACTCCACTCCCTGTTGGTGCTGTTGTTCCGCACTGAATACTGTGCCCTATAAACAATATCATGGACAGCCGTCTGATGTCAGGGCCTCCATGATTCAGACTAGTTTTTCTAGCGCGTCCCACAGGTGCTCAACAGCTTTGAGATCTGGGAGATTAGGAGGCCAAGTCAGCACCTTGCACACTTTCACCCGGTTCCTCAAACTGCCCACTAATGGCCCGATGAGGTTCAGGCCTTTCGTTCTAGCCATTGCTGGAGATACTACCAGTCCTGGTCAGACATATTTGTCTCTTTGATTTCAAGGTTTTGCTTTAAAATCACAATCAGACCCTGAAGATTTTCCATTATTGGACTCCAGACTACTCGAGGCTATTTCCCATGGATTCTGGACTCGTGAAATACTGGCGCTGGCTACAAAACCTGCCCTGTTCTATTTAACATTAAGACCTTGAAAATGTTTTGGCTAAAGCGGACAAGCAGCAGAAGACAGACTTCTAAACTTCACGCTCTCTTGTGCGGCTCATCTACTTTCACCTCTGCTGATGTGGTGTCAATTCAGGCAAGCTTAGCAAAATGCAATGAATGATAATGAGACCGCTCTCCCTGCAATGCAACACTGCCCTGCCCTCCATAATATCCATGGATTGTACTTGCCCTTGATCCATGTTTGAAAATAACATTTTTATTGCGGTGGCTGAACGCTACTGGCGCATACTTAATACCATCTCAGATGAAGGAAAATAACTGAAGCAAAAAAAAAAAAAAAAAACGCACACAGGACAAATATATTTCTGAAGCCTGAAACATATGGAAATGGAAGTAGAGGTTTGTGTTTCATTACGAGAAGAACATTAAGTGGTTTCTGCATTGGTTTGTTTCTGAGATTTTTACCACTGCAGTTGGGATCAGTACGATGTAACTGCAGGGTCGTAAGATGCATCGCTATCCGCTGTGCCGAACTAACACATGGCTGATAACAGGGAGTAAGTGACTAGTGTATCCCCCAATAGGAGGGGCAGTCTATACTGAGTCCAGCTTATACCGTATGGCCAGAAGGATGGGGACATCTCTCCAAATTCCTGGGTTTAGGTTACACAAGATACCAAGCACAGCCCAACGGGATCCTGGGAGAAGTGTGAGTTCTTTGGAGGGATGAACCCCTGTACCGTCTGCCATTTCATGGGTTAATTTACGGTTGGGGGATGCACGGAAGATGCCTCCTCTTCCAGGTATAGTGCCCATTAGAAAACATATGGTGGAGAGGGATAAGTGGTGTAGGATTGTTTTTCAGGGTTGGCTACTAAATTTCCAAGAAAGGGCAATGAGAACGCTGATATTACAGAATGCTTTGATACTTACGGTATTTTTTCTTGCATTACATGAGAAATAATCATCTGTCAATGTAGCCATGAGAGGGTTTACTTTTGTTTTACGGGACAGGATGTATTTTTGGTACCTTTGTGTTAAAGCACCTCTCCAGTGGGTATTTTTCTGGAGTGGTGCTTTCAACTTAAGGCCCCTGCGTCTTCCCCATTTTTTGGCGCCACTCCGGTCCTGTGGCGCCATCTTGTGACAGTAGCTTCTGACTGACCACAAGTGACAGCATCTCATCCGGGTGAAAAATATATAAACATTTATTGTGCCATGACAAAATGCGACGTTTCGACCATCACATGGTCTTTATCATGCTTGATAAAGACCATGTGATGGTCGAAACGTCGCATTTTGTCATGGCACAATAAATGTTTATATATTTTTCACCCGGATGAGATGCTGTTCTTCTTCATCATTTGGATTTCGTGTCCAACTGGGTCTTTGGACTTTGAACGTGCCTCTCTTGGATCAAGGAGTTGCTGTCAGCCACTTTTTCTTCTATGTTGACCACAAGTGACGTCACAGGCTCTCAATACAAGTCTCTAAGAGTCCGAAAAAAACAAATCTCCCATAGACTTGTAGTGAAGAGTCACCGCCGGCTCGCCCAGCAAACAGTGGGGCAGCAGGCAGGTCACAACTTGCTGGAGACAGACTGGAGCGGCGGTGATAGAAGGGGAAGATGCTGGAAGGGGTGTATGGGGGGTAGGGGACTTAAGATTTGAAGTACTCAGAAAACCGTACAATCTACTCCGCTCCCCCCTGCTCTATGTCAAGGTGCCTGCATTTTCATAGTGACAGGTTCCTTTTAACATTATTCTGCATACTAATACGATTATGGTAATACCAAGTTTCTATAGTTAAAAGAACAACAAAAAACTTTCAAAAACATTATGTGTCGACAGCTGTATATAAGAGTTTGGTTTTTAAGTGATAAGCTATATTTTTAGGTCATCAATTTGGGGCACTTAATTGTAGTATTTATATTAATTTGTATTTGAAGGTGGATAGAAAAAAAAATCCCCCCAAAATATTACTTTTGCTATATTTATATGGTGCATACCAGTATAATTTACATAATAACCAAGTGGTTGGTCTGTGGAATTTTTATTAATTATTTACTCCTTTTTAAGTATTTAGGCTTAAACTTAAAATAGTTTTTTTTTTTTTTTTTGATACTGCAGTTGAAGACCCATAACATATTGATGGATTTGTGTCAGGTCTACCAGTCTACAGTGGTACCATTTGGGAGTACAGGATTTTCTGATCATTTTTTACTTAATGGGGCTTATTTCGGTAGGCAGAATTAAGAAAAAAAAAAAAATTGCCTCTTTTAATACAACATTCAATATAAATAATGTGCTAATTTTCCAATATGGGAAGTACGGATGCAACAATAGTCATTTTTTTTTTTTACCCACAATGTTCATTATTAAAAATAGCCATTTGTAATGTTTTTTTCCCATTTGGAATTTTTTCTTGATACTTAACATTTTTTTACATTCTTTTTCCTATGCCACTTAAAAGGGGTGGTCCAGGATTAAAGAAATGATGTCCTATCGATAAGATATCGGTGGAGGTCCAACAGATCATCTAAGGCCGGGATCACACATGTGAGAAACTCGGACGAGCCTCGCATCTTAATACCCGGCACTCAAGATCAGAGCCGGGTGTTAAGATGTGAGACTCGTCCGAGTTTCTCGCATGTGTGATCCCGGCCTAATGGGCAGGACATGAAAGTAGACTCCTCCAGCCTCATCTGTTGGGGCTTGGGCAGAACACAACAGCCATGTACAGCGTAGGGCAGCTGCCGATTACTACAGTTTATCTTCCATTTACATGAATGGGAAATGAAGTACAGGGCTGCTGCGTTTCGCCTCATACGTTACGTATATCTGGCCACTGCTGAAGTAGATTTTAGCCGATTGGAGACGGTACCGGTTGCTGGACACAATCTCAGCGTAACTAAACTTTTTCTAAAATATTTTTTAGGCTTTTTAATGGCCTCCAGTCTTAGGACCTTGACCCCTACAAATCACTAAAAAGACGTTACTAAGTGCACAGCTTGGGAGACAGGAATGCCCAGCTGCTGCCCTAAACCATGAACAGATCAGAGAACAAGTATGAAAAAGTGACTTTTTATTGAATCTGATCTATCCTTTGAGAGTTTCTGCCTCCGAAGAGGTCTGATGAGTGATCGTTTGGGCTCTCAGGACCCGGACCCCACGGATCAGTATTTTTAAGTCTTGAAAAACAAACGTAAAAGTCCCACAAGGGGCCTTGGGTGTACAATACTCTGGTTACATGGTACACCGTGCTACTGATGTAGTGCAGTGTATTATTCCTGGCTGGCTGCCTATTGTGCCCTAATGAGTTCCTCATGGGTGGAAAGACAAGCGCAGACTATCAGGATTATGCCGGGATCATGCATGCGATAAACTCGAAGTCTCGCATCTTAATACCCGGCACTGCCGCCGGCATTCGGATCGTATGCAGCCGCACACTCTGCTCCTGAGTGCCGGCGGCAGTGCTGGGTACTAAGATGCGAGACTCGTCCGAGTTTCTCGCATGTGTGATCCCGGCCTTAGGACGCCATTCTGGTTTTGGAGACGCTTTAATGCTGATGAAAAGCCTGAAGGAACCATATAAGAAATGGCTCAATATTCTTTATAGCACTTTATTAATGGAATTTGTGGTAATGAGAAAACCTAACACTATACATATACAGGGAAGATTAAATGCTGCATTAAAAAAAAAAAAAAAAAAAAAAAAAGTGAACCACTAAACCTGTAAGGAAATGAATAAGCACAGCCCAAAGTAAAATAATGGTGGAAGTTACACTTTCCCTGTACTATCTGCCACCATTCCAGTAAGAAGCTCCGATAAATGCAGCCGGTGTGCTGATAAGGGTTTACCAGGACTTCTTACTGGTACCTGAAGTCACTTGCTTGTGAAACACTTCTTCAGCTCAGAGACAAGTCTATGTAGGTCAGTGCGAGTGGCACAGGGAACATGGGCATGACTCAACCTGGATATTCACCTCCTGTCCTTAATTACGCACATGCAAATACACGGCATGTGTCAGGAGGAAGGCTGTCTCCAGACACTGCATGCCTGCAATCACCAAGGTTTCCCAAAGGTTATAGACGGAGCTGCGGGATGACAGATTGCTGGTGACAGGACGTGGTTTACTGTCAGAGCAGAAGTGGAGAGGCCCCTTGGCTGATGGAGATGCTGCAAGACTGCTCCGATGGGCTGTGATGGAGCCCTGGATCCTGCCTCCTGCCAGCAGGGCATTCAGCTGTATGTCCAGCGCTCGGGTCACTGCAGGGTCAGGTTACAACACCCAATGTCATTTCATTCACTGCGATTTTGTCTCATAGACCCATGACTGATCCTTATTTTCCTTCATATGCATACAGAAAGGCTGGCACATTGAAAGATCAATTACTAGATAGTGGAAACCATTTACTGATCTGCTTAGACTTGTTTATGTGGGGATCACACATATATGATGTGTATATATTTTACACACGTATACTTTGTAGATAATCCAAAATCAACAAAGCTGGGTTTCTCTCCAAAGCGTGTGCGGAGTTTTTGGTTATTTCTGTGCCCGAGTCTTTATGACATGGTAGGATGGTTAGCAGTGGGATCTGTCGCTCCCTTTTTAGCCAGAGTAAGTTTTGTGCAAGTTCTCGATAAGCACAGGTAAAGCAGCGGATCCAATTCATATTGTATAAAAAGTCACTTGGAGTTTAGGTCACAGAGGTGAGCAAGGCAGGTGGACTTGCTGGGGACGTTTTACCCATGGGCAGTCTGACCGCCGATCGGCATTTTGCAGTGTGATGGACTTATCTGCTGTTTAGATTGCTAATAAAGCTAGCTGCAGTTTTGACCTTATTTCGCTGTCTTGGAGTGACAGTCCTTGGGGTGCCAAATATCTAGCCCACAAGATGGAGATCCCATGAGCTAAATGAACCCCCAAAACGTCACAATATGCATAAAGAAAACTAACAATACTACAATAAGCCTCTAAAACTGGGTTCACATGTCTGTGTCCTCATTCATGACTCAGTCTGGGGCTTACACCTAAATCCCAGATCCCATACAGACGTGTCTTGGACAGAGTGCTTAATGTAAATGGGTATTATCAAGTTTGGATGGTATCAGGTAATGGTAAAGCTCTTCAGCTATATTTCCAAAAGGTATGATTGGTACACAGCCAACACTACACATCACCAAAAAGAATGCTATACCCACAGTGAGGCATGGTGGAGGCAGCATTATGCTTTGAGGCTGTTTTTTTGGCAGCTGTAACTGGGGTATTAGTCAAAGTGGAGAGAATTATGAATAACTGCAAATAGTCAAATTTGCAACAAAACCTTCAGGCCTCTGCTAAAAATGAAGAGGACTTTAACCTTTCAGAATGACAACCAAAAAACATACTGTACCTCCAAATCAACAAAAGAATGGTTTCTCCAGAAGAGAAAAATTTTGGAACGGCCGAGCTAGAGCCCAAACCTGAATCCAATTGAAATCTGTGGGTGACTTGACAAGAGCGCTGTACATAGGACATGCCTTCACAACTTGACATATTTGGAGCAACCACAAGGTATTGGGCAAAGACTTAATTCTAGATGTGCCATGCTGATAAGACGCCTACCCAAAAGACTAAATGCAGTCATAAATTCAAATGGTACTTAAAGGGAACCCGTCACCCCCCCCCAGTGCGTTTTTCAGTTAAAGGTATGGTGTGTTCCCCTGTATCAGCCGCCTATCATTTGTCCATCATGCTTGTCCTGTGTCTGGGCACCGCCCACCATCCGTCCATCATGATGCCCCTGCGCGTCGCTGCAGCCTCCTGCTTTGAATACCGGTGCCTGCGCTGTGACAAGAGTTCTTGGACATGCGCAGTGCCCCAGCCCCGCAGTGTGAATACATCATAACACACTGCGGGGCGGGATCTGGGGCCCCCACAACACGCAGGCGCAATAGCCTGATGTCGGTTCTCAGGCAGCGTGCACTGCGCATGCCCGAGAACTCTTGCCACAGACAGATGGTGGGCGACGCCGAGACACCGGTCAGGCATGATGGACGGATGGAAGGCGGCTGATACAGGGGGACACATCATACCTATGGGACACATTACAGGTATGAGGAGCTAGTTATAAAAGTTAATATTTCAGCGTTACTAGGGGTCAGAAACAGACAGAAGGGCCACCTTCACAGAATGCTGAAGGTGGCTCTTTAACTGAAAAACACCCCGGGGGGGGGGGGGGGGACAGGTTCCCTTTAAAAGGTCACGGGTGTGCATATTTATGCCACCACATTTTTTCACCCAAAAAAGGTTTCAGCTTACAGTGGGTACGGAAAGTATTCAGACTCCTTTACATTTTTCACTCTTTGTTTCATTGCAGCCATTTGGTAAATTCAAAAAAAGTTCATTTTATTCTCAATAATGTACACTTTGCACTCCATCTTGACTGAAAAAAAACAAAAAAAAAAAAAAACAAATGTAGAAATTTTTGCAAATTTATTAAAAAAGAAAAACTGAAATATCACATGGTCATAAGTATTCGGAGGCGACTATAAATGTTATTTTACTGGGGGCATACATATGGGGTGTGGACAACCCCTTTAAAAGAAGGACCTAATGCGCCACACTCATATGTGAAGCAAGAAGGCTGTGCATTTATATTCACAAGTAAATTTCTGGCCTTATGTTCCCTCATCTGCAGAATGGATGGTCCCTGTTATCCTTGTAGAGTTCTACTTTCTTTAACCCAACCCTGTGTGCAGTTCTGCATTACTTCAGGACCATTTTCCTTTTGTGTACATTTGTTATCCTGATAGCATGATCTCATCGCAATCAGTGTCATAAAACAACTCCAACCCACTGGAAAGTATTATGAAGACGAGGCGTCAAGACTGGCAGTGGATTAGTTTACAGGGGGTGATGCGAGACAAGTACTGGACAAGTCGGGGTGTAAAGCTCATCGGAGAATGTAGTATTCATTATATCGTTTAATGACTGGCTTGTGCATCCTTAAAGATTAATGCTGGCTGCAGAGCACTTCATTAAGCCAACCTCAGGCTGTAATGTGCCGTCATTTCGAACTAGGTGGTTTTCTTTTGTACCCGTTAATCAGCTCTGCCACTGAGCACAAGTCAACAACTTAACCATTTGTGGATATGACGGCCGAGGAACATACAAGATTTTACGCAGCAGAGGCAGACCGTGCAGCAGCTACGGGTCCTTCGGGCACAGGAGTCCATTTCTCGGTCGTGCCCATATTTGAATAGGTGGACGAAACTCGCAATGTGGTTTTTACAAACGATACAAATACTAAAAGACAACGAAGTGAAAAATGTTCTCCAATCATGAAAGTGGAAACTGTTGTGACGACACAGCATTTAATCTTAGTTATTCAGATGTCTATTTGCGGTAAGCCAGGAGGAATAAACTTATCTATATGTTGCCTTTTGAATTTATGTGTTTGTTCTTTGGTTGGTCAAGACTAGAAAACACTGGCATGTGAAATTGACTTTTGAGTTGATGTTTGTTGTAACATTGTGTTGTTATCCTGGATGACAGAGATGTAGGGTAATTGAACAATAGATGTTTGTTACTATTTTGATTACACATTATCCAGGCCAGCTAGTTTGTGGACTTGCACACACTGAAGGATAAACTATAAGTAAACAATGCGGGTTAACCTCATCACCCGTTCCACTTGACCTGTGGATGCTTAAAGGACAACAGTTGTGAACTATAAAAAGCGGATATGCCTCTTTAACAAGATATCCAGACATCCAAAGAACCAGAGACTCTTTACAAATTCACAGCCAAAACAGCTGACAGAACATCATGGCTCCATTTCAAGGGACACTTAGGGGACCACGGTCCTTTCAGAAAGAATACAGATCTGCTCCATTGACCATCACTGAACCCATGGCTACATTTGGGAAAGTCAGGATTTGGACCCATTGGTTACCAGACTCCT
Source organism: Dendrobates tinctorius (assembly GCF_039654945.1). Taxonomy (NCBI): domain Eukaryota; kingdom Metazoa; phylum Chordata; class Amphibia; order Anura; family Dendrobatidae; genus Dendrobates; species Dendrobates tinctorius. The sequence continues at coordinate 13,112,530 of NW_027361715.1, forward strand.
ATGGATATGTTTGGGGAGATGTTCGGTCTGGTCCGATGGATGTTGCAGGTCCGGCGCCTCCCATCTTCTTATGATGCCGCCCTCCTGCATGCTTCATGGCTCCCAGGCAACGCGCTCCTGCGCAGGTGTACTTATCTGCCCTGTTGAGGGCAGAGGAAAGTACTGCAGTGTGCAGGGAAAGGTCAGAGAGGACCAGTGCAATGCAGTACTTTATTCTGCCCTGAACAGGGCAGATAAGTACACCTGCGCAGGAGTGCAATGCCAGGGAACCATTAAGCAAGCAGGAGGGCAGCATCACAAGATGGGAGGCGCCAGACCCAGACCTGCAACACCCATCGAACCGGGCCGCCCCCCTGGTGAGTATAATAAAAGCTATTTTTCTCCTCTTGCAGGTCGGATCGGGGGCTTATATACAGCATTATAGAATGCTGTAGACAAGCCCTGAAAGGCAGTGGCCGTAACTCCTATCAGCCAAACCTGGTGACAGGTTTGCTTAAAGGGTTATGGTCATTTTTATGAATGGTATTATCAGATAGATTCAAAGACGAAAACAGTCTCCAATGCCAGAAGGGGGAAAAAAAAGGTTAAAACATATCTTATTAGTAAAGGATTGAAAACAATGTTCAGAATACGATCACCATTAAATAAATGCTATTCTCTGGTTCATGGATTTGGGTTAAAAACTCCCCATAATCAGGGCAACATTACTGCTATCGTCAGCTTACGCTGATAACCCCTGACTAGTCCAGAGGGCGTAGCGTCACCCCCAGGGCACTCCGGCCTCACATGCTGTAATCATCCCCCAAGGCAGAACGGCTGTTCTCCTGTCTGTGCTACGAAGACCACATGGCAAGCGAGGAGGACCTCAATTACTGCATCTGAGGCCGGACTCCTCTTTGTGAAGAGACGCCCCTCTGGACTAGTCTGAGGCAATTAGTATATTTCCAGGGCAGTTACTTTAGATAATTAAGCAAATTGTGAAACTTAAGGGGCCTGACAGGTTTCCTTCAAATGTCCAAAAATACAATACAGAGCGTTTGTATTGTATTCCGGTACTATGAAGACTTCAGGCCTCCTACAAACTGCCGATTGCCTCTAGAGATCCGTTTGGGGCGCATGGGATGAAAAAGGATTAGAATAGTGGGTGACAGACCACACTGCTCAGTTGCAGGACATAGTGAGATAGGAACCCCATGTAACACCCAAAATATTTAACTGGTTGTTAGGAATCCACTGCCTTCCATGAGGCATGATCAGTCAGTGCTACCACAGCATCCAGTCTGTGAGATTACCCAGATCATCATGTCAAGAACAAATTTTCAGCAAGCTGTAAGGAGAAATTGCACTGAGGGACAAGGAGATACTAAAACCTAAAATGTAAATTTGGTGTGAACTGATTTGAAGGACCCAGTCCATCCGCCATGTCAGTAATCTATGGCTGACAACCTCGAGAACTGCCTAGCTCCTGCATACATCGCTCTAGTTTTGACTGCCTGGCGCGACGCCATGCTGCAAGGATGACAACGCCTCAGGCCGGCTAATGAAAAGAGCCGTGGATGCCGGGAGGTAGGAGGCAATTCTCAGGGCTGCCATCCAGTGGCCATAGATTACTGACATGGCTGATGGGCCAGATCTAGTAATTACTGGAATAAAGAAATCTGAACAGTGAATCGTCACGCTAAGGCCTCCTTCACTCACTCGTGTTTGCAGTACGTGTGGTATCCGTTTTTTTAACGGATACATCACGTACCCATTAAGCCTAGGGTTCAATTCACACGCATGTGTTTTTAGACAGACCAGATGTCCATGCAAAACACATGAAGACGTCTTTTTTTCCTGCCAGCATGGACAAAAGGGCCAATACAAGTCTATGAGCCAAGAAAAATACATATTACAAGGATAGCATGAGTGTATCGTCCATGTGCTGTCCATGTGTAACCCCTTAACGACCGCCGATACGCCTTTTGACAGCGCTGAGAAATAAATGTATAGAGCCCACCAGCGTCGGAAAATCTCCGGGGTCTCGGCTACCAGGAGTAGCTGAGACCTCGGTGAACATGATTCGGGTCGGTTTTTACCCTCCTCAGTCTAGTGATCGCTGTTATTCATCGAATACAGGCGATCACAGAAAAAAAAAAAAATTCAGATTTTCAATTTATTTCTCTATCCTCTGATATGATCTACCATACCAGAGGAGAGAGAAATGGGGTCCCCCAAACCCCCAGATACCGCTTCCATCCATGGACCCTCCTGCTCCGTCCCCCAGCACTCCGTGTCATCTTCCTGGAAGAAAATGGCAGGCGCATGCGCAGCAAGCCCGCCAGGATCTGTCGGCTGGAACCCGTCAACAATAGGAAATTTTTCCTATTGACTCATTTTGATCACTATGATAGGGTCTATCACTGTGATCAAAATAAAAATAGTAAATCAAACCTCCCTTAGTTAGGTAAAAATAATAAAATGAAAAAAACATATTCTTTTCCATTCTTTGCAGCTGGGGTTACAGTTGAGGTGGTGCTGGGGTTACAGTTGTGGTTAGGGGTGTCCTGGGGTTGGGTTAGGGTTGAAATAACAATTGGGGGGGGTTTGCACTGTTTAGGTACATCAGGTGGGCTCCAAACGTGACATGGCGCCCGCCATTGATCTCAGACAATTTTGCATTTGAGAAGTCAAACGGTGCTTCCTCCCTTCTGAGCCCTGCCATACGCCCAATTAGTGGCTTTCCCCCACATATCGGGTATCTGCTTACTCAGGAGAACTTGCACAGGAAATGTTGTGGTCCATTTTCTCCTAATACTCTTGTGAAAATAAAGTTGGGGTCTAAAGTAAATTTTTTGTGAAAAAAGTAAAATGCTAATTTTTTCCTTCCACATTGCTTTCGTCCTCGGGAAGCACCTGAAGGGTTAATAAACTTCTTGAATGTGGTTTTGCGCACCTTCAGGGGTGCAGTTTTTAGAATGATGTCACTTTTAGGTATTTTCTGTTATCTTGACCCCCCCAAACTCACTTCTAATGTGATGTGGTCCCTAAAAAATGGTTTTGTAAATTTTGTCAGAAAAATAAGAAATTAACTCAAAAAGTTCAATGCAAGTTTTTAAATTCTTACTTAAATCAAGTGCAGGTAGCAGAAAAAAAATGAGTATAAAGTGCAAGTGATAAAAACGACGATCCAGGGTCTTGTTCACATAGTTGCTCTGGATATAGAGACTTAGCCCCTGAGATGCTGGAAATCCCCAAAAGGGGGAGTGTAGGAGTATTTCCTTAGTTGCAATGTCTGTATAAGCGTTCCTGTGCCTCTGGTGTTCATGTACTGTATGTGTACAAGGCCCAGAATTGGGTCAAAACGTTAGGTCACTGTTATCACTTGCACTTTATTCGGATTCTTCTGCTACCCACATGATTTAAGAAAATATTAGAAAACTTAGAATCATAGAATCGTAGAGTTGGAAGGGACCTCCTGGGCCATCTGGTCCAACCCCCTGCTCAAAGCAGGATTCGCTAAATCATCCCAGTCAGATGTCTGTCCAGCCTCTGTTTGAAGACTTCCATTGAAGGAGAACTCACCACTTCTCGTGGCAGCCTGTTCCACTCATTGATCACTCTAACTGTCAAAAAGTTTTTTCTAATATCTAATCTGTGTCTCCTCCCATTCAGTTTCATCCCATTGCTTCTAGTCTTTCCTTGTGCAAATGAGAATAAAGTTGATCCTTCTACAATGTGACAGCCCTTTAGATATTTGTAGACAGCTATTAAGTCTCCTCTCAGTCTTCTCTTTTGCAAACTAAACATTCCCAAATCCTGCAACCTTTCCTCATAAGACAGGGTTTGCAGACCGGTCACCATTCTGGTCGCTCTTTTCTGAACTTGCTCCAGTTTGTTGATGTCTTTTTTAAAATGTGATGCCCAAAACTGGACACAATATTCCAGATGAGGTCTGACCAAAGAGGAGTAGAGGGAAATAATGACTTCACGTGATCTAGACTGTATGCTTCTGTTAATACATCCTAGAATTGCATTTGCCTTTTTTGCTGCTGCATCACACTGTTGACTCATATTCAGTCTGTGATCTATTAGTATACCCAAGTCTTTTTCACATGTGCTGTCACTTAGCCCTATTCCTCCCATTCTATATATGCTTTTTCCATTTTTATTGCCCAGATGTAGTACTTTGCATTTCTCCCTGTTAAAAACCATTCTGTTAGTTGCTGCCCACTTCTCCAGTTTATTTAAATCTTTTTGAATCCTCTCTCTCTCTTCTCTAGTATTAGCTATCCCTCCTAGCTTTGTGTCATCAGCAAATTTAATCAGTTTACCCTCAATTCCTTCATCTAAATCGTTGATAAAGATGTTGAACAATACAGGGCCCAGGACAGAGCCCTGTGGTACCCCACTTGAGACATTCTTCCAACTGGATGTGCAGCCATTTACGACCACTCTTTGGGTCCGATCACTAAGCCAGTTATGAATCCACCTAACAGTTGCCTTGTCCATTCCATACTTAATCATTTTTTCAATAAGGATTGTATGAGAGACTTTGTCAAATGCTTTGCTGAAGTCAAGATATACTATATCTACAGCATTTCCTTAATCCACCCAATCAGTGATACCGTCATAGAAGGAAATTAAGTTAGTCTGACATGACTTATTAGTTACAAACCCATGCTGACTCTGTTTAATCACTTCATTCTTATCCAGGTATTGACATACATGTTGTTTAATAATTTGTTCAAAGATCTTTCCTGGTATAGAAGTCAGACTCACCGGCCTATAGTTACCTGGGTCCACCTTCTTCCCCTTTTTGAAGATAGGAACAACATTTGCTCTTCTCCAGTCTTCTGGCACTTCTCCTGTTCTCCAAGAATTTTCAAAGATTATAGAGAGGGGTTCAAAAATTTCTTCTGCTATCTCCTTCAGTACTCTGGGGTGTAATTCATCTGGACCTGGAGACTTGAATTCATTTAGGCTAGCTAAGTGTTTCCTCACTATCTTTCTGTTTATGGATATCCTGGATTCTTCTATTCCCTTAATAGGACAGTGAATAACAGTTGATGTTGCATTTCCTTTCTGAGAGAAAACAGATGCAAAATAGGAATTTAAAAGTTCAGCCTTCTCAACATCCTGTCTTACCATTTCATCATTTTCATCCTGTAAAAATCTTATAGCATCTTTGACTTTTCTTTTACTTTTGACATATCCCCAAAATCCTTTATTATTGCTTTTGACATCTCTTGCAAGCCTCAATTCATTTTCAGCTTTAGCTAATCTGATTTGTGCCCTGCAGGTTCTGCAGACAGCATTATATTCTTCTTTAGATATGCCTCCCTCTTTCCATTTTATAAACATTTTTTTCTTCCTTTTTAGCATGTGCTTAAGTTCTGTGTTCATCCATCCTGGTTTCCTTAACTGCTTCCTATTCTTCCCTCTTTTCGGAATTGTTAACAACTGTGCTTTGAGAATTTCATTTTTCAAGATTTCCCATCCTTCCTGGACATTTTTGTCTTTAAGGATATCCAGCCATTGGATCCCTCCAATTCTCTTTCTGAATCCCTTAAAATCTGCCTTTCTGAAATCTAACCTTGACGTCTGAGTCTTCACAGGTCTTCCGCCTCTAGTTATCCAAAATTCTAAAATAGCATGGTCGCTACCTCCTAGGGTCCCAGCCACTTTTACCTCCTCAACCATTTCCTCCCTGTTTATAAGGATTAGATCCAAGGTAGCAGTTCCCCTTGTTTTCTCCCTTACCTTTTGGAAGATAAAGTTGTCAGCAAGAGAGGATAAGAATTTCCTTGACCTGTTAGTTTTGCCTGAGAGAGATTCCCAACAAATGTCTGGATAGTTGAAATCTCCCATGACAACTATGTCATATTTTTTGGAGAACTTGGCCATTTGATGCATAAAGAGTTCATCCATAGCTTCAGCTTGCACAGGCGGCCTGTAGTAAATGCCTACAATGGTGTCCTTTCCATTGTTCTGTCCTTGTATTCTTACCCAAACAGTTTCCACAGAACTCCCAGTCTCTGAAGCTTCAATCTCTGTGCAGATATACGCGTTTCTAACATACAATGCGACACCCCCTCCTCGTTTATCAAGTCTGTTTCTTGCAAATAAGTTGTATCCTTCTAGTCTTGTATTCCAATCATGTGTATTGTCCCACCAAGTTTCAGTGATTCCAATGACATCATATTTCTTTTCCTGTGTTAGTAGTTCCAATTCTCCTTGTTTGTTGCCCATGCTTTGTGCATTAGTATAGAAACATTTTAGTTTGTGATTGGTTTCTCTTTCTCCAATATTTTTATTAATTAGATTCTTTCGTCTTTGTTCTTCCTTTCCACTTCTAATAGCAGAGTTCTCAATAGCATTTGTCAGGTGTATGGCTTTTTCTGGTCTTTTGCTTCCCTTCCCATGTTGTTCTAGTTTAAAGCTCTCCTTACAAGTGTAGCAAGGCGACTTCCAAATACATGCTTTCCAGTCTTCGTAAGGTGCACCCCATCTCTAGCAAGTAGTCCATCGTATAAGTAGTTCACTCCGTGATCCAGAAATCCAAATCGTTGCTGACGGCACCATCGACGTAGCCAGTTGTTCACCTGCAGAATCTTATTCCACCTCCTTGTTCCATGGCCATCCACTGGGAGGATGGAAGAGAAGACCACCTGCGCTCCCAGTTCTTTCACTTTCTTGCCTAAGTCTTCAAAGTCTCTGCAGATGGTTTCCAGGTCGTTTCTTGCAGTGTCATTTGTCCCCACATGTAGTAGCAGGAATGGGTAGTCATCTGTAGGTCTGAAGAGTCCTGATATCCTGTCAGACACATCTTTAATTTTTGCACCTGGAAGACAACACATTTCTCTTGAAGTGATATCCGGTCTGCAGATAGCGGCCTCTGTTCCTCTCAACAGGGAATCCCCCATGACCACCACTCTCCGTTTCTTCTTCACAACATTTTTCTTTCTCCATCCAGGAGGACTCTGAAGGCGTACAAGGTTGCTGCTTGTTGGCAAAGTCTTACCCTGATGTATTTCTTCATCGTTTTCCTGCGTGAGAGCCTGGTACTGGTTTCTGAGCAGTATGGGTGCTGACTGCCTCCTGATCCTCCTGCTTCTCTGGGTCACATGTCTCCAATCCTCTGTTTCTTCAGGTGCACTTCGAATTTCTTCTCTTTCTGTAACATGAAGAGATAATTCTGCTCTGTCCAAGAACTCTTCACCTTCCTTAATGATCTTCAACGTAGCTAACCTCTCTTCGAGATTTTGCAACTTTTCCTCCAACAGGGACACAAGCTTGCATTTGTGGCATGTGAAGTTTGGCTTTTCCACTGGTAAGTCTGTGAACATGTAGCAAGAAATGCAGCTCACCAAATGGCTCCTGGCCTCTTCCATCTTGAGATTTCTTAAAAACGATGAAAGACGAGCCCAATTTCGGTTTTTCCGATTTCCTCTTTTCAGCTGCAACGGCCAAAACCCAGTGATCGTTGAGCTCGCGGAGACTCTTCACTTATCCCAGAAGGCACTGGGAATATGCAAATGATCTCCTCAAGACTCTTCCCCTGGTTTTCCGATTGTATTGAACTTTTTGCGTATGAGGTGAAATTTCTACACTTCTGACACACTGATGGTGGAACCCGGACACCGATGACACACTGATGGTAAAAACGGACATACGGATGGAAAGCACTGAAGACACCGATACCGGTTTTATACGGACGTGTGAAGGAGGCCTAAGGCTACCTGCTAACACATGCCCACATCACTGGCAGCCCTATATACACATTAAATGCCATGCACACTTTCTTTCTGCTTTGTTTGATAATTGTCAAGACATGTAAAAATATTATTATGTTCATAATTTATAATAAAAACTAGCTGAAGAGCCCGGCGCTGCCCGGGCATAGTAACTAACTACGGTTAGTTATAACAAATTATAATGAATATATATACATACATATCTGAGTGTAGAGCCTCGCCCACTCCGCATAGCCACATTCACTATAATCTCCCACATCATCCTGTCAGCCAGAGCTACCGGACTACTACCCCTAATATCCCACATCATCCCGTCAGCCAGAGCCACCGGACTACTACCCCTAATATCCCACATCATCCCATCAGCCAGAGCCACCGGACTACTACCCCTAACATCCCACATAGTATCGTCAGCCAGAGCCACCGGACTACTACCCCTAATATCCCACATCATCCCGTCAGCCAGAGCCACCGGACTACTACCACTAATATCCCACATCATCCCATCAGCCAGAGCCACCGGACTACTACCCCTAACATCCCACATAGTATCGTCAGCCAGAGCTACCGGACTACTACTCCTAATATCCCACATCATCCTGTCAGCCAGAGCTACCGGACTACTACCCCCTAATATCCCACATCATCCCGTCAGCCAGAGCTACCGGACTACTACCCCTAATATCCCACATCATCCCATCAGCCAGAGCCACTGGACTACTACCACTAATATCCCACATCATCCCATCAGCCAGAGCCATTGGACTACTACCCCCTAATATCCCACATCATCCCATCAGCCAGAGCTACCGGACTACTACCAGTAATATCCCACATCATCCCATCAGCCAGAGCCACTGGACTGCTACCACTAATATCCCACATCATCCCATCAGCCAGAGCTACCAGACTACTACCCCTAATATCCCACATCATCCCATCAGCCAGAGCTACCGGACTACTACCACTAATATCCCACATCATCCCGTCAGCCAGAGCCACCGGACTACTACCCCTAATATCCCACATCATCCCATCAGCCAGAGCCACCGGACTACTACCACTAATATCCCACATCGTCTCGTCAGCCAGAGCTACCGGACTACTCCCCCTAATATCCCACATCATCCCGTCAGCCAGAGCCACCGGACAACTACCCCTAATATCCCACATCATCCCATCAGCCAGAGCTACCGGACTACTACCCCTAATATCCCACATCGTCTTGTCAGCCAGAGCCACTGGACTACTACCCCTAATATCCCACATCATCCTATCAGCCAGAGCCACCGGACTACTACCACTAATATCCCACATCATACAGTCAGCCTGGGGTCAGAACCAGAGCGCTGAGTGGAACGGTCCTAACTTCCATACTGGGGATCCCTTTAAGTGAGGCCTGGCGTCAGAACCAGAGTTCTGAGTGGATTTTTCCTGAATTCCATACCAATGATCCCTTTAATAGAAGCCTGAGGTGAGAATCAGAGCGCTGAGGGATTTACCCTAACTTCCATACCGGAGAAGCCTTTGAGAGAGGCCTGGGGTCAGTACCAAAGTGCAGAGTGTTATGATTGGGTCACCGAGGAAGAAAACAAAACCAGCTAAGTCACAGAAAACCAGAGAGCTTGGTAACTACGCGAACTGCAGACCCCTGATCCTAACCACACAACTAACAGCAGCCGTGGAGCGTACCTACTACCTACGATGATTCTAGATGCCTCGACACAGCCGGAGGACTAAATAAGCCTAAAGCAAGAAAAGGGGAAATCTAAACTGACCCAGAGCAGACCCCAAAGGAATAGACAGCCCCCACACATGTATTGACGGTGAAACAAGATGAAAACACGAACACAGGTAGAGAAATAGGCTGTGCAAACGATGGGGTCCACACTAGCTAGAAAGGACAGGAAAGGAAAGACACTGCAATCACGCCAAAAAACCCTGCAAAAATGTCCAACACTTCTGATAGCAAAAAATACCCTGAAGTCACTAGACTTCTCCCACTATATCAGCACTCTGGCATATTCTGAGAACAGAGCAAAAAGAGGCCAATCTAATAAGGGACAAAAAGCAAACTGGCACATACAGTGACATAAGAGTGGAAATTCAGCACAGCCCCAGCCGGGGCTGGCTGACCACACAAAAAACTGAATAGACCAAACCAAATCAAATATGAACATTAGCAAAGACAACTTAGCTTGAGAAGACAGGAACTGAGCAGGAAACTAAGACCTCAGGAGGCAGGAAAAAATCACCAGCATGGGAATAGGGAGTCGGCTGTCTTAAATCCAGTCTGAAACTCCAGATGTCCACTCCTCTTCCTCATTATCAGGTGGCAGGTCTCTGTTAATTAGATCAGCTTCACTACCTCCTGCCACCACCAGAGGGAGCCCGGAAAGAGACCTCACAACTCCTCCGTCAGCACAACCAGCTCCCCCACCAGAAACCAGAGGCAGACCAGAAAATGAGTTCACAACAGCAGAGTGGATTTTCCCTCACTTCCGTACCAAGGATCCCTTTAAGAGGGGACTTGGGTCAGAACCAGAGCGCTGAGTGGATTTGCCCTAACTTCCATACCGGGGATCCCTTTAAGAGAGGCCTGGGGTCAGTACCAGAGCATTTGAAGGCAATTGCCCTGACTTCCATACCGGGTATCCCGTTAAGAGAGGCACGGGGTCAGAATTAAAGAGCTGGATGGATTTGCCCTGACTTCCATACCGGAGATCCCTTTAAGAAAGACCTGGGGTCAGTACCAAAGCACAGAGTAGATTTGCCCTAACTTCCATACCAATGATCCCTTTAAGAGACCCTGGGGTCAGTACCAAAGCGCTGGATGGATTTGCTATGACTTCCATACCAATGATCCCTTTAAGAGGGAAGATGTGCCTACAGGATGGAGGATGTGTGATGGCGATATAGGCACGGGAGGGGGGATTCATTTCTGTCATGTGCTCTCTGCTCCTTTCAGGGGGGCAGACAATGAAGCTTATGTTCCCAGGGATGCTAGATTTCTCCCACCATGTCAGTGTCTGCTGAGGTGTTGTCAAGTGGGAAAACTGTTGCTCATAGCAACCAATCACAGCTCAGCTTCTTTTGAACAGCTCTGGTGAAATGAAAGATGCTTCATGATTGGTTGGTGATACACACACACATTTTTATATACTGAGATAACTGACAATGATCTAATTGGATTGCAACGTCAAGCTCCAAGTGCTGTTTTGGCCGGCCGCGATCTTGCCAACAAGCCATGCCTCTGCACTCAGGCTTTGAGTATGGTCTCAGTAGCAGGAGAGACGTAAACTCCAGGCAGACAGACCCTCAAAATGAAACGTTTGTCAGTTGAATCCAAGTGTCCCACCCTCATCTCCACTGAAATGAGCTGGCAGGAGAGTCGTGAGTTTCCCACACACAATAGATGGTCGGCTACTTAATTGGGCAGGTTTGTTCGAATAACATCTAGTGTGTATGGCCAGCTGTAGATAGGAGGGGAAGGAGACACAAGGTTTGTGAAATTGAGGATTGCAGTTAATGTAACGTTCTGACTCTAAAGCTAAGCTTGGGTCCTCCATCTCCACTGATCCCAGTATTACTCCTATGTCCAGAGCTGGACCTTGGGTTTTCCATTGGTCTCTTCCCAGCATCATGTCCTCTGCTGAGAGAAGAGCAAGCCTGCTCCAGTATGGAGACGGCCATTATTCCCCCCCCCCTCCCCGACTATAGAGCAAGCGGTAAGAAGGTGCTACACAATACAGATACAAAACACAGGATCGGACGCAGAACCCTGGCTGTGTAATGTACATGGGGGCGGAGAACATTTCTGCAAATGCTTGTTTTTTTTTCCCTATGGCGCGTCATGGTTATCGCAATGGACACAGTGCGCCATCAGTGAAGCAGACGGCACAGCTGATGAGATCACCGGCTTCATTCTCAAGACGCAAGCCTGACCAGGAACAGTGGAGATCTTATACTTTTAACCCCAAAATGACATGTTAAATAAAGCACCACTCCAGAATATTTTGTTTTCAGTGCTGGAGAGGTGCTATTAATGCAAGTTCCTTGACCCTAGTATTATACTTATTAGCTGCCATCTACAGCTCTTATCAGCGCCACTCCAATCCCACGCTGCCATTTTGTGATTAATCGGAAGTCAGAGGTAACAGTCCCAAGCTCCCTATGTAAGCGTATGAGATCCTCGTTCTGGCTTTATGGACCTACACCGAGTTGTGACTTCCGGTCCAGACAAACACTGGAGCCATCCGGAGGGTCACAGACTGCTGGAGACTGATAGGAGCAGCGCCGAGAACAGAAGAGGACAGCCGTGTTGTTGTAGCACCACTCCAGCACTGTGATACAAAACGCTGGAGTGGTGCTTTAAGACCTAGTCAGAGGGACAAGTATAGATAGTCTTACATGGGTCTGCTTGGCCAGCCTGTCAACTGGGTACTTGCATCTGACATTTTAGCCACTATGAGATCTTATTGTGCAAAGATTGTTTAATTTGACTTTTTTATATTTATTTATTTTTTCTATTATAAATGAGGAACCTCAACTTTTTCTCTAACCAGGAACCAATACAGAGGGAGCGTTTTTATGCACGTTTCCTTTGCTTGCTCCATTCTCACCTTGAGCTGGCGGCTGTGACCGTCCTTGGGGGCGCAGGACGCGGGTTTGGTTGTCCTTTTTCTTGCTCTTTGATAAAGGCCTTGGCTTCCCTTGACGAGCAATCTACTTCTTTGGTTACCCTGATGAAAAACAGAAAGAGGGAAGTAAACCTGATGCTTTTTGTTAAGGCTTTGAAGCTCATAAAAAATAAAGGCATATTCTGATCCTGTGTACAAACAGTATAACTACTAAATGCAACATCTGCAGCCGATGGGCCTCTGTATGGCACTCGTCACCGGTGTTTGAGTCTCCGTATGGTATAGGAAACAGCGTGCGGTAAACGAAAAGAATGAGTATTCAATGCTCCCCACGCCCATAATCCCTCCCACCTCTATGCACCGAATCCAGCACTGAGAGGTGGGGGGGGGGGGGGGGGGACTATGGGCATGGTGAGCAGTGAATATTCGCTCTCCTTAATAGCAGGCACACCATCAGCTGCAGCAGCCAGCTTCCTGCAGTGGTGGCCAGTATCCTGAGGAAAGTGTAGTAGACACATTATTAATAACAAGTAACTTTTCAATGATTAATAAACAATAGGCAGCAAGGTGACTCAGTGGTTAGCACAGTTGCTTTGCAGCTTTAGGTTCAAATTCACTTCCTTGCCACATGAATGAGCCTTGGGCATCCAGCACCGTGTCACCAAAGCATCGCAAGGTGCTCGCCACTGTATACCGAGTACACCCACAGGATCTGTTAATCTGGAGATGCTCGGCTCCAGGGATCTGGCGATCACAATTTGGCCATAGTCATCACATTCTTACACTTGCCCACCTTTTCTACTTCTAAACCACCACAAAAACTATACAGTAGATAGGTGGACACATGGATGTTCGGGTCTGGAGAGTTCAGCCGAACAGTTACAAAAAAATTCAGCTTCGGGTACCAGAACAGTACCTGGACCCCATTTTCTTGAATGGGGGGCCCCGAACATCCAGTGTTTGCTGCGGTGTCATGAGCATGACAGCATGGCAACCACAGCTTCTTATCGGCGGTAACATCATCTCCGCCAGTCAGATAGCTGCGGTTCCCACGCTGTCAAAAGACAGAAAGCGCACATCTGTGATCGGAAGTATAACGTTTACCGCCGGTCACTGGTGTCAGCTGATACTTGCTCCCATCAGCTGACTTCTGATGCCACTAATAACAGTGAGAGCAGGAGTGGTTGATGGGAATATTCATCAGCCAGCAACTGTGCTGTAAAAAAATGATAAAAAAAAAAGAAGTTCCCCTGTACTTTTGATAACCAACCAGACAAAACTCAAAGCTGCGGTCTGCAACCCTCAGCTCTCAGCAAGGCTGGTTATCAAGAATAGAAGGGCCATCACACGGTACTTTTAAATTATTTAAATAAACGATTTAAAAAATGGTGTAGGGTCCCCCTGTATTTTTGACAACCAGCCTTGCAAAATCAAACAGATGGGGGCTGGGATTCTCAGGCCGGTAAGGGGCCATGGATATTGGCCCCCCTCAGCTTAAAAATAGCAGCCCACAGCCACCCAGAAAAGGCACATCTATTAGATGCCCCAATTCTGGCGCTTTGCCTGCCTCTTCCCACTTGCCCTGTAACAGTGGCAAGTGGCGTTCATATTTGTGGGGGTTTGTTGTCATTTTTGTATTGTCAGGTACACCAAGCCCATGGATTAGTAATGGATAAGACACCCATCCATTACTAATCCTATAGTTACATGGTAAATAAAGACACAGTCAGAATAAAAGTCTCTTATGGGAAATAAAACAAAACTTTACTTTTTTACTTAAAAATAACAAAAGTTATATAACTACGTTTTGTTTTTTTTCTAAATAATAAAAAAAAAAAGTAAAAGCACCATGATAATAGCACCATGAGAAAATCTCACTGTGTAGAGGCGAGTTCACGGCAATTCACCGGGAGAATTTCACAGCGGAGAATTTGAACTCCAGGTTAAAAACTATTTAATCCACAGACATGGATTACGGCATGGAACAGAAAGATGGACAGGTGAGGGATATTGTTGTTTTTTTATTTTTGTTTTATACAGGAGAAGAGGGATTCAGTGGAATGGGCGTTAGGGGTGTAGAGTTGTGAAGCAGATAGCGGAGCGTTGCAGCCCCCAGCTGTGAGTTATGCCTGGCTGGTTATCAAAAATACAGGGGGGACCCCATGCCGTTTTTTGTTTGGTTTTTTTTTTTAATTATGTATTTACAGGACAGGTGCCGGCTGAAGGATAGTCCCATCAGTCGCTCCTTCTCTCACTGTTATTAGCGGCAGCAGGTTTGGCTGATGGGAGCAGTAGTCCCATCAGCTGACACCAGCGACCGGAGGTAAGCTTTATACCTACGATCACAGCTGCGTGCTCACGCTGTCTTTTGACAGCATGGGACCGGCAGCTGTCTGACCGGCGGTGATGATTTTACCGCCTATCAAAAGCGGCGTTTGCCACACTAATGCAGTAGCAGAGACTCTCCGGCGCCTCACAGAAGATTAATGCAGATACTGCCCATAGAAGGGCAAATAGGGCTTGTGTAACCGTGCGCGCATACGTGGGCTTACAGCACCAAACAGGTCAGTGTGATGCTGATGAAAGGGGGGGGAACCATTATAATCAAGTCAGGAGGCAGATTTCTTCCAGGCACCGAACGCCACGGAGCCTCGAAGATATCATTAACATATGACATTATGAATTTCTCAAGCTCTACACCGCAGATATGTAGCACACAGGTAAGACTGGTTTAACCATTCTATTACCTGTATGCCCATAGTAATAGATCAAAATCATCCAGGGGGTGACAGATTCCCTTTAAACGATCAAAGTCATTCAATTTGGCGCATAATTGGCAGCGCTCACAAGCAAAACCTAAACATGTGGTCCGGGGAGGCGACAATTAGTATACGAGATGCTTTACACAAAGCCTGAAAAAAAAAATATTGATTTCCTAATGTATCACGTCACTGAGAAGTCTGAAAAGAATCTCAGGGGAACCTATGCCTAGGCGAGAGCCACACTCAGAATGATTTCATCAGCTGGCAATAGGGCTGAGCCCCCTCTCGCTCTTACAGATGGGCCCCCACTGAAGACAACTCCCAAACGCAAGAGGTGAAAATTAACATTACAGCAGACAGAATACAGAGCGGGATTGTTCCAAGAGACCCAAAGCATCTGCCAGGACAGAATGAGCAAATTTTACCGAGCAGTTCCTATAACCAAACTGTGCGCTGGCCGAGCCAAGGAGATTGCAGGCGGCTGCCACTGCAATCAGGGTGCAACTGCACCCCCTAGTGGTCACTCACAAGAACACAATGGGCATGCAGAGAAATCTTCCTTCTAATGGGTCATTAAAGAGAACCTATCACTAAAATTGTTATTTTAAAAGCTGATGTAATATTAATGACTTAACAAAAAACTCAAACAAAGGATATACCACCCTTGGGAAAAAACTCCCTCTTCATTGCACCAGCCTCTCAGTGAGAGGAGCCCACTTCAGGCTCCCTCAGAGGAACTTCCAAGCCCCTCTGCTCTGCTGACCTCATTCTCCCATGATGCACAGCATCACGAGTTATGTGCTGTAAGAGATGCTATCTGTCGCCAGCATCGGGCTGACACTCAGTCTCAGCGGCCAGTCCTGCTCTGTAACATTCGAGCAAGAAGTGTAATCAGCAGCCAGGTGAGAATGAATGACGAGGACACAGAAGAGGTGATGACTGCGGCACAGGTCTGCTCCACAGTGCCTGTGCGCTGCTGCCTTCTCCCCTCTCTTCACAGTGTCTGTGCGCTGCTGCCTTCTCCCCTCCTCCAGTGTCTGTGCGCTGCCGCCTTCTCCCCTCCACCACGCAGTGTCTGTGCGCTGCCGCCTTCTCCCCTCCACCACGCAGTGTCTGTGCGCTGCCGCCTTCTGCCCCCTCTCCGCAGTGTCTGTGCGCTGCCGCCTTCTGCCCCCTCTCCACAGTGTCTGTGCGCTGCCGCCTTCTGCCCCCTCTCCACAGTGTCTGTGCGCTGCCGCCTTCTCCCCCCTCTCCACAGTGTCTGTGCGCTGCCGCCTTCTCCCCCCTCTCCAGTGTCTGTGCGCTGCCGCCTTCTAACCCCTCTCCACAGTGTCTGTGCGCTGCCGCCTTTTCCCCCCTCTCCACAGTGTCTGTGCGCTGCCGCCTTCTCCCCTCCACCACGCAGTGTCTGTGCGCTGCCGCCTTCTGCCCCCTCTCCGCAGTGTCTGTGCGCTGCCACCTTCTCCCCCCTCTCCACAGTGTCTGTGCGCTGCCGCCTTCTCCCCCCTCTCCACAGTGTCTGTGCGCTGCCGCCTTCTCCCCCCTCTCCACAGTGTCTGTGCGCTGCCGCCTTCTCCCCCCTCTCCACAGTGTCTGTGCGCTGCCGCCTTCTAACCCCTCTCCACAGTGTCTGTGCGCTGCCGCCTTTTCCCCCCTCTCCACAGTGTCTGTGCGCTGCTGCCTTCTCCCCTCCTCCACGCAGTGTCTGAGCTTCTGCCTCTTCCCCCTACTCCACTGATCTCATACAGTCTACAGAGAGGTGTAACTGCCCAAGAGGAGGATGTGCTGTAGGGTGTATTATGTGTTATGTAGCAGAAGGACCTCTACGGGAAAGGAGCAGGACCTCTACGGGAAAGGAGCAGGACCTCTACGGGAAAGGAGCAGGACCTCTACGGGAAAGGAGCAGGACCCCTACGGGAAAGGAGCAGGACCCCTGCGGGAAAGGAGCAGGACCCCTGCGGGAAAGGAGCAGGACCCCTGCGGGAAAGGAGCAGGACCCCTGCGGGAAAGGAGCAGGACCCCTGCGGGAAAGGAGCAGGACCCCTGCGGGAAAGGAGCAGGACGGCTGCAGTCCCTGCAAGATAGACTAAGTGGATGAGTGGAGCAGAAAAATACTGATTCTTCAGGGCAGTATGATTACGCCGATGCCAAGCATGTATAAACTATTTTTTATTTAAGTGGTGAACAAATAATTCGGAAATTTTGTAAAAAAAAAAAATTAAAAAGTTTCAATTTGTGGCCATTTTCCGCGACCCGTAACGTTTCCAATTTTCAGGATATGGGGCTGCGTGATGGCTTATTTTTTTGGGTCCACAAGTGACGTTTTACTGGTGCCATTTTGGGGTACATACAATATTTTGATCGTCTCCTATTTTCAGCCATCATCTGCAGGGAAAGGTGCAGGCTCGGCTTGCGAGCCTGCATCAAAGCTAAGGACCCGACACGTGACGTAAATGTACGTTATATGTTGGGAAGGGGTTAAAAAAAAATCTAGTAGCAGGAAAAAAAAATATAGAACGATAATTACAAAAAAAAAAAAAAAATGCTCACCTGGCAAATTTCTACCAATCTAGCACTGCTGCTTGTTGTTCTGAGTGGAATTTTGCTCAGACGGATTTCCATGGAGAAATCCCTTTACAAGCCCAAATCAATCTGCGTCCTGGCCGGCACTGTGACATTGGTAATCCTGTATATCCTGATTGCTTCTGATGTTCAGTTAGGGATATGTGGTGTTTACTGCATGGGGTAAGCTGCGCCACTCTCTAGGGCTAAGGACATACTGAGTAATGTATAGACTGCTCAGCACTATTCACAGGATTAGGCAGCACAGCCCTCAGTTCCTTGTACCAGGAGGCAGAGCCGCTTATTTTTTGGAGATACCACTTATTCCTGCCAGAAGCTCTCAGCCTATATAGTTTCAGAATTCTCACAGTATCGGCCGGAGTGCAGACTGACTGCGGCGTTGATAAGCACTCAGCACTGGACTGGTAGAGAGATTTCCTCCGGGAATCCCTCCACAAGGTATGTGCTGTGACACCACAAGTTTTTTTTTTTTTATTGGTAGGGAGGAGGAGGGAGAAATTAAAACTTTGGCTTTAGTGTCTTATGATTTTTTTCTGACACCGTCCAGGTTGAAAACCAATTATTGCAGACATGGATTATGGAGTGGGACAGTATTTCGGACAGGTGAGGGATATTGTTTTTTTTATTTTGCAGGAGACGAGGGCTTCAATGGAATGGGTGTTAGGCGAGTACAACTGTTAGTTATTTCAGAGTGTATATATTTTAATGTCAAATAAAGGACTTTATTTTGGGTGCTTTTTAGTGACAATATGACTATAGGGTTAGTAATGGACTCTCCATTACTAACCTGTGGGCTTAAAATCACCAGACAATACAAAAGTGACATCAGCCCCGCAAACATTACCCCACTTGCCACCACCACAGCACAACTGGGAAGAGCAGGGTAAAGAATGGGAATTGGCGCATCTAATAAATGCACCTTTTCCGGGGCGGATGTGGGATGCTATTTTTATGCTGAGGGGGGGCCCAATATCCATGGCCCTTAACCAGCCTGAAAATACTAACCCCTCAGTTGTCAGTTTTAGCTTGGCTGGTATTCAAAAAACAGGGGGGGGATGGGGATATTTTTTTATAATTTAAATAATTTAAAAAAAAAATGTTGTGGAACTTCTCTATTCTTCATAACCAGCATGATAAAGCTGACAGCTGAGGCTGAGCCCATAGCTGTCAGTTTTGCCATGCTGGTTATCAAAAATAGGAGGGACCCCATGTAATTTTTTTCACTTATTTATAGCGCAGTTGCCACTGTTATTAGCAGCAGCAGGCGTAGGCTGATGGGAGTACTACTCCCATCAGCCAACGTCTCTATGATTGGCTGGTCACAGCTGCTGGCTGTCAGATGAACCACAGCTCTCTGACAGGTGGTAATGTTTTCACTGCCAATCAGAGCCGCTAGTGTTTCTCGCATGACATCGTGGGAAACACAGATACCGAACCCCAAGAGTAACATGAAGTTCCTGGAGAAGTCAGTGTTCGGGGGCCAGGCTCGAACAGTAGGTGTTCGATATGACCCCCTAACTTTATTGTTTGGGTTTGCCCATCAGTAGTGATAAGTCCTCTTTAAGGCCATATTCCTACTTAAATCACTGTTAACAACATCTATAAAATCACAGTCGGCATGAGTTTGAGTTTACATGAAATCACATCCACTTTGATCTGTTAAGCATAGTATTTACCCTGCATGGAAGTATGGCCTAAAGATGACCGGTCTGCTCCCCTGACATACCTGTTTTAAGAAATACTTGTATTCCCCATAAAACAATTCTCCCAGTGTCACCACTCCTGGAAATATTTTGACAAATGTGTGGTACCAGTCCCTTGGGTTATAGAAAATGGTGAAAGTTTGTGGACTGTATAACTACCCTCCAGATGAAGCCCTTTCTGGGATACATCCGGCAGAAGTAAATCCCCATCTCTATAGAGGATACATCACCCATTATAACACGTTACCTTCTCCTGTTATATTTGCTGCTCAGCTTAACCATAGTCGCTCTTACCTGACTTCTTCCCCAGCAAAGTCAAACACTTTAGTTATGGAGAGTTTTTTTGAGTCTTCATTTGCCTCTGAGTTTTCCTTTGACGATTTGTTGGGCTCTTTGTTACAATTCTTTTTTTCAGTCTCCTTTTAAATTGTAACAAAAAAAAAATAAAAAAAATATATATTTTGTAATATAGAACAATATAAAAGTCTACAAGTCACTGCGTCTGTATAGAGAGGCTTAAAAAGGTTCACAAGGATTAAAACTTATCTTTGCCGTCTTCCAAAAGCACCAGTGAGCAGGCAATGCATAATAAATCAGTCCACTGCAACACCGAAAAGCCCATTCAAAAATGCATTTTGGGGTTTACAGACTCCCTTTAACTCCTTATTGCGGTGTGACTTATTTATCTGTCATGATTAGAGGTCACTATGATTAGCGATGGATCTATACGTCGCGCAGTCACTGTACCGATGTGATCGGATGCAGATACCCGACTGATAGATGCAGCCAGGCTCCTGCGGGAACTGTTCGGGTGGGTGATCTTAGCAGTTCAACCTGATTATGCCTATTTCAGTAGTGATAGCGACACATGAGGAGTTTGAGAGAAGAGCTCCCTCTGTCAGCCCATCGGCCCCCCGCAGTGTGCTACTGTGTCAAAGCGAGGCCTGACAATAGCCTCATACTCTGACAAAATACATAATCCTGCTCCATCAGCAATGATCAGTGTCAGCACCGCTACTGAGCATGTCACCCCATAGATGCTGCCGTCAATAGCGACATCTAGATGGTTAACACAGGAAGGAGGGTCACCCTTTAACCCCTTAACTCCCGGAGCTTTTCTCAATTTTTTTGCTCCCCTTCTTCCCAGAGCTATAACTTTTTTATATTTTTTCATCAATATGGCCGTGTGAGGGCTTATTTTTTGTGGGATGAGTTGTATTTTTGAACGACACCATTGGTTTTACCATGTAGTGTATTCGAAAACGGGAAAAAAAATTCCAAGCGTGGTGAAATTGCAAAAAAAGTGCAATCCCACACTTGTTTTTTCCTTGGCTTTTTTGCTAGGTTCACTAAATGGTAAAACTGACCTGCCATTATGATTCCCCAGGTCATTACGAGATCATACACACCAAACATGTCTAGGTGGTGAAAAAAAAAATAAAAAAAAATTGCTCCATTTTACGAGACCCGTAGCGTCTCCATTTTCCGTGATCTGGGGTTGGGTGAGGGCTTATATTTTTTGCCCTGAGCTGACGTTTTTAATGATGCCACCTTTGTGCAGATACGTTCTTTTGATCGCCCGTTATTGCATTTTAATGCAATGTCGCGGCAACCCGAAAAACCTAACTCTGGCGTTTTTTTTTTTCCTCTCACTACGCCGTTTAGTGATCAGGCTAACCATTTTTTTATTGATAGATCCGGGCGATTCTGAACGCAGCAATACCAAATATGTGCATGTGTGATTTTTTGTTTTATTTTGAATGGGGCAAAAGGGGGGTGATTTAAACTTTTATATTTTTTCAATATTTTTAAATCTATTTTTCTTTCACCTTTGGCATGCTTCAATAGTCTCCATGATAGGCTAGACGCTGCCATAGCGCGATCGTCTCTGATCACCTATATGTAGCAGAAATACAGCATTGATATGAGCGCTGACCACAGGGTGGCGCTCATAGCAATGTGCCGGCAACAACTATAGAAGTCTCCAGGAGACCTCTGGTTGTCAAGGCAACGCGTCGCTAAACCCCCCGATCACGTGACGGGGGTTGGCGATGCACTCATTTCCGGCTGGGTGCCGGAAGTACTAGTTAAATGGCCGCTGTCAGCGTTTGACAGCGGGATTTAACTAGTTAATAGGCACGAGCGGATCGCATTTCCGCCCGCGCCTATTGCGAGCACATGTTAGCTGTTTATAACAGCTGACATGTTGCGGCTTTGAGGTGGGCTCACCGCCGGAGCCCACCTCAAAGCAGGGGACACTTAACGCTAACGGAATAGTACGTCAGCGGTAAGGGGTTAAAGCCATTGGACCTGTGATAGCGAGGCTCTGCCAGCTATGGCGGCAGGTTAAGGTTTTAGCATCATTTTAGTGGGAAAACTGCAATTTTTCTTTATGGTGGAGGGTGGCAAAAGAATGGGGTAAAAAAATCGTAGTTACTTACAGATAACGGTATTTCTCTGATCCCATGACGGCACCACGGAGAGAGAGGGATCCGCCCTCAGGGACAGGAAACCTACAGATGACAAAGGCGGTACCTCTCTCCCACATCAGTTGGTTTACAGAGCATTACACAGAACTCTCAGCTGCAACTCAAACTGTTATAAAAAAAATCCAACATTAATCAAATTAAGCTTAAAGGCACCGCGTGGCTAAGTACTAACGCTAATTAACTCACTCTCATGTGCACACCTGTGTGTGTGAAAGGGAGGGGATGTACGGGTGCCATCATGGGATCAGAGAAATACTGTTATCGGTAAGTAACTACGATTTTCTCTTTCCCCCATGACGGCACCACGGAGAGAATTACAAAGATTGTACATCTAGGGAGAGACCACCGCTTCCAGAACCCTTTTCCCAAAGGTGAGATCTGAAGAGGAGGTCAAGTCTAGACGGTAATGTTTGAAAAATGTAGAGGGGGAACACCAAGTGGCAGCTCTACATATCTGATCTATTGAAGCGCCGGCTTTCTCTGCCCAGGATGATGCCACTGCCCTGGTTGAGTGGGCCCTTACGTCCTCCTGTATGGCCGCCCCGCAAGAGTAGGATAGGGTGATGGCTTCTCTTATCCACCTCGCCAGTGTGGCCTTCGATGCTTTTTGACCCTTCCGAGGACCCTGAAAGCAAACAAACAGAGCCCTATCCTTCCTAAATTCGTGGTTGTTAAATATTGGACCAGGCATCTTTATACATCTAAAGTGTGCAACACCTCTTCTGTTTTGTTTTTGGGATTGGGGCAGAAAGAGGGTAGGGAAATTTCCTGGGTCCTATGAAACTGTGACGACACCTTGGGGAGATATGCTGGGTCGGTTTTAAGAATTACCCTATCATCCAGAATTTGCGTGAAGGGTGCGTGGGCAGACAGAGCTTGCATGTCACTAATACGGCGGGCAGAAGTTAAGGCTACGAGGAGGGAAGTCTTAAGTGACTATTTTTAAGGGAGCCTCCTCTAGGGGTTCGAAGGGAGATTTGGTTAGTGCGTTTAGCACCAGGTTTAGATCCCGGGGGGGGGGGGGGTGTGTAGAGGGATCGGCCTGGACCTACTTGAGGCTCTAAAGAATCTCATAATCCATCTATTTTTGGCTAGGTCATGGTTATACAGAGCTCCCAAGGCAGCCACCTGTACTTTTAAAGGTGCTGGTAGCTAACCCCTTTTCCAACCCCCTCTGAAGGAATTCCAGAATCTTGGCTACAGGGATTTCGCCCGTTGGGTAAGAGCCTGACACTGACATGAACTTCTTCCACACTTTGCCATATGCTTTGGTGGTTACTGGCTTTCTACTTTGTAGTAGTGTGGATACCAAGTTTGACGAGAAGCCCTTGTTACTTAGGAGTTCCCTCTCAAAAGCCAAGCTGTCATGTGTAGTTTTTCTATGTGGGGGTGATACACTGGTCCCTGGGATAGCAGGTCTGGAGTTTCTGGTAGAACCCAGGGATCCGTTACGGACATTCTCCTCAGCCAGGAGAACCAAATTCTCCGTGGCCAGAAGGGCGCTATTACCACTACCGTTGCCTTGTCTTCCCGTATTTTCCTCAGTACTAAGGGGATGAGAGATATTGGTGGGAAGGTGTAGGCCAGCTGATAACCCCAGGGTATCGTGAAAGCGTCTAGCGCTACTGGGCCCCCCCGGGGATCGATTGAGCAGAAGGTTTCCAACTTCCGGTTCTGACTGTTCGCAAATAAGTCTATTTGTGGCTGGCCCCAGAGTTTCACGATCTGTTTGAAGATTAGCTGGCTTAGTTCCCACTCCCCGTTTTAGACGTGTTCTGCTTAAAAAGCCCGCCGTTCGATTTTCTGCACCTTTTATGTGAAGGGCTGTCAGGGACTCTAGATTGTGCTCTGCCAGGTGGAAGTTGGATCTTGTTAGAGCCATCAGTGGTCGAGATCTGGTGCCCCCTGGTGGTTTAGGTATGCCACCACTACCTGGTTGTCTGAGAAGACCCTTGTGTGATGGGAACGAAGGGAGTCCAGAAAATGAATGAGAGCTAGTTTTACTGCCAGCAGCTTCCTCATATTTGAGGAAGCGGACTTTCTTCCCTGGTCCCAGGCCCCCTGTGCCACTTGGTTGTCTAGATGTGCACCTCACCCCAGAGGCTTGCGTCTGTAGTTAGGATCTTTGTCGCAGGCGATGTCCAAGGAACCCCCTTGACTAGGTTGGCTGGAATTGTCCACCACGTTAAGTAATATTTTGTCTCTGGTGAGATGTTTAACTGCATGTCTAAATTCCCGTGTAGGGAAGTGTTTGCGCCTAATATTTCCCATTGTAAGTCTCGAGTATGGCTCTGAGCCAACTGAACTGCTGGTATGCTGGCTGTCATGGATCCTAACAGTGACATTGCTTTTCTCAGGGTAGTGTTTGGGGAGGCTATCATTTGTGACGACATTTTTTGAACCTTTGCCTGCGGCAGATAACATTTCTGTTCGATTGAATCCAGTGTTATCCCCAAATACTCCTGCACCTGACTTGGTACGAGTTTGGACTTGGGCAAGTTCAGCATCCACCCTAGGCTCAGTAGGGACCTCATGACTATGTCCAATTGTTGTTTGCAGTGGTGAGAGGTGACCCCTATTATTAAGAGATTGTCCAGGTATGGGACTATCAGAATGTTTTGCTCTCTTATGTGGGCCATTACCTCTGACATTACCTTTGTAAATACCCTTGGAGCAATGGCTAGCCCGAAGAGGAGGGCTCTGAACTGATAATGCTTTAACTCCCCCTGAGTCGTCACCGCCACTCTGAGGTATTTCCTGTGGTCTCTGTGGATAGGCACATGACAATATGCGTCCCTCAAGTCTAACACGGCCATGAAGCAAGCTGGGGGAAGCATTTTTATACAAGATTTTATAGTCTCCATTTTGAAGTGCTGAATTTCTAGAAATTTGTTCAACCTTTTCAGATTTATGATCGCCCTGTACGAACCATCTGGTTTCTTGAGAAGGAAGAGAGGGGAGTAGAAGCCTTTGCCCCTGTCTTGGTAGGGAACTTCTTGCAATATGTTTTTCTCCCTTAGGTTCGCTATTTCTTGTTGTAGAGCGAGCTGCTCTTGTGATGTCCTTTGAGGGGTTATCACGAAAGAGTTGTTTGGGAGGCAAATGAATTTTAGCCTCAGACCTTCCTTTATTATGTCCAGTATCCAAGAACTCGCGGATATTTTCTCCCAGGCCTGGAGAAAGTATAATCTTCCCCCGACCCGGGGAGTACCTTCATTGTGGCTTCTTGTTGTCGGGGGGTTTGTTAAACATAAAGCCTTTACTCCTCCCAACCTTCTTTGTTCCCTTTTGGGGGCTTCCGCCGCATAAACCTTCTATTCCGAAAGGGTCGTTTGTATGACTGGCTGGGGAACCCGGGAAAGGATTTTTTCTTGTCCCCGGCTTTGTCTAAGATGTCGTCCAGTATTGGGCCAAACAAGAATTACCCCTCGCACGGGATTGCGCACAATTTGGCTTTTGTCTGCAAATCTCCCGGCCACCATTTCAGCCATAAGGCGCGTCTTGCGGCATTTGAAAAGGCCGCTGTCCTGACTGCCAGTCTGGTTGAGTCTACCGACGCATCCGCCAGAAACGCTGCTGCTCCCTTCATTACGGAAACTGACCGTATCGTTTCCCTCGGGACCTTCTCCTTTATTTGCGAATCTAAATGGTCCAGCCATACCATCAGGGCCCGTGCCGTACATGTGGCTGCTATGGCTGGTTTTAGCCCCCCTCCTGCTGCTTCCCAAGCGCTTTTTAAAAAAGTTTCAGCCTTCTTATCCATTGGGTCCTTCAGGGTGCCCATGTCTTCGAAGGGCAGGGCAAACTTTTTAGAGGCTTTTGCGACCGCTACATCTAATTTAGGAGCTTTGTTCCAGAAGGAGCAGGCCAGGTCGTCAAAGGGGTATTTTCTCTTTGGTGTTAGGAGGACTTTTTTGTCTGGCTTGTTCCACTCTCGCTTGATGGAGTGGATTTTCTCATTAATCGGGAAAGCCCTCCGTTTCTTTTGCTCTAGCCCTTCGAACACTATATCTTGGGCTGCTTTCTTGGGGCGTTCGTCTACCAGCCCCATAGTTGTCCTCACGGCCTTTACCAGGGCGTCCGTATCCTCAATGGGAAAGCAGCTGCGTCCACCTTCTGAGGATGACGAAGAGGATTGGGAGGATGATGAATCACTTGAGTCGGATAGTTCGCTTCCCGACTCACTGATGCTCGACTCTGGGGATCTATGCCTGGACCGGCGTTTCTTCTTTGAGGTCCTGGCGCCCTTAAGGGCGTCTTCGATCTGAGTTTTTATTAATGCTTTGAGGTCTAAGGCAAACCCCGGGGATTCCTCTTGTATTGTCTGCTCTATGCAAGCCGCACAGAGCTTTTTCTCCCATTTAGGGGGTAGTTCCTCGGTGCATATAGCACATACCACGTGTTTAGATTTGGTAGTGCATTTACGCCCCTGAAAAAGAAAAATTAATAGTCGCAAATTAGCAGACGGCATTCACGGAGATCACTCACCCTCCTGTGGAACGAACGATACCGTCTCGGGCGTAGGGATTATCTCCACTGCTGAATCCACTTCTGGCTGTGCTGCCATGGTGGAGCTTTGGCTGCGCCGTGATCTCGTGTGACCGCTGCTGCTAAGAGTCGTGCTGGCGCTGTTGGAGCTGTTCCTGCGTTTGCTGTGGTCCCTGCTTCGGGGACCGCCTCCTTGTCTCCTTCTGCGGTTTCCCACTCATGGTGACAGCTTCCTTCTCTTTCAGCGTGCTTTTTAAAGCATCATTTTTTTTTTTTTTTAAATTTCGCGCCGCCGCCCCCTTCCCAGGGATCCCTGCGCCCCACCGGAAGTCTCGCGCATGCGCACCGCACGATCACCCAGCGGTGCACCGCGCTTCCCTTTCCCTTAAGGGAGCTGACATGGCACCCCCATCCTCCGGTGTACCGCGCGTCCGGCGACGGTTTCCTGCGGCCTCCCGGCGCTGCACACCTGGCTCCGATGGCCGCCGCCGCCCCCGCTGTGTGTTGCAGAGGCCTGTCCGCTTCCCGGCTCTCGGAGGCCCCCCTCCGTCCCGAGTATGGCAGGCTCTGCTGTATGGCCCTTAGTGACCGCCGCCACCTGCCCGGCCCCTTATCAGATCGGCTGGGCTCTCCTGTAGTGACCGCCGTCACTATACTGCAGGAGGCCCCCCCCCCCTTTTTTTTTTCCCCCTCTCTTTTTTCCCGGGATCGGCAGACTTCCTGGATTCTTCACTGCCTCTCCCCTCACCCTCAAGGCCCGCCGACCCCGATGGTGGTGCTTCAGGGGGGGGGAAGCCTGTTCAAGGCCTCGACCCAGCCGAGGCAGGGAGCCCCGCAGCCTTATTGCCGGTCTGGATCGGTCCCCGGAATCCTGCGATGACTTCCAGGTACGTGCTGTAGGTTCCCCGTCAGGGACAGGAAACCAACTGATGTGGGCGAGAGGTACCGCCTTTTTCATCTGTAGGTTTCCTGTCCCTGAGGGCGGATCCCTCTCTCTCCGTGGTGCCGTCATGGGGGAAAGAGAAACAGCAATTTCCCCATACCACAGAAATATTATGGTAATTTTATCGCACTAGTCAGTGTGACAGTTATATCTTCTTTATGACTTCCTAAAAACACTTATTATTAAAAGAAAAAAAATTATTTTGTTTGATATTCTAAGAAACAACTCTCCTTTGTAAATGGAGCTGTAAGTGGGGCTGTTCTTATGAAACAAGCTGGAATTCACAGACATTCTAATGCAGTTTTTTTTCTAATGGATGGGACTTTCCTGGAATCCATAGAATGCTGTATAAAATTAGGACAAAATACAAATTCTGCATCCCTTTCCCTTAATACCCCTACCTGGTGATTCCGGGCTGTGGGGACCGCACACTGTTGATTTTTCGGCTGTTTTCCAACATCAGAGAGAAAGCTTGACCACAGATCGTCTTCTCTTTTCTTTTTGGTGGCTTCCAGTTTCTCTTTTTTCAACTCATCCAAGGTCCCCATGTCGTCGTCTTCCGTTCCGTTCTTTTCCTCTTTTTCGACTGAGCCTACTTCTGAGTTTAAGGACAGCACTCCTTTCTTCCGTTTTCTATGGGAAGAGAGAACATTCTTAGGATGTGTAAAAGGCGCAGTAGATGCAATACTAGTCAATGTGAGCTCACACCGCAGCAGGTAATCGGGACCTATGGTTACACCGAGGTGTCTAACATTTTGATGGAGGCTGGGGGGACAAAATCTGTCAGGAGGGTTTATGACTTGGTACGGAATCTGAGGAACCTGTTCCAAAGACATCTGAGGAACCTGCTCCAGAGATGGTGAGGGCACCAGGCCTCTGATCTTACTTGGATATTGGGAATATAAAACTTGGGTCCCACCACTAATCTAGTCCAGTTTAGGATTCGTTCTCTGAGCTCATTTTATTTCAAGGTCCATTTATTACGCCATGACTCTTTTTTGTGTCTCCTCAGGAACTTTGTTATACCATGTCTGAGTAAAAAGCTAGCGATGCGCAAACATGCTCAGGTAACGTCTTGTCTCACCCCTCTTGCTCATCACTAGAAGAAACCCAAGAGGTCTTGAAAGCTTGCTTTGCAACATCATTTTATTTTAATTTCTAGCTATTAAAAAGGCATCGTAACTATAGGTCAAAAATGTCTGATCAGTGGGGGGGGGGGTGACACCCGGCGCACCCGCCGATCAGCTGTTATTGGTGTTGGTGGCAGCCGGCAGGAAGTGCTCACTTGCGAAGCTGCTTGATCTTCTGAAGGTGGCCACCGCGGGATACCACACAACTATAAGCTTCCAATAGTGTATCCTGGAGTACACACCAGGGCTCTGCACTATCATCTTATTACCTTGCCAAATTAGAATTCTTATTCTTCTTTTTATCCTTATTTTTGTGGGACGCTTTTTCTTTTCCACCTTCTTGCCCTTCGTCATCATCATCTTCATCCTCCTTCACCAATTCGTTCACGTCATCTTCGCTGTATTCTCCTCCTACAACAAAAAAAAACAAAAAACAAAACCTTGTTGTGTCTTGCGTTTTTTCACCTGTACAAGTAAAGCCCCTCGTTCCATGGTCGAGGCCTGAAAAAGCAGAAGACCTAACAGTGGATGCATGGACGGCCGTGCCATTACCATGTTACTGTGCAAATGTAATGTTTCCCCTTAAGGGAAAATAGTCATGGGACAAAAGAAGAAATTCTACCATTGTTGGGGGGGGGGGGGGATTTTGGACCAAAGACTAATTTCTAGAACAAAAGAATGTTATAAAATGATTAGAGCACTGCGCAGAGGTAGTCCAATGCCCACTGCAGGTTCCTCCGAGGAGAAGAAATAGCGGGGTGCCCATAGGGCACCGGCCTCCATCCTTGTTCTCTCGTGAAGCCCGGCTGGATGGATATTCCTACTATGCGCTGTAGTTTTTCAGCATTTAGTACAATCGATCAATCACAGGTCCAGGTCCTAAGTGGACTATAAAAAGAGGTGAAAAGTGAGAGTTCATAAAAAAAATCTATTTGGCATTGCATTGTCTGATCTACCAAAATATAAATTAAATCTGCCCGCTAAATGGCGCTTAGAGTAAAACAAGATATAACACCCGTGAATGGCTAATTTTTGGTCACTGCACCTCTCTCCAAAAATGCAAAATATTGTATGGAAGTATAAAAAAAAAAAAAAATAAAAAATCCATCACAAAGATCCATGGACAAACAAAACAAAAAAAGTTATGGGTCTCAAAAAAAAAAAAAAAAAAAAAAAAAAAAAAATGGTGACAAATCTACCTGCCTGTTCCATATGGCACTGGCTAAGGGTTCTGTTACACTAAACGACGCACCAGCGATCCCGACAATGATATGACCTGATCAGGATCGCTGGTGCGTCACTACATGATCGCTGGTGAGCTGCCAAACAGGCAGCTTCACCAGCGATCAGGACCAGCGAGGACGCTGGTATCCAGGGTAAATAGCGGGTAACTAAGCGTGCGTGGCACTTAGTTACCCGCTGTTTACCTTGAACACCAGTTACCAGCGCGGGCACGCTGGTATCCAGGGTACACAGCGGGTAACTAAGTGCCACGCACGCTTAGTTACCCGCTATTTACCCTGGATACCAGCTCCCAGCATCTGCTTACAGCGCTGGGAGCTCGCTGATCGTTGGTCTCCCGCTGCCACACGCGAGGCGTGCTGGCCTGCGGGAGACCAACGATCAAAAAATGGCCCAGCACATTCCTGCACGATCAGCGATACCCGGCAGGGGGCCGGTCACTGATGCGTGCCACACACAGCGAGATTGCTGTTGCATCACAAAATCGGTGACGCATCAGCGATCTTGCTTAGTGTGAAGTACCCCTTAGAGCAGTCCGTATCTGCTCTGTGCGGCAGAAATTGGTAACAACCTGTTAGATCTTAGGTCAATAGTAAAAATAAAAGTTAAATAGCCCTGGATAATCTCATTAAATGCCTTGTAAAGGTCCCTCATCTCTGACACACTTCTATTATCCGTGAATTCATTTGAGATATTAACATGTATTGCTTTTGGAGCACAATATGTGAAATCTCTGCTATCAGTCTAACTGGGTGTGTCTTCAGGGTCTTGTCTGGAGGGGTCCTGCACCAATTACAGCTTAGTGGTTTTTGAGATTGGTATATCAGCTGCCTAGCTGTGTGATGTGTGAGCAGTCTGAGTGAAAAGTGAAGGAGAGTGCAGGTCCCTCCCCTACAGAGAAGACCTCGAAGATGCATCCAGTTGGTCTACAAGCAGAGATTTCACATACTGCACACCAAAAGCAACAAATATGAATATCTCTGCAATGGAGCGACAGAGCACAAAATGAAGAAGAATATCAGAATCAGGGGAGCTGAGGAAATTTTACCAGGCATTTTCCTTAATTTATTTTGAACAAGTGACAGGTCCCGCTTAAAAGTATGCATTGCGAACAGGAGGGAGTAGCAAAAGATTGCTAAGCACAAAGGCCTACAAAAACAGGCTGCAAACACTCAGCGAATGAGCAAAATGCTTGTCGTCAGATGTGATGAGCTGCTTACAAATCATTGTTATTGGCAGCACATAGTACCATGTAAATAGAAGATGTGCTGCAGAGAACAGGACAGTCTATGTGCACAGGACACTTTATTAACAATTGTTCTGTGCACATAGAATTCCGGTGGTTGGCACAGGCTCAATCCAGCCCACAGGGCCCCACTGCAGGACTGGCGGGGGCATCCAGAGGTGGGCTGTGGGGGGGGGGGGATGGTCCTCAGCAGGCGCAGGCTCATCCAGCCCTCAGGACCCCACTATACTGCAGGACTGGCGGGGGCATCCAGAGGTGGGCTGTGGGGGGGGGGGGATGGTCCTTAGGAGGCACAGGCTCATCCAGCCCACTGGACCCCAGTGTACTGCAGGACTGGCGGGGGCATCCAGAGGTGGGCTGTGGGGGGGGATGGTCCTCAGCAGGCACAGGCTCATCCAGCCCTCAGGACCCCACTATACTGCAGGACTGGCGGGGGCATCCAGAGGTGGGCTGTGGGGGGAGATGGTCCTCAGCAGGAACAGGCTCATCCAGACCTCAGGACCCCACGGTACTGCAGGACTGGCAGGGGCATCCAGAGGTGGGCTGGGGGGGGGGGGGGGGGGGAGATGGTCTTTAGCAGGCACAGGCTTATCCAGCCCACAGGACCCCAGTGTACTGCAGGACTGGCGGGGGCATCCAGAGGTGGGCTGTGGTTGGGGATGGTCCTCAGCAGGCACAGGCTCATCCAGCCCTCAGGACCCCACGGTCCTCAGCAGGCAAAGGCTTATCCAGCCCTCAGGACCCCACTGTACTGCAGGACTGGCGGGGGCATCCAGAGGTGGGCTGTGGGGGGGGGGGGGATGGTCCTTAGGAGGCACAGGCTCATCCAGCCCTCAGGACCCCACGGTACTGCAGGACTGGCAGCGGCATCCAGAGGTGGGCTGTGGGGGGGGGGGGGGGGAGGAGATGGTCCTTAGGAGGCACAGGCTCATTCAGCCCTCAGGACCCCACTGTACTGCAGGACTGGCGGGGGCATCCAGAGGTGGGCTGTGGGGAGAGATGGTCCTTAGGAGGCACAGGCTCATCCAGCCCACAGGACCCCAGTGTACTGCAGGACTGGCGGGGGCATCCAGAGGTGGGCTGTGGGGAGAGATGGTCCTTAGGAGGCACAGGCTCATCCAGCCCACAGCACCCCAGTGTACTGCAGGACTGGCGGGGGCATCCAGAGGTGGGCTGTGGGGGGGGATGGTCCTCAGCAGGCACAGGCTCATCCAGCCCTCAGGACCCCACTATACTGCAG
Source organism: Dendrobates tinctorius (assembly GCF_039654945.1). NCBI lineage: Eukaryota > Metazoa > Chordata > Amphibia > Anura > Dendrobatidae > Dendrobates > Dendrobates tinctorius. The sequence goes on from NW_027361715.1 coordinate 13,144,732, forward strand.
GACTGGCGGGGGCATCCAGAGGTGGGCTGTGGGGGGAGATGGTCCTCAGCAGGCACAGGCTCATCCAGCCCTCAGGACCCCACGGTACTGCAGGACTGGCAGGGGCATCCAGAGGTGGGCTGGGGGGGGGGGGGAGATGGTCTTTAGCAGGCACAGGCTTATCCAGCCCACAGGACCCCACGGTACTGCAGGACTGGCGGGGGCATCCAGAGGTGGGCTGTGGTTGGGGATGGTCCTCAGCAGGCACAGGCTCATCCAGCCCTCAGGACCCCACTATATTGCAGGACTGGCGGGGGCATCCAGAGGTGGGCTGTGGGGGAGATGGTTCTCAGCAGGCACAGGCTTATCCAGCCCTCAGGACCCCACTGTACTGCAGGACTGGCGGGGGCATGCAGAGGTGGGCTGTGGGGGGGGATGGTCCTTAGGAGGCACAGGCTCATCCAGCCCTCATGACCCCACGGTACTGCAGGACTGGCAGCGGCATCCAGAGGTGGGCTGTGGGGGGAGATGGTCCTTAGGAGGCACAGGCTCATTCAGCCCTCAGGACCCCACTGTACTGCAGGACTGGCGGGGGCATCCAGAGGTGGGCTGTGGGGAGAGATGGTCCTTAGGAGGCACAGGCTCATCCAGCCCACAGGACCCCAGTGTACTGCAGGACTGGCGGGGGCATCCAGAGGTGGGCTGTGGGGGGGGGGGGATGGTCCTCAGCAGGCGCAGGCTCATCCAGCCCTCAGGACCCCACTATACTGCAGGACTGGCGGGGGCATCCAGAGGTGGGCTGTGGGGGGAGATGGTCCTCAGCAGGCACAGGCTCATCCAGCCCTCAGGACCCCACGGTACTGCAGGACTGGCAGGGGCATCCAGAGGTGGGCTGGGGGGAATGGTCCTCAGCAGGCAAAGGCTTATCCAGCCCTCAGGACCCGACTGTACTGCAGGACTGGCGGGGGCATCCAGAGGTGGGCTGTGGGGGGGGGATGGTCCTTAGGAGGCACAGGCTCATCCAGCCCTCAGGACCCCACGGTACTGCAGGACTGGCGGGGGCATCCAGAGGTGGGCTGTGGGGGGAGATGGTCCTCAGCAGGCACAGGCTCATCCAGCCCTCAGGACCCCACGGTACTGCAGGACTGGCAGGGGCATCCAGAGGTGGGCTGGGGGGGGGAGATGGTCTTTAGCAGGCACAGGCTTATCCAGCCCACAGGACCCCAGTGTACTGCAGGACTGGCGGGGGCATCCAGAGGTGGGCTGTGGTTGGGGGATGGTCCTCAGCAGGCACAGGCTCATCCAGCCCTCAGGACCCCACGGTACTGCAGGACTGGCAGGGGCATCCAGAGGTGGGCTGGGGGGGGAGATGGTCTTTAGCAGGCACAGGCTTATCCAGCCCACAGGACCCCACTATACTGCAGGACTGGCGGGGGCATCCAGAGGTGGGCTGTGGGGGGAGATGGTCCTCAGCAGGAACAGGCTCATCCAGACCTCAGGACCCCACGGTACTGCAGGACTGGCAGGGGCATCCAGAGGTGGGCTGGGGGGGGGGGGGGGGAAGATGGTCTTTAGCAGGCACAGGCTTATCCAGCCCACAGGACCCCAGTGTACTGCAGGACTGGCGGGTGCATCCAGAGGTGGGCTGTGGTTGGGGATGGTCCTCAGCAGGCACAGGCTCATCCAGCCCTCAGGACCCCACTATATTGCAGGACTGGCGGGGGCATCCAGAGGTGGGCTGTGGGGGAGATGGTTCTCAGCAGGCACAGGCTCATCCAGCCCTCAGGACCCCACGGTCCTCAGCAGGCAAAGGCTTATCCAGCCCTCAGGACCCCACTGTACTGCAGGACTGGCGGGGGCATCCAGAGGTGGGCTGTGGGGGGGATGGTCCTTAGGAGGCACAGGCTCATCCAGCCCTCAGGACCCCACGGTACTGCAGGACTGGCAGCGGCATCCAGAGGTGGGCTGTGGGGGGAGATGGTCCTTAGGAGGCACAGGCTCATTCAGCCCTCAGGACCCCACTGTACTGCAGGACTGGCGGGGGCATCCAGAGGTGGGCTGTGGGGAGAGATGGTCCTTAGGAGGCACAGGCTCATCCAGCCCACAGGACCCCAGTGTACTGCAGGACTGGCGGGGGCATCCAGAGGTGGGCTGTGGGGGGGGGATGGTCCTCAGCAGGCGCAGGCTCATCCAGCCCTCAGGACCCCACTATACTGCAGGACTGGCGGGGGCATCCAGAGGTGGGCTGTGGGGGGGGGAGGGATGGTCCTTAGGAGGCACAGGCTCATCCAGCCCTCAGGACCCCACGGTACTGCAGGACTGGCAGCGGCATCCAGAGGTGGGCTGTGGGGGGAGATGGTCCTTAGGAGGCACAGGCTCATTCAGCCCTCAGGACCCCACTGTACTGCAGGACTGGCGGGGGCATCCAGAGGTGGGCTGTGGGGAGAGATGGTCCTTAGGAGGCACAGGCTCATCCAGCCCACAGGACCCCAGTGTACTGCAGGACTGGCGGGGGCATCCAGAGGTGGGCTGTGGGGGGGGATGGTCCTCAGCAGGCACAGGCTCATCCAGCCCTCAGGACCCCACTATACTGCAGGACTGGCGGGGGCATCCAGAGGTGGGCTGTGGGGGGAGATGGTCCTCAGCAGGCACAGGCTCATCCAGCCCTCAGGACCCCACGGTACTGCAGGACTGGCAGGGGCATCCAGAGGTGGGCTGGGGGAGATGGTCTTTAGCAGGCACAGGCTTATCCAGCTCACAGGACCCCACGGTACTGCAGGACTGGCGGGGGCATCCAGAGGTGGGCTGTGGTTGGGGATGGTCCTCAGCAGGCACAGGCTCATCCAGCCCTCAGGACCCCACTATATTGCAGGACTGGCGGGGGCATCCAGAGGTGGGCTGTGGGGGAGATGGTTCTCAGCAGGCACAGGCTCATCCAGCCCTCAGGACCCCACGGTCCTCAGCAGGCAAAGGCTTATCCAGCCCTCAGGACCCCACTGTACTGCAGGACTGGCGGGGGCATCCAGAGGTGGGCTGTGGGGGGGATGGTCCTTAGGAGGCACAGGCTCATCCAGCCCTCAGGACCCCACAGTACTGCAGGACTGGCAGCGGCATCCAGAGGTGGGCTGTGGGGGGAGATGGTCCTTAGGAGGCACAGGCTCATTCAGCCCTCAGGACCCCACTGTACTGCAGGACTGGCGGGGGCATCCAGAGGTGGGCTGTGGGGAGAGATGGTCCTTAGGAGGCACAGGCTCATCCAGCCCACAGGACCCCAGTGTACTGCAGGACTGGCGGGGGCATCCAGAGGTGGGCTGTGGGGGGGGGGGGGATGGTCCTCAGCAGGCGCAGGCTCATCCAGCCCTCAGGACCCCACTATACTGCAGGACTGGCGGGGGCATCCAGAGGTGGGCTGTGGGGGGAGATGGTCCTCAGCAGGCACAGGCTCATCCAGCCCTCAGGACCCCACGGTACTGCAGGACTGGCAGGGGCATCCAGAGGTGGGCTGGGGGGGAATGGTCCTCAGCAGGCAAAGGCTTATCCAGCCCTCAGGACCCCACTGTACTGCAGGACTGGCGGGGGCATCCAGAGGTGGGCTGTGGGGGGGGATGGTCCTTAGGAGGCACAGGCTCATTCAGCCCTCAGGACCACACTGTACTGCAGGACTGGCGGGGGCATCCAGAGGTGGGCTGTGGAGGGAGATGGTCCTCAGCAGGCACAGGCTCATCCAGCCCTCAGGACCCCACGGTACTGCAGGACTGGCGGGGGCATCCAGAGGTGGGCTGTGGGGGGAGATGGTCCTCAGCAGGCACAGGCTCATCCAGCCCTCAGGACCCCACGGTACTGCAGGACTGCCAGGGGCATCCAGAGGTGGGCTGGGGGGGGGGGGGGGGAGATGGTCTTTAGCAGGCACAGGCTTATCCAGCCCACAGGACCCCAGTGTACTGCAGGACTGGCGGGGGCATCCAGAGGTGGGCTGTGGTTGGGGATGGTCCTCAGCAGGCACAGGCTCATCCAGCCCTCAGGACCCCACTATATTGCAGGACTGGCGGGGGCATCCAGAGGTGGGCTGTGGGGGGGGGGGATGGTTCTCAGCAGGCACAAGCTCATCCAGCCCTCAGGACCCCACGGTCCTCAGCAGGCAAAGGCTTATCCAGCCCTCAGGACCCCACTGTACTGCAGGACTGGCGGTGGCATCCAGAGGTGGGCTGTGGGGGGGGATGGTCCTTAGGAGGCACAGGCTCATTCAGCCCTCAGGACCCCATGGTACTGCAGGACTGGCGGGGGCATCCAGAGGTGGGCTGTGGGGAGAGATGGTCCTTAGGAGGCACAGGCTCATCCAGCCCACAGGACCCCAGTGTACTGCAGGACTGGCGGGGGAATCCAGAGGTGGGCTGTGGGGGGGGGATGGTCCTCAGCAGGCACATCCAGCCCTCAGGACCCCACTATACTGCAGGACTGGCGGGGGCATCCAGAGGACTGTGGGGGGAGATGGTCCTCAGCAGGCACAGGCTCATCCAGCCCTCAGGACCCCACGGTACTGCAGGACTGGCAGGGGCATCCAGAGGTGGGCTGGGGGGGGGAATGGTCCTGAGCAGGCAAAGGCTTATCCAGCCCTCAGGACCCCACTGTACTGCAGGACTGGCGGGGGCATCCAGAGGTGGGCTGTGGGGGGGGATGGTCCTTAGGAGGCACAGGCTCATCAAGCCCTCAGGACACCACGGTACTGCAGGACTGGCAGGGGCATCCAGAGGTGGGCTGTGGGGGGAGATGGTCCTTAGGAGGCACAGGCTCATTCAGCCCTCAGGACCCCACTGTACTGCAGGACTGGAGGGGGCATCCAGAGATGGGCTGTGGGGGGGGAGATGGTCCTTAGGAGGCACAGGCTCATCCAGCCCACAGGACCCCAGTGTACTGCAGGACTGGCGGGGGCATCCAGAGGTGGGCTGTGGGGGGGGTGGTCCTCAGCAGGCACAGGCTCATCCAGCCCTCAGGACCCCACTATACTGCAGGACTGGCGGGGGCATCCAGAGGTGGGCTGTGGGGGGAGATGGTCCTCAGCAGGCACAGGCTCATCCAGCCCTCAGGACCCCACGGTACTGCAGGACTGGCAGGGGCATCCAGAGGTGGGCTGGGGGGGGGGGGGGAGATGGTCTTTAGCAGGCACAGGCTTATCCAGCCCACAGGACCCCACGGTACTGCAGGACTGGCGGGGGCATCCAGAGGTGGGCTGTGGTTGGGGATGGTCCTCAGCAGGCACAGGCTCATCCAGCCCTCAGGACCCCACTATATTGCAGGACTGGCGGGGGCATCCAGAGGTGGGCTGTGGGGGGAGATGGTCCTCAGCAGGCACAGGCTCATCCAGCCCTCAGGACCCCACGGTACTGCAGGACTGGCAGGGGCATCCAGAGGTGGGCTGTGGGGGGAGATGGTCCTTAGGAGGCACAGGCTCATTCAGCCCTCAGGACCCCACTGTACTACAGGACTGGCGGGGGCATCCAGAGGTGGGCTGTGAGGGGAGATGGTCCTTAGGAGGCACAGGCTCATCCAGCCCACAGGACCCCAGTGTACTACAGGACTGGCGGGGGATGGTCCTCAGCAAGCACAGGCTCATCCAGCCCTCAGGACCCCACTATATTGCAGGACTGGCGGGGGCATCCAGAGGTGGGCTGTGGGGGGGAGGTGGTCCTCAACAGGCACATCCAACCCTCAGGACCCCACGGTACTGCAGGACTGGCAGGGGCATCCAGAGGTGGGCTGTGGGGGGTGATGGTCCTCAGCAGGCACAGGCTCATCCAGCCCTCAGGACCCCACTATACTGCAGGACTGGCGGGGGCATCCAGAGGTGGGCTGTGGGTGGAGATTGTGCTTAGGAGGCACAGGCTCATCCAGCCCACAGGACCCCACTATACTGCAGGACTGGCAGGGGCATCCAGAGGTGGGCTGTGGGGGGGTGGTCCTCAGCAGGCACAGGCGCATCCAGCCCTCAGGACCCCACTATACTGCAGGACTGGCGGGGGCATCCAGAGGTGGGCTGTGGGGGGGGTGATCCTCAGCAGGCACAGGCTCATCCAACCCTCAGGACCTCACTGTACTGCAGGACTGGCAGGGGCATCCAGAGGTGGGCTGTGGGGGGGTGGTCCTCAGCAGGCACAGGCGCATCCAGCCCTCAGGACCCCACTGTACTGCAGGACTGGCGGGGGCATCCAGAGGTGGGCTGTGGGGGGGGTGGTCCTCAGCAGGCACAGGTTCATCCAGCCCTCAGGACCCCACTATACTGCAGGACTGGCGGGGGCATCCAGAGGTGGGCTGTGGGGGGGGTGGTCCTCAGCAGGCACAGGCTCATCCAACCCTCAGGACCCCACTGTACTGCAGGACTGGCGGGGGAATCCAGAGGTGGGCTGTGGGGGGGGTGGTCCTCAGCAGGCACAGGCTCATCCAACCCTCAGGACCCCACTGTACTGCAGGACTGGCGGGGGAATCCAGAGGTGGGCTGTGGGGGGGTGGTCCTCAGCAGGCACAGGCGCATCCAGCCCTCAGGACCCCACTATACTGCAGGACTGGCGGGGGCATCCAGAGGTGGGCTGTGGGGGGGGTGATCCTCAGCAGGCACAGGCTCATCCAACCCTCAGGACCTCACTGTACTGCAGGACTGGCAGGGGCATCCAGAGGTGGGCTGTGGGGGGGTGGTCCTCAGCAGGCACAGGCGCATCCAGCCCTCAGGACCCCACTGTACTGCAGGACTGGCGGGGGCATCCAGAGGTGGGCTGTGGGGGGGGTGGTCCTCAGCAGGCACAGGCTCATCCAACCCTCAGGACCCCACTGTACTGCAGGACTGGCGGGGGAATCCAGAGGTGGGCTGTGGGGGGGGGTGGTTCTCAGCAGGCACAGGCTCATCCAACCCTCAGGACCCCACTGTACTGCAGGACTGGCGGGGGAATCCAGAGGTGGGCTGTGGGGGGGGGATGGTCCTTAGGAGGCACAGGCGCATCCAGCCCTCAGGATCTCACCTCTATACTACCTTACATCAGACTGCAGCAAGAAGCCATCAGTGAGCAGAGCCCCGTGCAGCTGGGCGCCTCCACAGGACAGGCAGTCCCACAGTGCTCTGGGCCGCCGCGCTGCGCCTACCTGAGGGGACGTAGTCTTCATCCTCAGAGGAGTCGTAGTCCTCGGAGTCGCAGTCAGACATCACCGTTTCTCAGCACCAGACACCGGGTCACCGCTCTTAACTGTACAAACCTTTCGACAATACCGCACTGCGCATGTCCGGTAACCTACGTAGTGATGTGTCGTTCGTGAACGATCCGATACAAAGGAGCCGGCTCCCTACTGTGAACGAAATGAGCCGGCTCTGCAGGGTGAATGAGCCGTTTTTTTTTTTTTTCTGGCGCCTGGAATCCTGACTGTGACTCATCTGGGGGGAGGAGCGGCCAGGAGAGGAGGAGATGTGGATAACTGCAGGGGAGTTAACCCTTCAGTCCCAAATATACTCTGCCAGTTCCTCCGTGGCATATATGGCAGGGACTCGGCACATTGTCATCATCATCATCTGCAGTGACCTGTGCGTTCCCTTTAGTCCCGAATAAAGCTCCACTCCCCCGGCCCCTCCTCCCTGGCGTATACAGACAGTATATGGTGTGCAGGAGGAGGGACGCAGCACAGTGTTTGGTGTATCATCTTCTCATAGTGTTAGGCCGGGTTCACACTGCGATCACCGGGATCGTCACATAGCGGCACTAACGCTGTAACGGATGAGGGAACGCCCCCACAAATGCTGCGGAGCGCGCTCCAGGGGGCGTCATGGAGTAACGCATCAGGCCGATTCTGGATGCGTTAGTAGCATTGCGGCCAATGGGGGCGCTACCTCCTCCGTTACAGCGTTAGGGCCGCTATGTGACGATCCCGGTGATCGCAGGGCCAGGAGGATTCAGGACAACACTGCCGGGAGGAGGACAGACGGCAGCAGGTGTTGCTGCTAGCGGCTTACACTCACTTGTGAGAGACGTGATTCTCGTGCGAGTCTCTCGCATGGAAACCCAGCGCTGCCGCCGGCACTCGGAGCGGAGCGTGCGGATACATGTACTTCTATGCAGTCACCCCCTCCAGTCCCAGTGCCGGCGGCAGCACCGGGTTTCCATGCGAGAGACTCGCACAAGAATCGTCCGAGTCTCTCGCTAGTGAGTATGAGCCCTAAGGGAGGGAAAGATAAAGTGATTTTAGGTAAAACCTGTGGAGAGATCAGGTCCAGCCCCCGTCATTATATAGGGTGACGCTGGTCTCACACTCGCATATTTTGGCTGCACACGGATCCGTTTTCGTCTCCATTGACTTTTAGTGGTGACGGATGGGACTGTGCGTCCAGGTGTCACCGTTTTCCCACGGATCGCTGTGTCTGTATATTTTATCAGATCCACAAAAACGCAACTTGCTGCAGTTTTGTGTCATCTGAAAAACACGCAGGCGCAGGGAGACGCACGGATCCGCGGCTACACGTCTGGAAATAACATGGAGCTCTATGGAGCACGGATCCAGGAGAACACGGGTCTATGTGCTTCCGTGTGCAGGGATCCGTTCTGCGGCACTGAGCGTGCTCGGAAGCGAGGGATGTGCTGTGTGGGACCAGTCTGCAGACATAATATAGACTATGCTGCTCTGCCATACAGTGATCTTTCCCAACTCACTAGAAGGGCTTGTGCCCTGTGCTGTGGTAATGATAATACAATGTATTGGGAGCATGTATGGGGGCTCCTGGTTAGGGGCTGCGTTCACACTAGTGCTGGGGCGGACATAGACTGTAGTGGGCCCCTGTGCAAGAAATGTTTCGCCCCCCCCCCCCCCTTCATAGGGCAACAAAGTTATTTGTTATCTAATATTGAGTCTATTCAGGGCTGAATATAATATCTGTATAGAATATAATGTAACCCCCCCATAGAATATAATGCAGTCCCCCCCATATAGTATAATGCAGCCCCTCCATAGAATATATGGCAAACCCCTCATAGGATATAATGCAGCCCCTTATATAGCATGATGTAGCCCCTCCATAGAATATAATGCAGCCCCCATAAAATATAATAAATATAATACAGCCCCTATAGAATATAATGTAGCCCCAAATAAAATATAATACAGCCCACCTCCCCATAGAATATAATGTAGCCCCCCCCATATTATATAACACAGCCTCCTTATAGAATATAATGTAAAATGTACCCCCATGATATATAACACAGCCGCATAGTGTATAGCCCAGCAACACATGGTATATAGCCCACATGGTATAATACAGCCCAGCATGGTATATGGCCCCCCCAGCATGGTATATAGCCACCCCAGCATGGTATATAGCCCCCCAGCATGGTATGATACAGCCCAGCATGGTATAATACAGCCCAGCATGGTATAATACAGCCCAGCATGGTATAATACAGCCCAGCATGGTATAATACACCCCAGCATGGTATGATACAGCCCAGCATGGTATAATACAGCCCAGCATGGTATAATACAGCACAGCATGGTATAATACAGCCCAGCATGGTATGATACAGCCCAGCATGGTATAATACAGCCCAGCATGGTATATAGCCCCCCAGCATGGTATAATACACCCCAGCATGGTATGATACAGCCCAGCATGGTATAATACAGCCCAGCATGGTATAATACACCCCAGCATGGCATGATACAGCCCAGCATGGTATAATACAGCCCAGCATGGTATAATACAGCCCAGCATGGTATATAGCACCCCCCAGCATGGTACAATACAGCACAGCATGGTATAATACACCCCAGCATGGTATGATACAGCCCAGCATGGTATATAACCCCCCAGCATGGTATAATACAGCCCAGCATGGTATATAGCCCCCCAGCATGGTATATAACCCCTCAGCATGGTATAATACAGCCCAGCATGGTATATAGCCCCCCAGCATGGTATAATACACCCCAGCATGGTATATAGCCCCCCAGCATGGTATATAACCCCCCAGCATGGTATAATACAGCCCAGCATGGTATATAGCCCCCCCAGCATGGTATAATACCCCCCTGCATGGTATGATACAGCTCAGCATGGTATATAGCACCCCAGCATGGTATAATACACCCCAGCATGGTATATAGCCCCCCAGCATGGTATATAACCCCCCAGCATGGTATAATACAGCCCAGCATGGTATATAGCCCCCCAGCATGGTATAATACCCCCCAGCATGGTATAATACAGCCCAGCATGGTATATAACCCCCCAGCATGGTATAATACAGCCCAGCATGGTATATAGCCCCCCAGCATGGTATAATACCCCCCAGCATGGTATGATACAGCTCAGCATGGTATATAGCACCCCCCAGCATGGTATAATACAGCACAGCTTGGTATATAGCCCCCCAGCATGGTATAATACAGCCCAGCATGGTATATAGCCCCCCAGCATGGTATATAGCCCCCCCAGCATGGTATAATACACCCCAGCATGGTATAATACACCCCAGCATGGTATAATACAGCCCAGCATGGTATATAGCCCCCCCCCCCAGCATGGTATACAGCCCAGCATGGTATAATACACCCCAGCATGGTATAATACAGCCCAGCATGGTATATAGCCCCCCAGCATGGTATATAGCCCCCCAGCATGGTATAATACCCCCCAGCATGGTATGATACAGCTCAGCATGGTATATAGCCCCCCCAGCATGGTATATAGCCCCCCAGCATGGTACAATACAGCCGAGCATGGTATATAGCCCCCCCCCCAGCATGGTATGATACAGCCCAGCATGGTATATAGCCCCCCCAGCATGGTATATAGCCCCCCAGCATGGTATAATACCCCCCAGCATGGTATAATACAGCCCAGCATGGTATATAGCCCCCCAGCATGGTATATAGCCCCCCAGCATGGTATAATACCCCCCAGCATGGTATGATACAGCCCAGCATGGTATATAGCCCCCCAGCATGGTATATAGCCCCCCCCCCAGCATGGTATAATACAGCCCAGCATGGTATATAGCCCCCCAGCATGGTATATAGCCCCCCAGCATGGTATAATACCCCCCAGCATGGTATAATACACCCCAGCATGGTATATAGCCCCCCCCCAGCATGGTATGATACAGCACAGCATGGTATATAGCCCCCCAGCATGGTATATAGCCCCCCCAGCATGGTATGATACAGCCCACTAGTGTTGTGGTACGGTGCGTTGTGATGTGTAGCAATCCTGATGCCTCCTGATCCAGATTAGATCCCTATACTTAACATAGGGACGCACGGAGCTGCGTTTGCATCAGGATCAGGAGGCATCAGTTGCACCAACACATATCACAGCACTTACTAATTCACAAAGGACATTAACAAAAAATGCCACAATCCATGTTAAGACTACAACCGAGGAGGAGCCGGGGCCTGATCACAAGAGCTGACAATCTGAGGAAGCAGCAATGCTGAATAACAGTCTACACTGCGTCACACAGGGGGAGAATGAGGCCCTCCCTTCACAGGCAAAGACCTAGAACCAGGACTGGGGGAAACGGATTTCTATTTAAAAAAAAGAGCCGGCTCTTTATGGTAAGCGGAGCCGAATGAGCCGGATCACGAAAAAGAGCCGAACTTCCCGTCACACAACTTGGAAGCTCTTGGCCAATCAGCTACAGGGGCGAGTTTCCGTATAAAAATATATTTGGCCCTCTTTGGTCAGAAAGAATGTCAATCATCCGGCCAGCCAATGGGAGGCGTGTTATCGCTGTGTAACGTGGTGGTGACGTACTATTTGGGTTAGTGACGTGCTTGGTACGTGCTGACAGGCAGGAAGCGTTTGGGGCGCCATGTTTATGTCGGGCAGCGGCTGCCCTTACCGTGCCCCTCACCGACACGGTATAAAAAGTGGCCACAGACGAAGTCTCCTGTCCGGACTGACTACAGGAGACAACCACTAGATAGGGTCATTATCGGGAGCGAATTTGGAGAGTTTCTGTCCAGTTTCCACTCTAAAAACGCCCCAAAAATTGAGTGAATACACGCTTCGGGTATATGCACACAGTGGGGGTTTTTTTGCAGATTTTAGGAGCAGAAACTAAAGTTTTTGAGATTTGGAGATTTTCCACTCAGTTTCTGCTCCACAAACTTGTCACAAATCTCTGTGCACAATGCCTTAGGGCTGTAATCACACTGAGTGTTTTCCACATACGTTTTTCAGCAGGTTCTTGCCTAGAGTTACAGTTGTGTTAATAAGGCTAAGTGCACACGTACCGGAACTCTCGCGGAAATTACCGTGAGAATTCCGGAATTCCAGTCCGCGGGAAAATCGCATTTTAAATTCCCGCGATTTTCCCGTGGAAAAACTAGCATTTTGAAGCGTATTTAGCTTGCAGAATACTAGTGTTTTCCAAGCGATCTGTAGCATCGCTTGGAGATCTGATTGACACGTTGGTCACACTCGTCAAACATAGTGTTTGACGAGTGTGACCAACTTTTTACTACTGAGGCCGCCTATGCGGCCTCAGTAGTAAAAGATAGAATGTAAAAAAAAAAAAAAAATGGTGTTATTCTCACCCTCCGACGTCCCGCGCAGGCGTTCCCAGTAATCCTTTGCGAAAATGCTCGCGATGACGTCAGTTCTCGCGGGATCGCGACGTCGGGCGGTAATTCGCGATGACGTCGCGCGAATAACCGCGAGACTTCGCGATTCCGCGAGAACGGACGTCATCGCGAGCATTTTCGCAAAGGACTACTGGGAACGGGAGCGTGAAGAGAAGCGGAAAGACTGCGCGGGACGTCGGAGGGTGAGAATAGCAATATTTTTTATTTTAAATTCTATTTTTTACAGGGATATGGTACCCAAAGCCCGGAGGACAGTCTCCTCTCCTCCGGACCGTGGGTACCATCCGCAATTGTTCTGCTTACTTTTCGCATGGTGTGCACAGCCACATGTGGGAAGTAAGCGGAACAATGCATTCCTATGGGTGCGGGATCGCCGCGATTCCGCAAATTAATGAGCATGCTGCGGTTTTTACCGCGAAGCGATTCTGCCGCAGTAAAAACCGCAGCATTAGCACAGCATTGCGGAATCCCATAGGAATGCATGGGATACTTATTTTTCGCGTTTTCGCGGCAAAATCACGCGGTTAAAACCGCCACGGAAACGTGAAAAAAACGCCACGTGTGAACTCAGCCTAAGTGTTTGTTCCCTTCCTAATTTCCTATGCTTTTGCATGTTTGTCACACTTAAATGTTTCAGATCATCAAACAAATAGAGAAACAATACAAAAAGGAATACCACAAAATCCACTTATCATTGAACTAATAGATCAATGCACAACGCCTTACGGAAACATCAAGCAATCATGTGCCACTAAAAGAGAACAATTGATTGAATACATGTTAAAAGGAACATGAAAATATAATTAGAATATCAGAGGCTGCTAAGCTCTAAAGCAGGAATTCCTTCCATGGTGGGCTTTTGCATATACAATAACAGATAAATTCACAGAGCCAGAAAATATCTTGATGGTCCTCAAGACTTTTGGGTGAATACCCTTTGGACTGACAAGACAAAATTTAAACTTCTTGGAAGGTGTATGCCCCATTACATGTGGCGTAGAAGTAACAGAGCTTTTCAGAAAAGTAGCATCATACCAACAGTAAAATATGGTGGTGGTAGTGTGATGGTCTGGAGCTGTTTTGCTTCTTCAGGACCTGGAAGACTTGCTGTGGTAAATGGAACTATGAATTCTGCTGTCTACCAAAAAATCTTGAAGGAGACTGTCCTGCCATCTGTTCGAGACCTCAAGCTAAAGCGCACTTGGGTTATGCAACAGGACAATGATCCAAAACACAATAGCAAGTCCACCTCTGCATGGCTTGGGAAAAACTAAATTAAGGCTTTGGAGTGGCCTAGTCAAAGTCCTGACCCTAATCTGATTGCGATGCTGTGGCATGACCTTAAAAAGGCAATTCTTGCTCGGAAACTTTCCAATGTGGCTGCATTACAACTCTGTCATGATGAGTGGGTCAAAGTTTCTCTAGAGTGTGGTAAAAGACTCAGGGCAGGGAGGTGGTATCCCCATGGCTGCTGGCAGGGAGGTGGTATCGCCATGGCTGCTGGCAGGGAGGTGATATCCCCATGGCTGCTAGCAGGGAGGTCGTATCACCATGGCTGCTGGCAGGGAGGTCGTATCGCCATGGCTGCTGGCAGGGAGGTGATATCCCCAATGGCTGCTGGCAGCGAGGTGGTATCCTCATGGCTGCTGGCAGGGAGGTGGTATCCCCAATGGCTGCTGGCAGGGAGGTGGTATCCCCAATGGCTGCTGGCAGGGAGGTGGTATCCCCATGGCTGCTGGCAGGGAGGTCGTATCGCCATGGCTGCTGGCAGGGAGGTGATATCCCCATGGTTGCTGGCAGGGAGGTGGCATCCCCAATGGCTGCTGGCAGGGAGGTCGTATCGCCATGGCTGCTGGCAGGGAGGTGATATACCCAATGGCTGCTGGCAGGGAGGTGATATCCCCAATGGCTGCTGGCAGCGAGGTGGTATGCCCATGGCTGCTGGCAGGGAGGTGATATCCCCATGGCTGCTGGCAGGGAGGTGGTATCCCCATGGCTGCTGGCAGGGAGGTGGTATCCCCATGGCTGCTGGCAGGGAGGTGGTATACCGCTGGAGCAGTGCTATGAGCAACTCTTCCAGTTTGCGGCAGTGCTCCTTTTTGCACGCTAGAGTGCGCTGCAGGCTCACCGTGATGCAGCTCCTGGGTTACATCATAAGGACATAATGTGTTCAACTACGCATGCGCTGCAGGGGAGTCGCCGATCAACCAACGTTGGCCCTGGGAGTCTCACCGCGCATGCTCAGCAGAGCCGGCTGGGTAACAAGTGATGGGTAGTTCGGCTCTTTTTGCTGATTCGGCTCCGCTCACCATAAAGAGCCGGCTCTTTTGGCTCTTTTTTTAAATAGAAATCCGTTTTCCCCAGTCCTGGTTCTAGGTCTTTGCCTGTGAAGGGAGGGCCTCATTCTCCCCCTGTGTGACGCAGTGTAGACTGTTATTCAGCATTGCTGCTTCCTCAGATTGTCAGCTCTTGTGATCAGGCCCCGGCTCCTCCTCGGTTGTAGTCTTAACATGGATTGTGGCATTTTTTGTTAATGTCCTTTGTGAATTAGTAAGTGCTGTGATATGTGTTGGTGCAACTGATGCCTCCTGATCCTGATGCAAACGCAGCTCCGTGCGTCCCTATGTTAAGTATAGGGATCTAATCTGGATCAGGAGGCATCAGGATTGCTACACATCACAACGCACCGTACCACAACACTAGTGGGCTGTATCATACCATGCTGGGGGGTGCTATATACCATGCTGGGGGGGCTATATACCATGCTGTGCTGTATCATACCATGCTGGGGGGTGCTATATACCATGCTGGGGTGTATTATACCATGCTGTGCTGTATCATACCATGCTGGGGGGGGCTATATACCATGCTGGGGTGTATTATACCATGCTGGGCTGTATCATACCATGCTGGGGGGGGCTATATACCATGCTGGGGGGCTATATACCATGCTGGGCTGTATCATACCATGCTGGGGGGGCTATATACCATGCTGGGGTGTATTATACCATGCTGGGGGGTGCTATATACCATGCTGGGGTGTATTATACCATGCTGTGCTGTATTGTACCATGCTGGGGGGGCTATATACCATGCTGGGCTGTATTATACCATGCTGTGCTGTAATGTACCATGCTGGGGGGCTATATACCATGCTGGGCTGTATCATACCATGCTGGGTGGGCTATATACCATGCTGGGCTGTATCATACCATGCTGGGGGGCTATATACCATGCTGGGGGGGCTATATACCATGCTGGGCTGTATCATACCATGCTGGGGGGTGCTATATACCATGCTGGGGGGGCTATATACCATGCTGGGCTGTATTATACCATGCTGGGGGGGCTATATACCATGCTGGGCTGTATTATACCATGCTGGGCTGTATTATACCATGCTGGGGGGGCTATATACCAAGCTGGGGGGCTATATACCATGCTGCGGGGGCTATATGCCATGCTGGGCTGTATTATACCATGCTGGGGGGGCTATATACCATGCTGGGGGGGCTATATACCATGCTGGGGGGGCTATATACCAAGCTGTGCTGTATTATACCATGCTGGGGGGGTATATACCATGCTGGGGGGCTATATACCATGCTGGGGGGCTATATACCATGCTGGGGGGGCTATATACCATGCTGGGCTGTATTATACCATGCTGGGGGGGCTATATACCATGCTGGGCTGTATTATACCATGCTGGGGGGTTATATACCATGCTGGGCTGTATTATACCATGCTGAGCTGTATTATACCATGCTGGGGGGCTATATACCATGCTGGGCTGTATTATACCATGCAGGGGGGGGCTATATACCATGCTGGGCTGTATTATACCATGCTGGGGGGTTATATACCATGCTGAGCTGTATTATACCATGCTGGGCTGTATGATACCATGCTGGGGGGCTATATACCATGCTGGGCTGTATTATACCATGCTGGAGGGGCTATATACCATGCTGGGCTGTATTATACCATGCTGGGGTGGCTATATACCATGCTGGGCTGTATTATACCATGCTGGGGGGGCTATATACCATGCTGGGCTGTATTATACCATGCTGGGGGGTTATATACCATGCTTGGCTGTATTATACCATGCTGGGGGGTTATATACCATGCTGGGCTGTATTATACCATGCTGGGGGGCTATATACCATGCTGGGCTGTATTATACTATGCTGGGGGGCTATATACCATGCTGGGCTGTATTATACCATGCTGGGGGGGCTATATACCAAGCTGGGCTGTATTATACCATGCTGGGGGGGCTATATACCATGCTGGGCTGTATTGTACCATGCTGGGGGGCTATATACCATGCTGGGCTGTATTATACTATGCTGGGGGGCTATATACCATGCTGGGCTGTATTATACTATGCTGGGGGGCTATATACCATGCTGGGCTGTATTATACCATGCTGGGGGGGCTATATACCAAGCTGGGCTGTATTATACCATGCTGGGGGGGCTATATACCATGCTGGGCTGTATTATACCATGCTGGGGGGGGCTATATACCATGCTGGGCTGTATTATACCATGCTGGGGGGCTATATACCATGTTGGGCTGTATTATACTATGCTGGGGGGCTATATACCATGCTGGGCTGTATTATACCATGCTGGGGGGGCTATATACCAAGCTGGGCTGTATTATACCATGCTGGGGGGGCTATATACCATGCTGGGCTGTATTGTACCATGCTGGGGTGGCTATATACCATGCTGGGCTGTATTGTACCATGCTGAGCTGTATTATACCATGCTGGGGGGGCTATATACCATGCTGGGCTGTATTATACCATGCTGGGCTGTATTATACCATGCTGGGGGGGCTATATACCATGCTGGGGGGGCTATATACTGTGCTGGGGGGGCTATATACCAAGCTGTGCTGTATTATACCATGCTGGGGGGGGGCTATATACCATGCTGGGGGGCTATATACCATGTTGGGGGGCTATATACCATGCTGGGGGGGCTATATACCATGCTGGGCTGTATTATACCATGCTGGGGGGGCTATATACCATGCTGGGCTGTATTATACCATGCTGGGCTGTATTATACCATGCTGGGGGGGCTATATACCAAGCTGGGGGCTATATACCATGCTGCGGGGGCTATATGCCATGCTGGGCTGTATTATACCATGCTGGGGGGGCTATATACCATGCTGGGGGGGCTATATACCATGCTGGGGGGGCTATATACCAAGCTGTGCTGTATTATACCATGCTGGGGGGTATATACCATGCTGGGGGGCTATATACCATGCTGGGGGGGCTATATACCATGCTGGGCTGTATTATACCATGCTGGGGGGGCTATATACCATGCTGGGCTGTATTATACCATGCTGGGGGGTTATATACCATGCTGGGCTGTATTATACCATGCTGAGCTGTATTATACCATGCTGGGGGGCTATATACCATGCTGGGCTGTATTATACCATGCTGGGGGGGGCTATATACCATGCTGGGCTGTATTATACCATGCTGGGGGGTTATATACCATGCTGAGCTGTATTATACCATGCTGGGCTGTATGATACCATGCTGGGGGGCTATATACCATGCTGGGCTGTATTATACCATGCTGGAGGGGCTATATACCATGCTGGGCTGTATTATACCATGCTGGGGTGGCTATATACCATGCTGGGCTGTATTATACCATGCTGGGGGGGCTATATACCATGCTGGGCTGTATTATACCATGCTGGGGGGTTATATACCATGCTGGGCTGTATTATACCATGCTGGGGGGTTATATACCATGCTGGGCTGTATTATACCATGCTGGGGGGCTATATACCATGCTGGGCTGTATTATACCATGCTGGAGGGGCTATATACCATGCTGGGCTGTATTATACCATGCTGGGGTGGCTATATACCATGCTGGGCTGTATTATACCATGCTGGGGGGTTATATACCATGCTGGGCTGTATCATACCATGCTGGGGGGCTATATACCATGCTGGGGTGGCTATATACCATGCTGGGCTGTATTGTACCATGCTGGGGGGGGCTATATACCATGCTGGGCTGTATTGTACCATGCTGGGGGGGGGTTATATACCATGCTGTGCTGTATTGTACCATGCTGGGGGGTGGCTATATACCATGCTGGGCTGTACTATACCATGCTGGGGGGGGGGGTTATATACCATGCTGAGCTGTATTATACCATGCTGGGGGGGGCTATATACCATGCTGGGCTGTATTGTACCATGCTGGGGGGGGGCTATATACCATGCTGAGCTGTATTATACCATGCTGGGGGGGGCTATATACCATGCTGGGCTGTATTATACCATGCTGGGGGGCTATATACCATGCTGGGCTGTATTATACCATGCTGGGGGGCTATATACCATGCTGGGGGGCTATATACCATGCTGGGCTGTATTATACCATGCTGGGCTGTATTGTACCATGCTGAGCTGTATTATACCATGCTGGGGGGGGCTATATACCATGCTGGGCTGTATTATACCATGCTGGGGGGTTATATACCATGCTGGGCTGTATTATACCATGCTGAGCTGTATTATACCATGCTGGGGGGGGGCTATATACCATGCTGGGCTGTATTGTACCATGCTGAGCTGTATTATACCATGCTGGGGGGGGGCTATATACCATGCTGGGCTGTATTATACCATGCTGGGGGGGGGCTATATACTATGCTGGGCTGTATTATACCATGCTAGGGGGCTATATACCATGCTGGGCTGTATTATACCATGCTGGGGGGGCTATATACCATGCTGGGCTGTATTATACCATGCTGGGCTGTATTGTACCATGCTGAGCTGTATTATACCATGCTGGGGGGGCTATATACCATGCTGGGCTGTATTATACCATGCTGGGGGGTTATATACCATGCTGGGCTGTATTATACCATGCTGAGCTGTATTATACCATGCTGGGGGGGGCTATATACCATGCTGGGCTGTATTATACCATGCCGGGGGGCTATATACCATGCTGGGCTGTATTATACCATGCTGGGGGGGCTATATACCATGCTGGGCTGTATTATACCATGATGGGGGGGCTATATACCATGCTGGGCTGTATTATACCATCCTGGGGGGCTATATACCATGCTCAGCTGTATTATACCATCCTGGGGGGCTATATACCATGCTCAGCTGTATTATACCATGCTGGGGGGGCTATATACCATGCTGGGCTGTATTATACCATGCTGGGGGGGGCTATATACCATGCTGGGCTGTATTATACCATGCTGGGGGGGCTATATACCATGCTGGGCTGTATTATACCATGCTGGGGGGGCTATATACCATGCTGGGCTGTATTATACCATGCTGGAGGGGCTATATACCATGCTGTGCTGTATTATACCATGCTGGGGGGTTATATACCGTGCTGGGCTGTATTATACCATGCTGGGGGGGCCATATACCATGCTCGGCTGTATTGTACCATGCTGGGGGGCTATATACCATGCTGGGGGGCTATATACCATGCTGGGCTGCATTGTACCATGCTGGGGGGCTATATACCATGCTGGGCTGTATTGTACCATGCTGGGGGGGCTATATACCATGGTGGTTGGATTATATCATGCTGGGCTGTATTATACCATGCTGGGGGGGGCTATATACCATGCTGGGCTGTATTATATCATGCTGGGCTGTATTATACCATGTTGGGCTATATACCATGCTGGGCTGTATTATACCATGGTGAGCTATATACCATGTGTTGCTGGGCTATACACTATGTGGCTGTGTTATATATCATGGGGGTACATTTTACATTATATTCTATAAGGGGAGGCTGTGTTATATAATATGGGGGGGGCCACATTAAATTCTATGGGGAGGTGGGCTGTATTATATTCTATTTGGGGCTACATTATATTCTATAGGGGGGCTGTATTATATTTATTATATTCTATGGAGGGGCTACATTATACTATATAAGGGGCTGCATTATATCCTATGAGGGGGTTGCCATATATTCTATGGAGGGGCTGCATTATATCCTATGAGGGGTTTGCCATAATATTCTATGAGGGGGCTGCATTATACTATATGGGGGGGACTGCATTATATTTCTATGGGGGGGTTACATTATATTCTATACAGATATTATATTCAAGCCCTGAATAGACTCAATATTAGATAACAAATAACTAATAACTTTGTTGCCCTACGAAGGGGGAGGGGCGAAACATTTCTTGCACAGGGGCCCACTACAGTCTATGTCCGCCCCAGCACTAGTGTGAACGCAGCCCCTAACCAGGAGCCCCCATACATGCTCCCAATACATTGTATTATCATTACCACAGCACAGGGCACAAGCCCTTCTAGTGAGTTGGGAAAGATCACTGTATGGCAGAGCAGCATAGTCTATATTATGTCTGCAGACTGGTCCCACACAGCACATCCCTCGCTTCCGAGCACGCTCAGTGCCGCAGAACGGATCCCTGCACACGGAAGCACATAGACCCGTGTTCTCCTGGATCCGTGCTCCATAGAGCTCCATGTTATTTCCAGACGTGTAGCCGCGGATCCGTGCGTCTCCCTGCGCCTGCGTGTTTTTCAGATGACACAAAACTGCAGCAAGTTGCGTTTTTGTGGATCTGATAAAATATACAGACACAGCGATCCGTGGGAAAAACGGTGACACCTGGACGCACAGTCCCCATCCGTCACCACTAAAAGTCAATGGAGACGAAAACGGATCCGTGTGCAGCCAAAATATGCGAGTGTGAGACCAGCGTCACCCTATATAATGACTGGGGCTGGACCTGATCTCTCCACAGGTTTTACCTAAAATCACTTTATCTTTCCCTCCCTTAGGGCTCATACTCACTAGCGAGAGACTCGGACGATTCTCGGTGCGAGTCTCTCGCATGGAAACCCGCTGCTGCCGCCCGGCACTGGGACTGGAGGGGGTGACTGCATAGAAGTACATGTATCCGCACGCTCCGCTCCGAGTGCCGGCGGCAGCGCTGGGTTTCCACGCGAGAGACTCGCACGAGAATCACGTCTCTCACAAGTGAGTGTAAGCCGCTAGCAGCAACACCTGCTGCCGTCTGTCCCTCCTCCCGGCAGTGTTGTCCTGAATCCTCCTGGCCCTGCGATCACCGGGATCGTCACATAGCGGCCCTAAACGCTGTAACGGAGGAGGTAGCGCCCCCATTGGCCGCAATGCTACTAACGCATCCAGAATCGGCCTGATGCGTTACTCCATGACGCCCCCTGGAGCGCGCTCCGCAGCATTTGTGGGGGCGTTCCCTCATCCGTTACAGCGTTAGTGCCGCTATGTGACGATCCCGGTGATCGCAGTGTGAACCCGGCCTAACACTATGAGAAGATGATACACCAAACACTGTGCTGCGTCCCTCCTCCTGCACACCATATACTGTCTGTATACGCCAGGGAGGAGGGGCCGGGGGAGTGGGGCTTTATTCGGGACTAAAGGGAACGCACAGGTCACTGCAGATGATGATGATGATGACAATGTGCCGAGTCCCGAGTCCCTGCCATATATGCCACGGAGGAAACTGGCAGAGTATATTTGGGACTGAAGGGTTAACTCCCCTGCAGTTATTCCCAGTGCTCTCCTGACCGCTCCTCCCCCAGATGAGTCACAGTCAGGATTCAGGGCTGATAAACTGCTGAGGCGACAGAAAAAAAAAAAAAAAACAGCTCGTTCACCCTGCAGAGCCGGCTCATTTCATTCACAGCAGGGAGCCGGCTCTTTGAATCGGATCGTTCATGAACGACACATCACTCGTTGAGCCACTCCCGGTATGGAGGGATGAGAGGCCCGGGCAAGTTCGGTTGGGAAATCCCGAGGAGGCGCTGCGGCCTGTGACGCTGTGGATGGCGGCAGTATGGACAGCAGCGGAGGGCCGGGTGGCGACACCGGGCTTCTGCAACAGATCCTGAGCCTCAGCCTTGTCCCGCGGGTCGGGAATTCCACTCTGTGTTCAAAGACTCTGTGCTCCTTCCCAGGTGAGCGGTCACGTGTCCTGGCGGCGGCTAGGACACTAATGACGGGTTACTGAGGGCGACGTAAATGGACGTGTTCTGCAGCCTCTGTGTGCGTAGCAGGATGAGCCAACAGGGGATCTGTCAGTGAGCTCTGCCACTCTCCTCCCTCTGGCTTACCATGTCTCTTTTTCTGTGCTGGTTTATGATCACGTGTGAAAATCCTGGACGACCCCAGTTTTTTGCCACCTAATCTGAGCGCAGGATGATGTAGGGGCAGAGAGCCCGATTCCAGCAATGTCACTATCCTCCATATTCCTGAGCTTTGTGTAACCTTGCACCCACCACTGACTCACCACTTTCTGCCTATGCACAGTGTGCACAGAAAGCTGCCGGTCAGGACTAGCAGATAAAATGGAGCGTGTATCATGAGTGCAGCAAGCGACGCATCTCAGGGATCGGATCTCTGCCCCTACTTCGTGACAGATCCTTTTTGGAAGGTTTTCTTGGCTTCAGGCCCATTTTTTTCTGAGCTTTACTCACCCTCCCTAAGGGTAAGGCTAAGTCTTCACCGCTGCAGACAGTCGCTGAGCTCAGTGATTAGCTGCAGCGCTGTGATGTGTTTTTACGACGAGCTGGCTCCTGAGTGACAATCCGTTTTTCTGTGGGTTCAGTCGGCTCTCGTGCACTTTGCAGGGACGGCGGCGCGCTGGTGTTTCTGTCCTCGCCAGCACCCACTGGGCCGGTGGCGCTCCTCCTGCCCTCTGCCGGTGCGCTCACACTGATCTCCCGTCTGTCCTTGCAGAGATGTGGTATGGCGTGTTCCTGTGGGCACTGGTGTCGTCCCTCTTCTTTCACATCCCCGCCGGACTGCTGGCGCTCTTCACCCTTCGCCGTCACAAATACGGCCGCTTCGTGTCGGTGGGGATCCTGCTGATGGGCATCGTGGGCCCGATCTCTGCCGGGATATTAACAAGTAAGTGGACTGCGCCCCATCATTCCTCATTAATAATGTGAGTCTGCGGCTGTGCAGGAACGTCTCCCTCATTCCCAGGACAGCTAGAAGGTGGGCTGGGACCCTGCGAATCCAAAGGAGTCCAGCGGTCATCCTGTATGCTGCGTTAGCCCTATTGACGTTAATGGGGGCACATCCGGAAGACATTTTCTGGTTACAATAATAAATATGTACACCCTTTTTTTTTTTTTAATTGTTTTTGGCTTACTCTTAAGCTATGGCGAGTTGATGAGTGATCGATCTGTAGGAAGATTGATCTTGTGCCGGCCTGGAGCGGTCCATCAGGGTCTTCTCTGCCGTTATCTTATTAGTACTAAGCCCCCCCATCGGATAGCCTGAGTGGTCTGCCATGGATCGGCACAGTCTACACAGGACTCGAGTCTCGCGTCAGTTAGGAACCTGTGCTGCAGATCAAACCGGGCAACGCAAGTCAGTGACGCCATAAAAAAGGGCAGATTGTGCCCAGATGTCATCAGCGAGCTGGGATTCTCCTACTAGTCAAGCGAAGACTAGTGATGGGCGAGTATACTCCTTGCTCCGGTGTCCTCCGAGTATCTTGGCGTGCTCGGAGATTTAGTGTTTGTCACCTCAGCTGCATGATTCGTGACTTGTAGACAGACTGAATACATGTGGGAATTGCCTGTTTGGCCGGTTTCACATTTGCGCTTCAGGGCGCAGAGACGGCCTGCGCACGGCCGCCGCTAAGCCCCGCCCCTGCCGTGCCTCCACTGGTAGCTCTGCCTCCGGGCGCATGATGCTGCATGTGTCATGCGTCCCCTATCTTCATCACTGAGGACGCAGGCCGTGCGCAGTATGCGTTTGACGGTGCGCCGAGTGCAACCAAATTGCAACAGGTTGCGTTTGGCACTGCTGGTTGGCGCGCCGTCAAAAGGATGCAGGTGCCGCCAAACGCATACTGCACACGGCCTGCGCCCCCAGTGATAAAGATAGGGGACGCATGCAGAGTCATGCGCCCGGAGGCGGAGCTACCGTCGGGGGCGGGGCTTAGCAGCGGCCGTCGCTGCGCCCTGAAGCGCAAATGTAAAACCGGCCTTTGTTAGGGAATCCCCACACATGTATTCAGCCTGTCTAGCAGCCACAAATCATGCAGCTGAGGCGACGAAAACTATATCTCCGAGCACCCCAAAATACTCGGAGGTCACCCGGGCAACGAGGATACTCGCTCATCACTAGCGAGGATGTGTGCGTGTATTTTTCGGATTATAAGACGCACCCCCAAATTTTCAGAAGGAAAATAGGAGAAAAAAAATTAATGTTTCAAATGGGGGTCCGTCTTACAGTCCTGAATTCATCTTACCCGGGGGGGATCGGCAGTGCTGGTGGCAGCAGGAGTCTGGTGATTCTTCCGTTGGTCTGACCCTGCAGGGCGATGATCTCGCTCCCATCCCAGCCTGGTGCGGCAGTTTCGGCGGTGCTCGGTGTTGCGAGGGTCTCCGGCGACTTTATGTAAAAGCCAGAAGCCCCCGCAGTTCTGTTGCAGATTGAGATGTCGGCAACAAGAGCCGAGATCTCAGTCTGCGCAGGCGCCGCCCCCAGCGGCCTTTTTCCCAGAGGCCCGGTTGAGATCTGGGCAACAAGGTCTCGTCCTGAGATCTCGGAGCCGAGGTCTCAGTCTGCACATACGCCTCCTCCACTGGCCGGTTTCCCAGAAGCCCCAACGACGAGGCAGTAGAACTGCGGGGGCTTCGGACTTTCCCATAATGTCGCCCCCCACAGAACCGAGCACTGCCGAAATTGCCGCACCAGGCTAGGAGCGAGATCATCGCCCTGCAGCGCGTCGGACCACCGGCAGAATCGCCCAACTCCTGCTGCCACCACGCTAACTATAAGTACATTCCGACTATAAGATGCACCCCCGTTTTTCCCACCACATTTTTTGGGGGAAAAGTGCGTCTCATAGTCCGAAAAATACGGTATATAGCGGACGCAGCAAGGATTGTAAAACTTGTCACACGGACCGACAGGGGATCCAGCACACTGAAAATAACCTGCACCAATGTCCTCATACAAGAAAAAAACCGTGTGTGTGAAATTGGGCTGAGGCTTTATAGCACAGAATGGTTTTAGATGCAGTATATCTTATTTATTTTTTATTCCAATATTTGTCACATGCTTCTTTTTTTAAAATTTTTTTTTATGCGCTGCATAATTCTTTTAGAGAAGCCGGGAGAGACGCACAAAAAAAATTGGCTTTACCATATCGTGTACTGGAAAATGGGGGGGGGGGGGGGGGAAATTCCAAGTGTGGTGAAATTGCAAAAAAAAAAAAGTGCAATTCCACAGGTGTGTTTTTTTTTTTTTTTTTTTTTTTTTACCATGTTCACTAAATTCTGAAAACTGACCTGCCATTATGATTCTCCAGGTCATTACGAGTTCATGCACACCAAACATGTCTAGGTTCTCTTTTATTTAAGTGATGAAAATAAATTCGAAAAATTTTGGTTTTAAAAAAATTTGCGCCATTTTCCGAGACCATAGCGTCTCCATTTTTCGTGATGTTGGGCTGGTTGAGGGCTTATTTTTGCACATGAAGCTGACGTTTTTAATGATACCATCTTGGTGCAGTGACGTTCTTTTGATCTCCCGTTATTACATTTTAATGCAATATTGCAGCGACCCAAAAAAAATAATTCTGGCGTTTGAATTTGTTTTTCGTCACGCTGTTCAGCAATTGGGTTAATTTTTTTTTTTTTTTTTTTTTATAATCAATAGATCGGGCAATTCTGAACGCCGCGGGTAACAAATGTATGTTTCATTTTTTTGTTTTATTTTGAATGGAGCAAAAGGGCAGTGATTTGAACTTTTTATTTTTTAATATTTTTAAAACTTTTTTTTTTTTAAAATACTTTTTGCATGCTTTGATGGTCTCCATGGGAGACTAGAAGCTACAGTTGTCTGATCGGCTTTGCTACATACAGGCAATGATCGGATCACCTGTATGCAGCAGAATTACTCACTTGCTATGAGCGCTGACCACTGGGTGGCGCTCATAGCAATCTGCTGGAGACCACTGGGTGTCATGCTGACCCATTGGTGACCGCGATCATGTGACGGATTGTTTTACAATACCAACAAAGCCTATGAGATGTCAGAAATCTCATGCACACTGTTCCCCCCCCCCCCCCCCCCCCATCAGGATTTTGTGCTTTGCATGGTTTTTGCATAATGGAGCGTGTCACTGTCATGATCCAGGCCGGGTTTTGTTTCCTGTCTCTTTCCCGGTCTAATCATGTCAAGGGTTAGCTTTTCTCTGCCTTGTTCTGGCTTCAGGCTGGCTATTTCTCTCCACTGCATCCTGCAGGTGGTGTCAGTTATAGTTTCTGCCTATGGCGTGTGTAGCTGACTCTGCTTGTCCTGCTGCTTTTGCTGTCTGAACCCATGTCTTTGGCATATCTGGTACTGACCCATTTGGCTTGCTTCTGACTCTGTGTTTGTTTATTCCTTTTGTACTGTGCTACAGAATAATATTGACCCGGCTTGTTTGATTATTCTGCTGCCACCTGGTGGTGGCCTCACTGCTGCACTACAGGTCTGCTTTTGCTGTGTGCAGTCCTCCCTCCACTCTATTGGCTTGCTTCTACCTGCATTGCAGCAGCGTCACTGTCGCTTCTTTCAGCGGTTTTTCATTAATTGAATAGATGTAAATACTTATGTCCCCCCCAAAAAAATTGAGAAAAGTATTCAAGGAGTGATACCTTTATTGGCTAACCCGAGAAATGATATTTGCAAGCTTTCAAGGCTCTGAAGGCCCCTTCATCAGGCCCATCACTCCTTGAATACTTTTCTCAATTTTTGGGGGGGACATAAGTATTTACATGTATTTTTCTGGCTAACATGGTACCACAATATTATTCTGTATTGTTCACCAATTGAATGGGTGGTGAAAAAACGCAGGTATCAGGTTTTGCTGTGGTTTTTGTGCCAAAACCTGATTCTATGGAATGACTTTTTTTTTTCACTAAAGTTTATCAGCAGGACCAAGAGCCTAATGTAGCATGCCACAACACGAGAAAAAACGGCTTTTTTTTCTGCCGCTTCTTTCCTGCCAAGAGATCAGATTTTGCTGCTGAAAAAATGCCCAGTGTGAACTTTCCCTAAGCAGGAAATCTGAAGGTTCACTTTCCATATTTTGGTTTGTGTTTTACGAGTGCCTGTAACATGGAGAGTGGGGGCGTTCATCGCTCATTCCTCTTTTAATTTGCTTTTTCTGAAAGTTAACTTTTTAAAGGGGTTTATCAGGAATAGGTTTCTTCAGCATATCGGCTTGTGTAGGGTTGAAATAATTAAGTGCTGATACTCCAGTGACGCGCCTCTGTAGTGGTCCCCAACCAGTGGCTTCCAGCTCTGAGCTGTATCTGTGTCCTCAGGGGGCATTATTTCTTGTACTTCTTATTGAGGAGGGTCCTCAAGGGGCATTGCTACTTGTAAAGGGGACAGTGTTACCTTTGTAAGGGGGCGCTTAGGCCATTACCACTTTCTATAAGAGGCTTTTGGAAGATTGTTCCTTTTATAAATGGGCGCTTGGGGCATTGCCACTTGAGAATGGGGGGGGCACTTGGGGAATTGCCACTTGAGAATGGGGGGGGGCACTTGGGGAATTGCCACTTGAGAATGGGGGGGGCACTTGGGGAATTGCCACTTGAGAATGGGGGGGGCACTTGGGGA
This sequence comes from Dendrobates tinctorius, assembly GCF_039654945.1. NCBI lineage: Eukaryota > Metazoa > Chordata > Amphibia > Anura > Dendrobatidae > Dendrobates > Dendrobates tinctorius. Next base: position 13,173,033 of record NW_027361715.1, read on the forward strand.
ATTGCCACTTGAGAATGGGGGGGGGGCACTTGGGGAATTGCCACTTGAGAATGGGGGGGGGGCACTTGGGGAATTGCCACTTGAGAATGGGGGGGGGGCACTTGGGGAATTGCCACTTGAGAATGGGGAGGGGGCACTTGGGGAATTGCCACTTGAGAATGGGGGGGGGGGGCACTTGGGTCATTGCCACTGGAGAATGGGGGGGGCACTTGGGGCATTGCCACTGGAGAATGGGGGGGGGCGCGCTTGGGGCATTGCCACTGGAGAATGGGGGGGGCGCGCTTGGGGCATTGCTATACTTGATAGGGCTGGCACTCTCGGGGCTTCTAAGATTTCTTTGCTTAGAATGTGGCTTGTGACCCTCTGAGCTGAATGTGGCTACAATGGTGAGGAAGGCTGGCGACTAGTGTTGAGCGATACTTTCCGATATTGAGAAATACCGGATCGGCCCGATACCCAAAAAGTATCGGGTATCACTGTTTCCGATACCGGAAACCCCATTCAAGTCAATGAGACAGAAATATCGGAATTAAAAAAAACCCCCTTTCTTTCCTTGCACATCCAGTTCGGGAGGGGGGAAGAGTGTGGGCGGACACTGTGCGTGTCTGTGTGTTTGGGCCTGCTGGGGGGTCTGTTTGGGCCTGCTGGGGGGTCTGTTTGGGCCTGCCGGGGGGGTCTGTTTGGGCCTGCCGGGGGGGTCTGTTTGGGCCTGCCGGGGGGGGTCTGTTTGGGCCTGCCGGGGGGGGTCTGTTTGGGCCTGCCGGGGGGGGTCTGTTTGGGCCTGCCGGGGGGGGTCTGTTTGGGCCTGCCGGGGGGGGTCTGTTTGGGCCTGCCGGGGGGGGTCTGTTTGGGCCTGCCGGGGGGGGTCTGTTTGGGCCTGCCGGGGGGGGTCTGTTTGGGCCTGCCGGGGGGGGTCTGTTTGGGCCTGCCGGGGGGGGTCTGTTTGGGCCTGCCGGGGGGGGTCTGTTTGGGCCTGCCGGGGGGGGTCTGTTTGGGCCTGCCGGGGGGGGGTCTGTTTGGGCCTGCCGGGGGGGGTCTGTTTGGGCCTGCCGGGGGGGGGTCTGTTTGGGCCTGCCGGGGGGGGGTCTGTTTGGGCCTGCCGGGGGGGGGTCTGTTTGGGCCTGCCGGGGGCCGTGTGCGTGCGTGCGTGCAGGTATCGTCCGATGGGACTACAAGTTTCATCGGGCGATGCCTGCTACAATGACAGTGATTGACACATTTGCCAACGATGGGACAGTAGTAGTCCCATCATCCGGCTAATGTGTTGAATGTAAAAAAAATTTACAATTTTAAGCGTGCCCTGAAAACGCATTTATTCAGACTGGCCTATCGCCTCAACACATTAACCTAATCTATCCCTGTGTGGCACAGCCAAAAGTTTTACCATAACAAGGTTCCCCGCATCATGTTCCCACATGCTTTATGCATCCATTAGCCCTCTGTGTCTGTACTGATACACACTTAACATTATGGCTGGTCCATACAATCAGCGCAACTGTTACCACCCACCTTTCGTGTCTACCTCTTTCCTCATAGACTGTAAGCTTGCGAGCAGGGCCCTCATTCCTCTTGGTATTTGTTATAATCTACTGTATGTGATTATTGTTATGCTGTAATGTCTATTGTCTGTACAAATCCCCTCTGAAATGTAAAGTGCTGCGGAATATGTCGGCGCTATAAGAATAAAAGTTATTATTATTATTAAAAAAAAACAAAACATACATACTACCTACATACATACTTCATATATACTACATTCATACTACATAATACATTCATACAGCATACATACATATACACTGTGTTCCAAATTATTATGCAAATGATATTTTTCTCTGATTTTCCTAAATAGTCGGTACAAATGACAGTCAGTCTAATAAAAGTCATCACCCGTTAGAGTATACATCAAATTTTATTGAAGAAACCTCCCAATGATAACAGTATAATCTCCAAGATGATTAAAAACTCAAATTGCACTGTTCCAAATTATTAGGCACAGTAGAATTTCTAAACATTTGATATGTTTTAAAGAACTGAAAATGCTCATTTGTGGAATTTGCAGCATTAGGAGGTCACATTCACTGAACAAAAAAGCTATTTAACTCCAAAACATCCTAACAGGCCAAGTTACATGTTAACATAGGAACCCTTCTTTGATATCACCTTCACAATTCTTGCATCCATTGAAATTGTGAGTTTTTGGAGAGTTTCTGCTTGGATTTCTTTGCATGAAGTCAGAATAGCCTCCCAGAGTTGCTGTCTTGATGTGAACTGCCTCCCACCCTCATAGATCTTTTGCTTGATGATACTCCAAAGGTTCTCCATAGGGTTGAGGTCAGGGGAAGATGGTGGCCACATCATGAGTTTATCTCCTTTTATGCCTATAGCAGTCAATGACTCAGAGGTATTCTTTGCAGCATGAGATGGGGCATTGTCATGTATGAAGATGATTTTGTTCCTGAAGGCATGTTTCTGCTTCTTATACCATGGAATACAGCTGTCAGTCAGAAACTCTATATACTTTGCAGAGGTCATTTTCACACCTTCAGGAACCTTAAAGAGCCCTACCAGCTGTTTCCCCATGATTCCGGCCCAAAACATGACTCTTCCACCTCCTTGCTGATGTCGCAGCCTTGTTGGGACATGGTGGCCATCCACCAACCATCCACTACTCCATCCATCTGGACCATCCAGGGTTGCTCGACACTCATCAGTAAACAAGACTGTATGAAAATTAGTCTTCATGTATGTCTGGGCCCACTGCAACCATTTCTGCTTGTGAACACTGTTCAGGGGTGGCTGAATAGTAGATTTATGCACCACAGCAAGCCTTTGAAGGATCCTACACCTTGAGGTTCGAGGGACTCCAGAGGCACCAGCAGCTTTAAATATCTGTTTGCTGGTTTGTAATGGCTTTTTAGCAGCCGCTCTCTTAATCCGATGAACTTGCCTGGCAGAAACCTTCCTCATTCTGCCTTTATCAGCACAAACATGTCTGTGCTCAGAATCCACCACAAATCTCTTAACAGTACGATGATCACGGTTACATTTTTGGGAAATATCTAATGTTTTCATCTCTTGACCAAGGCATTGCACTATTTGATGCTTTTCAGCAGCATAGAGATTCTTTTTCTTTCCTAAATTCCTTGAAACCTGTGCCCTGCTTAATAATGTGGAACATCATTCTTAAGTAGTTTTCCTTTAATTGAGCTCACCTGGTAAACTAATTATCACAAGCATTTGAGATTGATTTCAGTGATCCAAAGAGCCCTGATACACAATACCATCTATGAGTTTATTTGAAAAACAAAAAATTACATCTTTATGACACTTAAATCCAATTTGCATAATTTGGAACACAGTGTATACAACATTCATACTACATATATACAACATTCATACATACTACATACATACTTCATATATACTACATTCATGCAACATACATATGCTACTTTCATACAGCATACATACTACATATATACAAAATTCATACTACATACATACTTCATATATACCAGATTCATACAACATATATATATATATATACACACTACAATCATACAACATACATGCTACAGGCATGCTTCATACAATACATTCATACAGACATACATTACCTATAAAATAGAGTACACACTCACCATCACTTGTCACTTTGATCCCTGAAGCCAGTGTCATCTGTAAAAAAAAAAAAAAAATATGAAAATAACAAACAACCTATATACTCCCTGATCCGCAGAAATCCACGAGTGTCCCACACCGATCTCCTGTGGAGAACAGCAGCATCAGCTGATGCGACCGCTCTCTAGGGGGCTCCAGGAATACAATGACGGGAGGTAGGTATCCTTCCGCACTGTATTCCTCCGCCACTGTAAAAAAAAAAATAGTCCCTAGTCTCACTTTTGGCATTGCTGTGTGAGAAAGTTCCCACACAGCTTTTGCGACTAGTAAACTATAGTAACCTCTCAGTGATGCGCTGCAGGAGATCGTCGTGGGACACTCGTGGATTTCTGCGTATCAGGGAGTATATTGGTTGTTTTTTTTTCATATTTTTTACAGTGAGATGACACTGGCTTCGGGGATCAAAGTGACAAGTGATGGTGAGTATGTACTGTTATATGTATTGCATGTTGTATGTATTATGTAGTATGTATGTTGTATGAATGTAGTATATATGTAGTATGTATGTTGTATATATGTAGTATGTATGTTGTGTGAATGTAGTATATATGAAGTATGTATGTTGTACGAATGTTGTATGTATGTAGTATGCATGATTGTATGAATGTTGTATATATGTAGTATGAATGTTGTATATATGTAGTATGAATGTTGTATATATGTAGTATGTATGTTGTATATATGTAGTATGTATGTTGTGTGTATATATGTAGTATGTATGGTGTGTATATATGTAGTATGTATGTTGTGTATATATGTAGTATGTATGTTGTGTATATATGTAGTATGTATGTTGTGTATATATGTAGTATGTATGTTGTGTATATATGTAGTATGTATGTTGTGTATATATGTAGTATGTATGTTGTGTATGTATGTAGTATGTATGTTGTGTATGTATGTATGTAGTATGTATGTTGTGTATGTATGTATGTAGTATGTATGTTGTGTATGTATGTATGTAGTATGTATGTAGTATGTATGTAGTATGTAGTATATATGTAGTATGTATGTTGTGTATATATATATATTTTTTTTTACATTCAACACATTAGCCGGATGATGGGACTACTACTGTCCCATCATTGGCTAATGTGTCAATCACTGTCATTGTAGCAGGCATAGCCCGATGGGACTTGTAGTCCCATCGGACAATACCTGCGCACACACACAAGACCCGCGGCAGGCCCGCACAGACCGCACATCATGATGACATCATTTCAGCAGCCAATCACAGCCACAACACTGGCTCATTGCATTATGGGGACTTCCGATTCCGGTATCCGATATTGAAAAATATCGGTACTCGGTATCGGAATTCCGATACAGCGAATATCGACCGATACCCGATATTTGCAGTATCGGAATGCTCAACACTACTGGCGACCCTTGATTTATAGGGCACAGCTGTGACGGCATGACTGCAGCCAATCCCTGAGCTCAGCTTCTCTTCTGATTCAGACGGGTCAAGCCTTTGAGTGGAGTGATTGGCTGCAGCTATAAATACTTGAATGCTACTCCCTATCGGAGCAACTAATGGCACCCTCATATTGGTGTATATATCTGGCATATTCTTATGATAGTTTTTTGGCCATTGACACTTTTAGAGCTTCAATCTGCCACTGTCATTTTCTTTTGTAGGTGCCGCCATTGCTGGGGTCTACAGAGCCGCCGCCAAGGAAATGGTCCCTCTCGTCGCTCTGGTCTTTGGCGTTGGACAGACTTTCTGTATGCTTGTCATTTCCTTCTTAAGGATTTTAGCGACTTTGTAACCTAATCCATCAATACCTTCCGGACCTCCAACGATGCACATCGTGACTGGACTTGGCTTTGAATGATGCAAGCTCCACATCAGAGCTGCGCAGTCGTGTCTGTATTACAATGGAGTTTGATTGTCTCATTACCTTCACACAAGTCCTCCTAGAAGGCCGGTCACCACGGTGGCCCTGGATGAGCCGATGCCAGCAAGTTCAGCTCTGAATTTTAGAGACTAGAGTGCAGTTAGGATTTCTGGTCCTGGTGGGTCTGTACCTGGGCTATGGTAGTGTGACAGATGAGGGGCTTCTAGGGTCTAACGCCCGGCTACACTGTGGGGTACATACATTGGGGCTCATGCCCCAAAGACTTGTGTGCTGGGGAGGAAAGTCTTGGGGTAAATTTGCACGGTTGGAAGATCTGCCGAATGTTAACTTCGCATTGAAAATATTTGCATAAATCCTCAGAATGTCTGTTTTATGCTGCAAAATCCACACAATTCAGAGCAAATATTTCTGCTGTGAATAATCTGCAGCTGATGTGTCCCATGTGGACGTGTATCTGTGCCTCCCTGTTTTTGTTAGGGAGCTTTTCTTATATTGTAATTAACCCTTTCTAACCTCAGTTACGGCACTTTCCATTTGTCAGACCTGTCATTTTAAAAGAATTTTAACTTTTTACTCAGTTGATTTTTTTTTTTTTTTTTTTGTTATTGGGATTGCAATGAGACCGGGAGTGCGTTCTGCACAGAATCTCTCCCAGTGTTTGTTGGTGGCCAAAGAATTTTAATATTTTATTCTCTCTGGTTTCTGAAAAAAAATAAGAATGTTTCTAACTGTTGCAAAAACTCCCAGGATAACTTTAGAGATGGATAAGTAACGTGTGATCATTTTTTCTGTATTTATTTGAAATTGGCAGCGACATTAAAGGGCCACCGGATCTAAAGTGCGAGACGATGCTCAATGCATCTATAGGCTCCCATACACATTGGACCAATGTTGGCCGAGACCACCGATTAGATGGGTTTGGCCGACACTCCAAAGTCTGTCGTGGTGACAACCAACTGGTTGTCGGATCGAGCATGTCCAATTTTGGAGACAAACCGCCGGCAGAGATGTCTTTCGGCGGCTTTCTCGTAGAGGACACAGGAGCACTCGACCAGCAGACGGGAGACATGGGTGAAGCACCATTCAGCCGGCAGCCATGTAATGTGTATGGCCGATCTTACATAGATGAATCAGGGTGAAACGCCCCTTGTCAGAGCTACGCTCTCCGTAGCATTTCCATGTAGCCTACGACATGATCTGTGTGTACATAACATTGTGAATGTTTAGGCAGATCCTCCTGTATATTAGAACTTGCACTTTACGATGAGACGTCTTTTTCTGGAGATGCTTTTTTGAGGATTTCAGATTTGGGACTTTCTCTCGGTAAATGCATGTAATTCTATTGATTTTTATATCCTTTATACATTGTAATATTTGACTACTATATATGCAATTCCTAAAACAAATTCAAGATCCATTTGTGGCCAGCAGAGGTATCGGATGGGAATTCTGCCCGGACTTTATTCCTCCTGCACCTCAGATGTAGGTCTTTTTTTGGCCGTATGTCCACACCGGACCATCTTGTGGTCTGTATTTCTCTGCTGCATCAACAGATTTGTTCTAAAATTCATTCTAGTCACTAATAAGACCTGTACAGAGCTTAGTGTCCGGCATTGGATTATGCTCCTGGCCTGAGCTCATATCGGGCTGTCAAGGTTGGGTCAGGAGCCCTGTAGCCAGTAGTCCATGTAGTCCTTACCCTTAGGTTCGGGGTCACACCACCATTCTTCTCTTATCCAAGATAATTGTCCCAATTATGCTGATCACACTGTAATCAGACTGATCGGGGGGACGAGTCTGATCTGTCAAAATGACAGCTGGCACTGTTCTGATTTTTTTTACGGTCGTGCAAGAGCCCTTATCGTGACCCAGGGATGTGTCAATGCGGGCTAAGAGTAGATAAGCCAAGTGTAGATCACTGATTACTATTAGTGTGATAGAGCTGCTCACACTGTGCACGGTTTTTTTGTTGCAATTGATGCATAAATGCATAATTTTGGGCTCAATGTTCCAGAATCGTTGCATTTTTGTACTCCAATTGCAGCAAAAATAACACAATCTATGTGGTAGCGGTCATAGACTTGGACCACATATGCCTAAAATAGGTTAAATGAATTGTAATCTATTACTCCCCTACCCAACCCAGGACACACGTGCATGATCGTTTCACCCCAGTGTGCACTTAGTGGGGAAAAAGGCAGCTTCTCTTGGAGCAGAGGATCAAGCTTGTAAATGTCCTATTGACATGAAATAACCAGACAAGACCCCAAAAATTCTACTTTGCCTTCAGGGAATTTTTATGGCTTACCAAAGCACCCAGAAAAACTAGCGCTTGTTGCCCTAGGATCGCCTAAACTATGCTCATTCCCTGTAACACCTGTTCCCTAATTATTTACCCATCTAAATGCAGCACTAAGACCCCGGACAGATGATGTCAGGGAAGATTGGGATCTGTTTTCTGACTGCTAATCTTTTTGTGCTTGGCGAGATAATCCACTGCTAGAGGAGTCTGGACGCGGCTCTCTCATAACACAGGAACACTCGGTAAAGGCGAGCGCTCCTGTGTACGAAGGAGTCCGGAGAATGTTGCTGTCCAAACCAACCATCATTGCCCGACAGCCGTCATTCGGCAGAGCTTTCCTAATCGCATAATATGTGATATCTTTTTCTTGGTTCGGCTGAGGATTAGTTTTAAACATACGGAACACCCTTTACAGGTTTTTATAAATGTGACCTCGTCCTCCTGCTCCCACATTTGGTCAATGTCTTGATATAATAAATTTTTGTACTTGGGTTGACACCGATCTCTATTGCACCAGCAGGCATCTACCGGACGATACAGGTAACATGTTGGGCTATTGGGCTGTGGCAGATTTTTGGTGCTGTTTGGTCCTAGTTCTACCTCAAAAATCTGCAACAGATCACTATATAATGCTTGTGAGTGGGGCTGTAAAATCCTCTCCCATGTACAGCAGAATTTGAGAACATGAGCTGAGGATTTTAATATCTTTATTTAATGTCTGTTTTATTATTAATCAGAATCTGCCACAAATTATTCCCACCAGTATGCAAGAGGTAAAATCTGTGCCCAAACCGTTGTGAGACTCATGGAGCTGGTGATTTTTTTTTTTTTTTTGCCAACTGAAATTGTACTTTGCCTGTTGCCCACCTTAAGTACCTATCATTTGCTTAATTGTGTTAAATACCTTGTAAAAAAAAAACCTCTTCTGATGCTGTCGCTTTTTTCCGCTTTGCACTGAGTCACTCCATTGCAGAGATATTCACAATTGTTGCTTTTGGATCACACCATGTGAAATCTCTGCTTGCAGACCAATTTGCAGGGTTTTTTTGCAGTCTTTTCTGGGGGTGTGCACTTTTACCCCTCTCTACTAGACACTGCCAATCATCGCTCGGCATTATCTGAGACTGTTAAACTGCTAGATCAACTGCTTAATTGTGATTGCCATCATCTGGGGGAGGGGTGAAAGATTACACCCCCAGAGAAGAATCTGTAGAAACGCCCAGATGCACTACAAGCAGAGATTTCACATGCTGCGCTCCAGAAGAAGCAACTGTGAATATCTCTGTAATGGCGCAACGCAATTCAAAACAGAAAAAAAGCAGCAGGATCAGAAGTGTGCAGGGATCTTTACAAGATATCTAGCTAAATATATATAAAAAAAAATTTTAAAGCGGGTGAGAGGTCCTCTTTAATAGTCCAGAAGCAGTGTTGTTTTGGATGTAAAGACAGGACTATCAATCCATAGAGGCACAAACTTTATTTTTCTGTAAGTTGTATTACCGATGTTGCTCTTTAGGCTGATTTTTAGGCTTGCTCCGGTTCCAATGTAAATTATTGGATAATTGAAGGTCACGTCTACAAAGCATAGTCTTAATTTACTTAGATGCTGGAGCCATTAATGTAGTTTTCTATGTCACCACTTTACGCACCTTTACGTCATACTTTGACCAATTGTTCCTTTAACCTTTTAGAGGGGTCGTTTCAAAAGGTAAAAGTTTTATTTTTCTACTAATATTTCTAATATTGGTGTTACTGTGTTTATATAATAATTAAAATGTTTGGCTAATATATGTGTGTCCTGCTTCATCTACTCTGGTGGCTTGCGATATTGGATGTGATAATTAGAAATCTCACTGGTGGTCCCACCACATATTTTACAGCAAGGTAAAACGATACTCATCAAAAATGCTAAGAGGAGTATTCTTAGCCACAAGGAGTGTGTGTAATTTGTAGAAACATGAGGTTGTAATGTTTTTTGTGCAGAAGTTTAGCAGTGCTGAAATACTCCTTTTCAGGGAAGAGTCAGACGACAGTATAACTTTGGCGAGGATTGCAAGACAATGCGGAGACTGGCCGGCGGCTCTCCTCACCCAATCATGACATCTGCATAGAAATACCTGTGACGCTCTTGGCGGGAGAGGCACAGGCCAGTCCGAATATTGTGTTGCAATCCTTGTCTTAGGCCGGTTTCACATTTGCGTTCCCGGGCGCAGCGACGGCCTGCGCACGGCCGCCGCTAAGCCCCACCCCCTGCTGCGCCTCCGCCGGTAGCTCTGCCTACCGCCTCATGACGCTGCATGCGTCCTGCGTCCCCTATCTTTATAACTGGGGACGCAGGCCGTGCGTAGTATGCGTTTGGCGGCGCATGTGTCCTTTTGACGGTGTACCGAGCACATCCAAATTGCAACTGGTTGCGTTTGGCGTTGGTCGGCGCACCGTCAAAAGGACGCATGCGCCGCCAAACGCATACTGCGCATGGCCTGCGTCCCCAGTGAAAAAGATGGGGTACGCATGCAGCGTCGCTACCGGCGGAGGCGTGGCAGGGGTGGGGCTTAACGGCGGCCGTGCGCAGGCCGTCGATGAGTCCGGGAACGCAAATGTGAAACCAGCCTTAGTTATACGGCCATCTGACTCAAAAAATTTTTTGCTTTTACTCAGCCTGGGAGAGGTCAAAGATTTCTCCAACATGATCTTATCAGTCTTTTAAAGGGAAACTGTCACCCTTTTTTTCGGCTTGCAGCTGCCGGCATAGACATCGGGGACTTATCTACAGCATTCTGTAATGCTGTAGATAAGCCTCCAATGTAACCTGAAAGATAAGAAAAACACGTTATATTATACTCACCGGGGTGGGCGGTCCGGTGGGCGTTGCGGTCCGGTCCGACGCCTCCCTTCTTCATGCAATGACGTCCTCTTCTCCCGTCCTGTAATGGCTGCGGCGCAAGCGCACTGCTCTGCCCTGTTGAGGGCAGAGCAGAATTCTGCAGTGCGCAGGCGCCGGACCTCTCCCGACGCCTGCGCACAGTAGTGCGCTTGCGCCGCAGCCATTTCAGGACGGGAGAAGAGGATGTCATCGCATGAAGGGAGGCGTCGGACCGTAACGCCCACCCCGGTGAGTATAATATAACGTGTTTTTCTTATCTTTCAGGTTACATCGGAGGCTTATCTACAGCATTACAGAATGCTGTAGATAAGCCCCCGATGTCTATGCCGGCAGCTGCAAACCGAAAAAAGGGTGACAGATTCCCTTTAAGCTCACTGGGTGAGATGTTTTCACAAAGCCACAAGTCAAGATGGATAGACTGCAGCCATTGGGTTAATCCTTATGGCTAGAGGAGGGTTAACCGGCAGACCTTTGGGTATGCCGGAATCATTAGAATTGCAATATGACAGCACGGTGTGAATGGATGGTGGTGCACTCCAAACAAACTGACCTCGAAGCTCAATATTAAGACCTAGAGGCCTACAGAGATATTGTCACGGTCAAACGTTGGGGAAACTTGTAAAACCTGACATGGAGCACAACAAGGATTCGTGGCCATAGGTGAAGGGAGTGGAGCCTGGCCCAGCAAGAACAAGTGTATGATACAGTTTTTCTGTTCCACTCAAATTTCTCACCTCCTTGTGTAAACGGACCAGTAAACAAGCGCTGATCAGCTCCTATTTAGCTGTTCTGCAGTAGTTACAAGGTGAAAATTCACACATCGAAATTACCCATTAACTATATGTAATGTGGCCTTTCCTAGGCAGATGTGGAAAACACAGCAACGTGATGCTGCACATTGGTGGTGCCCACAAGAAATCACTCATCGTGCATAGCTCTAGTCTTCATAGTACTGAATTTCCTGTACATGGAATTCAAAGCAGTCCAGGAGCTCATGGACTGAAATCCAGCTGAAACGCGTGCTAGTTGGATTTGTGCTTATTGACTTAAAAGCCTGATTCATCAGTACCTGAGGACCAGGATCTCTTTGAATTCTGTAACTTTTCAATGGCTTATTGAATTGTAAAATGTGTTACTTTCCAATTGTTAAAAATTCAGATAATTGATAAACACCAGTGACTTTCTCACTGGTCTTGATGAGGCATGTAGGACTCCGTTGCTACTAATTCCTTGTGACGTGCACGCCTCTTATTGAGTCAGGAGCATCTGACGAGTGACAGTGACTGAAGTAAGATTTCTGGCATAAGAAACAACAGCACGTCATCAATTAAACAAGCTGTGGTGTCCCTCCACCTGTTCGTTTTGGCGGAGCTGGGAGAAAAGGGTGTGAGAACGCGAAAAGTCCCAACATTTTTGTGCAACTCCAGGTTACGCTGCAATTTTGCGTAATTTCAAAGCAAATTTTGCCAGAATTTTAGCAAGTTGATTAATTAATTGGTACATTAATATATTCACAGCCATTAAAACTTACCAATAGGCTATTTATTTCTAAAAAAAAATAATTTTTAAATTCCTTTGCAATGAGTTGCATGTTGTGTTCCAACTTTTTAGGGAAGTGAACAGTCACTTCAGAGCCAGTGACTTTGGTTTCAGGGATTTTAGAAGAGTACTTTGTACTAAAGCACTGATTGTTTTGGGTATAATCCCCATTATGAAAATGTGCTCCGTTATTGACAATGGCATCCAATATACATCTTGTCTCATGTATGCAATCCTTGACCAGACACTAGAGGGTGCATCCTGTGGTGCCAGATGTGTGCAATGTTAGACATTTGGAAGCCTTGGTTCTGAACAGCTTGCAGCACTGAGATGTGGAGTTTGCTAATCACGGGCATGTGCTTGCTGGGCTGGATATGGGGGAGGATGTGGTAGCATGGGCTGCAGGACAATTTGGCACCTAGGTGGGTGACAAGAGTGAGGGAGGCTAGTCCTGATCTGGCACACCGCAACAAGTTTGCAGATGACAGTTGTGTCCATACAGGAGTAGCGCTGCAGGAAAATGTGTCCTCAAAGGCAGGAGAGTGTCTACTGTGGTAAGGGGGGAAATAGCGTAGGCCAGGACAGACAGGTGCTGGTAGTGGGGAATTCCATTATTAGGGTAATGGCAATCTGTCTCAAAGACCGGATTCATCGAGCCATGTGTTGTGTTCCTGTCATTCGAGATTGTCACATCACTGATTGGGTTGACTTAACTGGGATGGATTGGTGAGAACCCAGTGGTCATGGTATACATCGGAACCAATGACAAAGATAGAGATGAGTGGGAGGTCCTTTACCCCTTCCTGACATCAGACGTACTATCCCGTCCATGGGACCCAGGCCCCTATGCCCATGGACGGGATAGTACGTCTCAGCGATAAGCAGCGCCCACGTGGTGAGCGACGCTGATCGCGGCCGGGTGTCAGCTAATTATCACAGCTGACACACGGCACAATGTGTCAGGGACGGTCACGGACCGCCCCCGACATGTTATCCCCTTGCACACCGCGATCAAACATGATCGCGGTGTACCAGGGGTTAAAGGGAAGCATCGGCAGGGAGGGGGCTCCCTCCGTGCTTCCCTGAACCCCCAACGGCAGAGCAATGTGCAGCGCTGCTGCGGGGGGCTCCTTCCCTGCAGGCCCCCGAATCCAAGATGGTGACGGGGGCCTGCAGGGAGCCGGCTTCCTCAGTGCCTGCAAAGCGCAGGCATGAGGAAGTCTGCAGCAGTGCCTGTGACAGATCGCTGATCTGTCACAGTGATCTGTGATGTGACAGATCAGCGATCTGTCACAGGACAGTGATGTCCCACCTGGGACAATGTAATAAAGTTGAAAAAAAAAAAAAGTGTTAATTTTTTTTAAAAAAAATCGCCAAATTTAGAAGAAAAAAAAATTCCCTCAATAAATCCATTTTTTTTGGAAAAAAAGACCCAAGAGTACACATTATTAGGTATCACCGCGTCCGTAACGACCCGCCCTATAAAACTGTCCCATTAGTTAACCCCTTTAGCGAATCCCATAAAAAACGAAGCAAAAAATTATTTATCATACCGCCAAACAAAAAGTGCAATAACGCGCGATCAAAAAGACACATATAAATATCCATGGTACCGCTGAAAACGTCATCTTGTCCCGAAAAAAACGAGCCGCCACACAGCATCATCAGCGAAAAAATAAAGTTATAGCTCGCAGAATAAAGCAATGCAAAAATAATAATTTTTTATATAAAATTGTTTTCATTGCATAAAACCGACAAAACATAAAAAAGACCTAAATGAGGTATCGCTGTAACCGTACTGACCCGAAGAATAAAACCGCTTTATCAATTTTACCGCACGCGAAACGGTGTAAATGCACTCCCCAAAAGAAATTCATGAAACGCTGGTTTTTGTTCATGCTGCGTCCCAAAAATCGGAATAAAAAGCGATCAAAAAAATGTCATGTGCCCAAAAATGGTACCAATAAAAACGTCAACTCGTCCCGCAAAAAATAAGATACGGAAAAATTATAGCTCTCACTATGTGGTGATGCAAAAACTATTTTTACAATAAAAAGCGTCTTCTAGCGTGCGACAGCTGCCAAACATAAAAACCGCCATAAATAGTAAATCAAACCCCCCGTTATCACCCCCCTAAGTAAGGGAAAAATAATAAAATTAAAAGAAAATGTATTTATTTCCATTTTCCCGTTAGGGCTGAGATTAGGGGTGTGTTGGGGTTAGAGTTGGAGTTAGAATTGGGGGTTTCCACTGTTTGGGCACATCAGGTGCTCTCCAAATGCAACATGGCGTCTGATCTCAATTCCAGCCAATTCTGAGTTGAAAAAGTCAAATGGTGCTCCTTCCCTTCCAAGCTCTGCCATGCGCCCAAACAGTGTTTTACTCCCACATATAGGCTATCAGCCTACTCAGGACAAATTGCAAAACAACTTTTGGGGTCCAATTTCTCCTGTTACCCTTAGGAAAATAAAAAATTGGCAAAAATATCATTCTTGTGGAAAAAAATGATTTTTTTATTTTCACGCCCAGGCGTTATAAACTTCTGTGAAGCCCTTGGGGGTTCAAAGTGCTCACCACACATCTAGATAAGTTCTGTGGGGGGTCTAGTGTCCAAAATGGGGTCACTTGTGGGGAGTTTCAATAGTTTAGGTAGATCAGGGGCTCTCCAAACGCACATGACACCCGCAGACCATTCCATCAAAGTCTGCATTCCAAAACATCACTACTTCCCTTCCGAGCCCGGACGTGTGCCCCTAAAATAGTTTTCTCCCACATATGGGGTATCAGTGTACTCAGGACAAATTGGACAACAACTTTTGGGGTCCAATTTCTTCTGTTACCCTTGGGAAAATAAAAAATTGGGGACTAATTGATCATGTTTGTGGAAAAAATACGATTTTTTTATTTTCATGCCCGGGCATTATAAATTTCTGTGAAGCCCTTGGGGGTTCAAAGTGCTCACCACACATCTAGATAAGTTCCTTAGGGGGTATAGTTTCCAAAATGGAGTCATTTGTGGGGGATTTCCACTGTTTAGGTACATTAGGGGCTCTCCAAAGGCAACAAGACACCCGCAGACCATTCCATCAAAGTCTGCATTCAAAAATGTCACTACTTCTATTCCGAGCCCCGACATGTGCCCATACAGTAGTTTTCTCCCACATATGGGGTATCAGCGTACTCAGGACAAATTGGACAACAACTTTTGTGGTCCAATTTCTCCTGGTACCCTTGGGAAAATAAAAAAATTGATGACTAAAAATCATGTTTGTGGAAAAAATACGAATTTTTTATTTTCACGCCCGGGCGTTATAAACTTCTGTGAAGCCCTGGAGGGGTCAAAGTGCTCACCACACATCTAGATAAGTTCCTTGGGGGTCTAGTTTCCAAAATGGTGTCATTTGTGGGGGGTTTCCACTGTTTTGGTACATCGGGCTTTCCAAACGCGACATGGTGTCAGATCTCAATTCCTGCCAAAAACGTCAAATGGCGCTGCTTCCCTTCCGAGCTCTGCCATGCGCCCAAATAGTGGTTTACCCCCACATGTAAGGTATCAGCATACTCAGGACAAATTGCACAATAACTTTTAGGGTCCTGTTACCCTTGGAAAAATAAGAATTGAGGGTGAAAAGATCATTTTTGTGAAAAAAATATGATTTTTTAATTGTACGGCTGTATGTTATAAACTTCTGTGAAGCCCTTGTGGGTTCAAAGTTCTCACCACATATCTAGATAAGTTCCATGGGGGGTCTAGTTTCCAAAATGGGGTCACTTGTGGGAGGTTTCCACTGTTTAGGTACATCAGGGGCTCTCCAAACGTGACATGGCGTCCGATCTGAATTCCAGCCAATTTTGCATTGAAAAAGTCAAACGGCGCTCCTTCCCTTCTGAGGTCTGCCATGCGCCGAAACAGTGGTTCCCCCCACATATCAGGTATCAGCGTACTCAGGAAAAATTTCACAATAACTTTTGCAGTCCAATTTCTCCTGTTACCCTTGGTTACATAAAAAAATTGAACCTGAAGTATTTTTTTTTGTGAAAAAAAGTTAGATGTTCATTTTTTTTAAATATTAAAAAAATTCCTGTGACGCACCTAAAGGGTTAATAAACTTCTTGAATGTGGTTTTGAGCACCTTAAGGGGTGTAGTTTTTAGAATGGTGTCACTTTTTGTGTCACTTTTGGGTATTTTCTATCATATAGACCCCTCAAAGTGGTTTCAAATGTGATGTGGTCCATAAAAATAAAATGGTGTTGCAAAAATGAGAAATCGCTGGTCAATTTTTAACCCTAATAACTTCCTAACAAAAAAAATTTTTGTTCCAAAATTGTGCTGATGTCAAGTAAACATGTGGGAAATGTTACTTATTAAGTTTTTTGTGTGCCGTATCTCTGTGATTTAAGGGCATAAAAATTCAAAGTTGGAAAACTGCGAAATTTTCAACATTTTCGCCAAATTTGTTTTTTTCACAAGTAAACGCAAGTTATTTGAATGAAATTTTACCACTACCATGAAGTACAATATGTCACGAGAAAACAATGTCAGAATCACCGTGATCCAAGGAAGCATTTCAGAGTTATTACCTCATAAAGGGACAGTGGTCAGAATTGTAAAAATTGGCCCAGTCATGAACGTGCAAACCACCCTTGGGGGTGAAGGGGTTAAATTATTGAAAATGTACCCATTTGTGAAATCATGCATGGTAAGTTTCGTGAGGCTGAGAAGTCTACACTTCAGGCCACTGCGCAAGAAATTGGAAATATCCACACCACCCCTACTTCGGGAGTGATCAAAGTAAATGGGTGTGTTTTCAAAAGATGACTCAGGATGCTCAGCTAAGGTAACGGTTTTACACATACAGGTCAAGTTTTTAATTTAAAACTGTTGAAACGCCAGAAAACATAGTTTAACTACAAACACCATTATTATTACTATGTAATTGCCTGCAGGAACATGGTGGTAGGCTAATAGGTTATTTTATGATTGATGTTTTCTTTAAACTAGGGACTTGCGGTATATGGCAATCACTGTACAGCAGAGTAAAGTAGTGAAGATGGGGACTGGATGTAGGGAGGGCAATTATTGCACAGGAGGGGAAGATACTGTACGCCATAACCTGTCCATGGTAGGAGGAGTTAGAATTGTCAATAGAAGAATAGAGATACATAAAGTGCATATATACAAATGGAAGAAGCCTAGTGAAGATGAGAATTAATATTGTTGGAAGAAAATCATGGTATAATAGGAGCATGGAGCCATAGTGGCTTGGTGGTTAGCACTGTTGCTTTGCAGCGCTGGGGTCCAGGGTTTAAATCCCACTATGATTTTGTATGTTCCCCCTGTGTAGGTGCGGGTTTCCTCCGGGTTCTCCCATTTCTTTGTACACTCCAAAGTTCCTGATTCTGATAGGGAATTTGTATTGTGATTATGAATTCTGTAAAGGGCCAGAATTTCTCAATAAGAATAACCTCATGACCCAACATTAACATGAGTTTATGAGGGATCGATCCTGTCAAAGTAATCTGATCAGCTTCTTCGAGGTAAATTCCAGACTGGACCAGCGTAAGAACATGGATGTTGTTTACAGCGCTGTTGAATCTATGTCCATATTGGTGAACTCGTAAAATATCTAATAAATTGGATGCAGAAGTTCAATGCAGATTGAGATGTAATTTTTTCATAAGAATTTGGAGAAGTTATTAAATGTCCTTTAAATGTATGTTCTGATCCAAGGATCTGGGCTACACTTTATCTACATGCTCAGTAGTGAAGCTCCTCGTCTACAGATAAGAGCA
This sequence comes from Dendrobates tinctorius, assembly GCF_039654945.1. Taxonomy (NCBI): domain Eukaryota; kingdom Metazoa; phylum Chordata; class Amphibia; order Anura; family Dendrobatidae; genus Dendrobates; species Dendrobates tinctorius. The sequence continues at coordinate 13,191,098 of NW_027361715.1, forward strand.
CAAAGGCACCGGGAAGGAATGCCTGCACTCATCTCAGAACTGCTAGCGTGCACAGGAAAATAGGATTAAGGCAAGTTCTTCTTAAAACACATCTAAACTTTCAATAAACTTCATAAATCAATAGTTCAGTGTACACTCCGTATACTTCATGTTTTAATTTGCTTCACATCTGAGCTCATGGTGGGAGAGATTAGCTGCTCTGATCGCTTCTATACACCATACATAAAATATAAGTGGGAAAAACTGTTTTCCAACATTTCAAATTTGGAAATGCAGCAATATGATCAATGAGGACAAACACACGTGAAAAAGTACTATAGGTGTAGAAACCAAGCCTTGATGGTATTAGCTCTGTTAGCAATTTGATTCTTTTAGAGGCATGATTCAGCAGGAGCTTGCTGCTTCCCTCCTCCCCTCTTCATAGACTGTGAAGCATTATGATGTGAAACAGCTGGTGAGCTGTACCCTGAGAAAAGCCTGAGAATGAGGCCGAGTGCATACGGTCAGCAATTGGCAGCTCTTCGGACACAGCACTGCCGGATTTTGAACGCAGGTGATTCCGCATGTGTTCACTGAACTGTGCGGAATCACTGCTTCCAATTAGAGATGAGCGACTTTGCCTTTTTTAGGGTCAAGTCAGGTTTCATGAAATCCGACTTTCTCAAAAGTCGAGTCGAACGAAATCGGCCGACTATAGGGAAAAGTCGGGAAACATGAAACCCAATACAAGCCAATGGGGAGAAAAGTCGGCAGTGAGTGGAGGACTGTAAACACACCTGGCATGAATTTTAACCCTAGAGGTGGCAAAATCTCTTCTCCCTCTCTCTCTCTCTCCCCCTCTCCCACTCCAGCTACGCTATGCTTCTCTCATTGGCTGAAAAAAGTCACGTGCAAGCATTCGGCGAAACCCGACTTTGGCACTTGGGTCACCGACTGCATGGCCGACTTCACACTGTGGTCGGGTTTCATTTCATGAAACCCGACTTTGGCGAAAGTCAGCGACTTTTGAATCTGACTGACCTGTTTCGCTCAACTCTACTTCCAATACATTGTACAGGTGAAATTCATCTTACGGAGGCTCGCGTCTCCGCAAGATAAATAGACCTGCTGCGGTCTGGAAAGAAGTGCCACGTATCTGTCTCCGCAACTGATCGGCGGGCGTCTGTGCACGCATAGTGGGCATGGGATTTTGTGAAATCCCATCCACTATGCTGTAGCATCTGAATGCTGTGGGTTAGACGATGTGGATGTATGCAGCATCCAACCCGCAGCGTTTACTGACTGTGGAAACGTACCCTGAACGTCCAGAGTAAAGCTAAACATAAATTGCAAACTTTTTATGTTATCATCTGTATTATTGATTTATACAAAGTTTGTTCTATTTCTATCCAAAATTATACACTTTTCCTTATTCTTGCAGGAATTTCAATATATCTATTTTTTTGTAGGGCAAAATTTAATTTGAGAGCAAATTTATATGCTTAAAAATGTCTAAGAAGCATCCTATGGAGCATTTCATAATAGCCACATATATTGCTGCTTACAGTATAATGGGCCCTATATAATGCTCCATACAGAATGAGCCCCATATTTTGCTCCATACTGTATAATGGGCCCCATATAATGCTCCAAACAGAATGAGTCCCATATATTGCTCATTCAGTATAATGGGCCTGATATAATGCTCCATACAGTATAATGGGCCTGATATATTGCTCCATACAGAATAGTGGGTCCCATATAATATGTATATATATATATATATAATATTGAATGTATGTACGTGTGTGTGTGTGTGTGTATCACCAACCAATCGTGAAGCATGTTTCATTTCACCAGAGCTGTTTAAAAGAAGCTGAGCTGTGATTGGCTGCTATGAGCAACAGTTTTCCTTGCAACCAATCATTAAGCATCTTTAATTTCACCAGAGCAGTTTAAAAAAAGCTGAGCTGTGACTGGTTGCTATAAGCAACAGTTTTCTCACTCCACGATAACACCTTAGCAGACACTGACCGCGTGGGAGAAATCTAGCATACCTGGAAACATAAGCTCCCAGCCGTTGTCTGCCCCCCAGAAAGGAGCAGAGAGCACATGACAGAAATGAATCCCCCCTCCCTGCCCATATACCCATCACACATCCTCCATCCCTTAGGCACATCTTCCCTCTTAAAGGGATCTCCGGTATGGAAGTTAGGGCAAATCCCTCAGCACTCTCATTCTGACCCCAGGCTTCTATTAAAGGGGTCATTGGTATGGAAGTCAGGGCAAATCCATCCAGTGCTTTGGTTTGACCCCAGGCCTCTCTTAAAGGGATCCCCGGTATGGAAGTTAGGACCGTTCCACTCAGCGCTGTGGTTCTGACTCCAGGGTCTCTTAAAGGGATCATTGGCTTGGAAGTTAGAGCAATTCCACTAAGCGCTCTGGCTCTGACCCCAGGCCCCGCTTAAAGGGATCCCCGGTACGGAAGTGAGGGCAAATCCACTCTGCGCTTTGGTACTGACCCCAGTAATAGGGAAAGCTTTAGACTAGTAAGCTTTCCAGGTAGTGGAACTCTTGACCAAATAGTATTTTATATGGCCCAGTTTACGGGATAACTACTTGGCAAACAATACCTCTGATTGAGGATCAGTCTTTATGGGCACGTCTAAAATTGATATGTGCAATAAATAAGTGAGCCATTTTTGAACTCATAGTGTCCTATTTTTGGTAATAGCATTGTCTTTTTCAAAAAATCCTCACTGTCCACTTAGTCTTCTTCCTCTTATTTGTTTAGGTGGTGATAGGTTTTGTAAATTTTGTTATGATCTCATTCCAACAGGATTTTTATATGATGAAATAAAATTACTGTTTTTATGTAATGGAGAGGGTACATTGTGCTAAACTTTCTTGTTGGGTTAGTATATATTGCTTTTGCGACCTATCCTAGGTGGTGTTAGTTAAATATTTGGTTATATATACATTCAGTCTATTAAGGTAGTAGGAAAAAAAAAAAAATCATGGGTTTTCGTTATGGTGGAGCAACTAAGTATTCCCATTTGTTAGTTAATTGATTCAGGTGTTCCATCATTGGTATGGAAGTCAGGGCAACTCCATCCAGCGTTTTGGTTTTGACTCCAGGCCTCTCTTAAAGGGATCCCTGGTATGGAATTTAGGACCGTTCCACTCAGCGCTGTGGTTCTGACCCCAGGGCCTCTTAAAGGGATCATTGGTATGGAAGTTAGGGCAATTCCACTCAGCGCTCTGGTCCTGACCCCTAGGTCGCTCAAAGGGATTCCCAGTATGGAAGTGAGCACAACTCCACTCTGCGCTGTTGGTCTGACTCCAGGCCTCTCAAAGTGATCTCCGGTATGGAGGTTAGGGTAAATCCCTCAGCGCTCTGATTATCACCCCAGGCCTCTATTAAAGGGATCATTGGTATGGAAGTCAGGGCAAATCCATCCAGCGCTTTGGTTTTGACCCCTTGCCTCTCTTAAAGGGATCCCCAGTATGGAAGTTAGGACCGTTCCACTCAGCGCTGTGGTTCTGACCCCAGGGCCTCTTAAAGGGATCATTTGTATGGAAGTTAGGGCCATTCCACTCAACGCTCTGTTTTTGACCCCAGGCTGACGGGATAATGTGGGATATTAGGGGTAGTAGTCCGGTGGCTCTGGCTGACGGGATGATGTGGGAACCTGAAGACCTATATCTTCCGAAAAACCTACAACCTGCAGTAACCACCGATTCACCAAACTGCTGCACGACCAGCTCTACCCTCACCTACTGTATCCTCACCCATCCCCTGTAGAATGTGAGACCCGCGCGTGCAGGGTCCTCTCTCCTCCTGTACCAATCGTGACTTGTATTGTTAAAGATCACTGTACTTGAATTTATTATGTATACCCCTCCTCACATGTAAAGCTCAATGGAATAAATGGCGCTATAATAATAATATTAGGGGTAGTAGTAAGGTGGCTCTGGCTGATGGGATGATGTGGGATATTAGGGGTAGTAGTCCGGTGGCTCTGGCTGACGGGATGATGTGGGATATTATACTGAATGTCTATGCGGAATGGGCAGGGGCTCTACACTCAGCTTTATATAGCCAGCTATATATTGTTCACATTGTTTGAAAAAAAAAAAAAAATAATAATATATATATAAGCTATGAACCTGTTCTATGCCCGGGTGGCGAGCATTTTTATTGGTATATGGTCTCCCATCCTGGTATGTGCTGCACCCTCCTATCCTGGTGTGCATGGCACCCCTCATCCCTATCCTGGTATGCATGGTCCCCTCACCCCCCAATCCTGGTATGCATGCTAGCGCCCTCACCCCCCAATCCTGGTATGCATGGTCCCCTCACCCCCCAATACTGGTATGCATGGTTCCCCTCACCCTTATTAAACTACACACATAAAAAACAAACAAACATTTATTCTCACCCTTGTTTCCTGTGCTCCAGCGCTGTCACCAAGTTCTGCTGGAGGCTGGGGGGAGGAGTCTGGCATCGGAGTACGCGCATGCCCATAGCGGTGTCCGGTGCCATATTGCTGAAGACACACTGCAAATGTGTCTTCAGTAAAATGGCGCCGGATTGCGCTATGTGCATGCGCGATTCTGGCCGCGCCCCTGCCCCGGTCTCCGCCCGAAGAGAAGCACCATGGCAACGCTCTTCCCGGTCAGGTAAGTATGGCGCTGGAGATAGCGGTATGCAGTGTGTACTCATACCGCCATCTCCAACGCCATACGCACTCCTCACCGCTGGCTGCCTCATTCTGTCTGGAGCCAGACTGTGCAGGCACGTCGCACTTGCGCAGTCTATAAAGGCTTCGGACAGTGACGCTTACAGCGTTATATTATAGATATATAGGTATCATTATAATTTGTTATAACTAATCGTAGCTAACCATAGTTAGCTACTATGCCCGGGCAGTGCCGGGCTCTTCAGCTAGTTATTATATATTATTATAGCGCCATTTATTCCATGGCGCTTTACATGTGAGAAGGGGTATACATAATAAAAACAAGTACAATGTAATCCTAAACAATACAAGTCATGACTGGTACAGAAGGAGAGAGGAGTCTGCCCGCGAGGGCTCACAATCTATAATGTTGCTCCATACAGTATATTGGGTTCCATATAATGCTCCATAAAGAATAATGTGTTCCATACAGTATAATGAACCCCATATGCTCCATACAGTATAATGGCCCTATATAATGCTTCCTACAGTATATAAGACCAATATAATGCTCCATACAGTAAAATGGGCCCATATAATGCCCATACATAAAAACAATTAAATAGTTACCCCTCCCGTTTCCGCCGCAGGTATGCTTACTTACAAGCCTTTTAATTATTTTTATTATTAACCCCACAATTGACAGACTGGCGCGCGCCTCCAGTCGGACTCGACAAGCACTTGTACTGCCATGACCCAGTACCGTTACCACAGCGGCCCAGCCAGGGCGGTCCAATAGCACATGACGATTTTTGCTTTTGCTGAAGACCTGCTATGTGTAGCACAAGCGATAAGAATATCACAGATTCAAGTTTCCTATAGAGACTATTGGAACAAGACAAGTAAAAATTAGAAAACATTTAAAAAAAAAATTGAAATATAAAAGTAAAAAATATACACAATGTTGCTATCTCTGCATTCATAAACACTTGATGTATCAAGATATAAAATAGAATAAATAATCTGATCGGTATAAGGAGTAACGAGAAAAAAAAAATCAAACCTCTATAATTCCTTTTTTTTCGTTGCCGCAGTTTTGCAGTAAAATACAAACATCGTATCTACTCCAAAATGGTATTAAAAATGACAGCTCGGTGCCCAAAAAATAAGTCCTCACTCAGCCCCAGATCCCAAAAATGGAGACGCTACTGGTCTGACAAAATGGCCTGATATTTTTTTTTTATTACGAAATTTGGACTTTTTTTTTTACCACGCAAACAAAAAAAGAACCTAGACATGTTTGGTATCAGCGAACTCGCAAAAATCTGGAGAATTTAATGAGAGATTAGTTTTAGCATTTAGTTAACATGGTAAGGCCTGCAACGGGGACAAGGAACCTTCTACGTCTAGAGGAAAGAAGGTTTAGTAGGCATCGCAGAAGTCAGTTCATTATTGTAAGAGCAATGAAATTATGGCCATGTGATTTTGTAATGGCTGATTCACTAAAGAAGTTTAATAAAAGCCTGGCTGATGTGATGTTGAGGAACTCCGCAAACTACAGAAAGTTTTCTTCAGTGATCAGAGGGCATTAAGAATTTTTAAATAGAAAAAAGAAGTACCCTTTAAATATATTATTCTTTATGCTTTAAAAAATACTGCATCACTTTTGTCCATGGGTCCAGTACCAGACAATGCCAATAGGTAATAGTGGCGCTCACTGTATTCAGAATAAATACATTATACAGTTAAAATGTGGAATAAAATCAGTTTTTATTGTTGAACTGGAATAGATCACAGTTAGAACAGCTTCTTGTTGTAAGGGTTCACCAAGGAAGCTTTTTTCCTACCCAATCCACAAAGGTGCCATTATTTTTTTCACTGAGGTTTGTGATAATCTTCATCATACCGCCGACACTCTCTTCTTTTGTTAGAGGGGCCTAAAAAGAAGATGCACAAAAAGACTTTTATCTGCTGGTAAAGGTACATCTTCATTTTTATTCAGTTTTGTTTCATAACCTCTGTAACCAGGGGTAGAACGATCGTGGCCACAAAAGATTCGACAGGGCCAATGTGGGAGAAGACCCACCGACGCCAGCGCCTATGTCACCTGGTTGTGTGTCCTCAGACGCCCATTCATCTGAAATATTTTGCCACGCAAAGAACGCCCCAGTTCCCACTGCAATACACACCTCCGGCCAATCAGAGGCCAGCAACTGATGTCATCTTCCAAGTCACGAGCAGCGCAGTGAATTCACATGCTGCCCGTTCCGGCAGGCCGAAGTCAGCTGCCAGGTATAGCAGAGGATACCGCGGGAAGGTAAAAATAATAAATTTAATTTTTTAAAATGTGCTGGAAAAGACCCAGGATGGGGGACAGTATAATAGGAAGAGGCTAATGCTTGGAGACATTGTTGTAGGATGGGGCCCAGGATTGAGGTGGGAATTATTACATGAAGGGGCCAGGAGATGTACACACGTGGTCAAAATTGTTGGTGCCTCTCGTTTAATGACAGAAAAACCCACAATGGTCACAGAAATAACTTGAATCTGACAAAAGTATTTATAGATTAAAAAACTATGAAACTGAACAAATTAAAGTCAGACATTGCTTTTCAACCATGCCTCCACAGAATTTAAAAAAAAATAAAACTCATGAAATAGGCCTGGACAGAAATGATGGTACCCCTGAAAATAATGTGACAAAAGGGATATGTTAAATCACGGTGTGACCACTAATTAGCATCACCGGTGTCTACAATCTTGGAGTCAGTGAGTGGCCTGTATAGAAGGCTACAGATACTCACTGTGCTGTTTGATGACATGATGTGTATCACACTCAGCATGGACCAGAGGAAGTGAAGGAAGGAGTTGTCTCAGGAGAGTAGAAAGAAAATTATAGACAAATTTTTTAAAGGTAAAAGTTATAAGACCATCTCCGAGCAGCCTGATGATCCTGTGACTACAGCTGCTCATATTATTCAGAAATTTAAGCTCCATGGGACTGTAGCCAACCTCCCTGGACATGGCCGCAGGAGGAAAATTGCTGACAAATCAAAGAGATGGATAATACGAATGGTAACAGAAGAGCCCAGAAAAACATATAAACAGACTAAAGGTGAACTTCAAGCTCAAGGAACATCAGTGACAGATCGCACCATCTGTCGTTGTATGAGCCAAAATGGACTTCATGGGAGACGACCAAGGAGGACAAGATTGTTGAAAAAAAAAATCATAAAAAAGCCAGACTGGAATTTGCCAAACTACATGTTGACAAGCCACAAAGCTTCTGGGAGAATGTCCTATGGACAGATGAGACAAAAATGGAACTTTTTGACAAGGCACATCAGCTCTATGTTCTCAGATGGAAACATCTGACCAGTTTTCTAAGTACGGTAAATATATTTCTAAAGGTGCTATTGACATCAAATTCTCACCAGATGTCTGTAACAACCCAACCAATCCACACAGGCAAAAAAAAAATCAAACTATAGATGGACATACATAAAGTTGTATAATAATGAGAAATGAAACAGGGAAAAACTATTGAACACGCTTCCTGAAATATATTTAATACTTGGTAAAAAAAGCCTTTGTTGGTGATGACAGCTATAAGACGCCTCCTGTATGGAGAGACTAGTCGCATGCATCAGCTGTTATTTTAGCCCATTCTTCCACACAAACACTCTTCAAATCTTGAAGCTCCATGGGCTTCCTCTATGAACTCTGAGCTTTAGTTCCTTCCATACATTTTCTATTGGATTCAGGTCAGGTATTTGGTTGGGCCATTCTAACAGCTTTATTTTCTTTTTCTGAAACCAGTTGAGAGTTTTCTTTGCTGTGTATTTGGGATCATTGTCTTGCTAAAATCTCCACCCTCATTTCATCTTCATCATCCTGGTAGATGGCAGCAGATTTTTATCAAGAAGGCTTAGTCCATTTGTCCATTAATTCTTCCTTCAATTATATGAAGTTTGCCTGTGTCGTATGCTGAAAAACAGCCTCACACCATGATGTTCCCACCTCCAACCTCCACTGTTGGTATGGTGTTTTTAGGGTGATATGCAGTCTCCAAACGTAGTGTGTTATTGCATTCAAATAGTTTTATTTTGGTCTCTCCTGATCAGACTATACAGTATTCTCCTAGTATTTCACAGGCTTGTCTAAATGTTATTGAGCAAAGCTTAAACATGCTTGAATTTGCTTTTTGATCATTAATGGAGTCTTGAAAGGTGAGCATGCATATAAGCCATGGAGATTGAGTGCATTACTTATAGGTTTTCTTTGAAACAATTGTACCTGCAGATTCCAGGCCTTTCTATAGCATTCCACAGGTGGTCCATGGCTCTTTGACAGCTCTTCTAATAATTCTTTTTATTCCTCTGTATGAAATCTTGCGGGGCGCACCTGGTCGTGGCCGGTTTATGGTTAGATTATGATTTTTCCACTTCTGGATTATGGCCCCAACAGTGCTCACTGGAACCTTTAGTAGTTTAGAAATTCTTCTGTAGCTAATGCCATCCATATGTTTTGCAACAATAAGGTTCTGAAAGTCTTGGGTCAGCTCACTGGTTTTACCCACCATGAGGTGTTTCTTGTGTTGAACCTTGATAAGAAGACTCCTTTTTATATGCCATCAAGCGAACCAGCTGACATTATTTTTCACTAAGTGGCAGGATTGCTTTCAAATTACCGATCGATTTCAGCTGGTGTCATGATTTTTCATAGCAATTTGCACCTCTCTTTCTTCATGTGTTCAATACTTCTTCCCTGTGTCATTTCTCATTATAACATATAATTTAATTTATGGACATCTATGGTTTGATTTCTTTGCCTGTGTGGATTGGATCGGTTGTTACCGACATGTGGTGAGAATTTCATGTCAATAGCACATTTATAAATATATTTACTTAGAAAATTGTTGACCTGTTCAATCCTTATTTCACCCACTGTATATGCTGTACACATTTGTATAAATTGTGCTACCCTAATACCCATGTTAGCATTATGCCTGGTGTGTTATTACATTTTGCGTCTCCATCGTCTGACCATCTGCCATTGTCTATATATATTTTTTTGTATCTGATGCCTATTTAATTTTAATATCTTCAATAATACAAAAAAATTACTAAATAGGTTTTTTGTATACCATTTTTATTTGTATTTGGGGTCTATACACTGCATGTTCTCTTTTTTTTGTTCTAATCATATTGAGAGTTCCCGGCTGTGTTTTTTTGACTATGGTCCTTATTCCTGTCCTATTTTTCTGGCATTTTTTCTCCCATAGATCTGACCAACGTGCAGTTGGGAACCCAGGTTCAAATTTTCCACCGGGGCCAATTGGACTCACCTTTTCTCCCTCAAAATGCATTGAAGTAAAACTGCATTATGTGGAAATTGACACAAACTTTTACTACATTTATGTTTAGAAATAATCTTTACATGTCTTACCTGATCACCTCCCATGTCTGTCTTAACCCAACCAGGATGAATGGCTATGATTATGATGCCATCATGCTTGTATCCCTCTGCCTGGCATCTCGACAGCATGTTAAGTGCTACCTGCAAAACACATTATAAATGTCACATTATGATATACTGTACCTTGTTAATGCTGTGCAAATAAATTATATATTCTATAGTTATGCACTTTTTATTGATGACCCCCAAATCTGAACATGCAATTTCAAAGTCCAGAAGTGTAACACCAAGAAGGATTAGTCCTGGAATTCTGGAAATGGAAACAGGATGGATAGAAGGGTAAATAATAAAAAAAAAAATGGAAACAACATTTTCAACATACTTCAATTTATTCCGTATTGAATATGAGCCTCACGCAGATATCCCTGCACTTGCATGTCTTGGCTGATTTCAGTGAGGGTATTAATGGTTGTGTAAAGTGACTGCAGGCGGTAGCCATGACCGGGCTGCTGCTCCAGAATGCCCTGGCATTTTACAGGAAAATCGTGTCCAAGTCTCAATGTGCTGTCATGTGTGGGGTGGATCACACTCATTTGTAGTCACCATACCTTTGCCGTCTCCAGGCCTCCATCTTCAGTAGCCACCGCACATAGATCAAGGGAAACTTGGTTTGTTTCAATAACCAAAAGTTTACTGGACAGTTAATGTTCATCAGTTTGCAACACGCAGTACTGGGCACCACACTTCCTGTTCCTTGTTTCCGTAGCATAGCACGCCCTGATCATTGCTATCCACTCCTCCTGGATTATCCTCACGTTCACAGACTCTCTGAGCCACTGAGTTTTCACATCCAGTTGCACAGTCCAGAATCCTTGACATTCCCTTCCTGCAGTTCCATGTCCATAGGTCCCCTGTACACTGGAGGATATGGCACTCTCCATAGTATCCATACCATGCCCTGAGCTCCGAACATTGCAGGAATGTCCGCAAGGGATTCTCGTAAGGCCTCCCACCTCCATGAACGATCGCTGACTGTCCACTGTACGTTCTACTTGACCTTGGTTATTGTACTTCCCTATATCACTATTAGGAAGTGCCTGATTTTCACTAGCACTAGCCCCTCCCACTGTGGGCTAGTCTAAAACATTAACTGTATCCTATCCTTTCACCTAACTGCAGTTACTATTCTATAACAGGGTGTATGAAGCCCATTGTCCATACCTTATTCCCTACTTCCAAATCTATGTTTTAAACTATGCTGTTCACTGCCATATCACAGTCTATTACCAATATACACTAAAACCACAGCACATAGTTCACATTTTACATGACACTATATAACACATAACTTTATATACATGACACAATTGGTGTCTTCAGTGGTAGGAACTCAGTAGTACAGTCCACCACACTTACAGTTGTCTGAGTAATGTCCTGCCTCGCCAAATGCACTAGTGAAAATAGTCAAGGTCCGCTGCTGGCAGCTCCCTTTGTTGTTGCCGAACCAATGACATCTCAGATGTGTTCAATGGGAAGAAAGTCTAGAGATGCTGCAGGTCATAGTAGCATGTTTGGGACATACACCGGCACAAGCAATACACGGCTTGGTGTAGTCATGTGGAGAACAGCTCCTGGGACTCTTTGGAGAAATGGCCGACTCACTAGTTCAACAACCAAGTCAATGTGACACCGAGATATTAGTCTACCTTGAATGAAGCCTAGAAGAGTGCAATTATGTATTGCCAAGTTTTTAACACTTAGGTTCTGACACGGCTTTAAACAAGGCTACTACTTGTGATATTATATTATGTACTTAATATTTATATGTACTTAACCTTTGTATATTAAAATATACGAAAGTGTATGCAAATTATTCCTTTAATTTTGTACTTTGAAATATAATTGTGTTATATCGCAAGTAGTAGCCTTCTTTAAAGCTGTATCCAAACCTTAGTGTTAAAAACTTGGAAATAAATGCTACCATACAATATACCATCCCACACTAGAATCCCTTGATTAGGTCTAGTGTGATGTTTCCTCCTCAAGGCATCTCCATGGCATTGGCCACCTAGTTTCCAGGCCAATCTCTGGCTATCATTGTTTCCAAGCCAAAAGTGGAACTCATTGCTAAAAAGAGTGTATACCTCTATTGCAGCCTCCATTGCTGTCTTGCTCTGCACCATGATAGTCTGTGAAAGTGGTGGGATGAAGTAAATGGAAGACTTGTATCTGGTAGTCTGGCTTGTAGCCCAGTGTCTGGCCAACACCTTCTGATGCTTTGTGCAGGCAGTGTTTGGAGGGTTGAGGTGTTGATTCTCTCATCTTTGATGGTGCTCCATTCAGATGGGTTTCCTCATCGTAGCCTTTAGTTGCTGGGTTACTGAAATGCTTGCGCCGGGAAAGTCACGTGATTTTTATCCGATCATGTGGTTTGTGTACCACATGACCAGACCCTTGTATGACCGCGCTACTGGAAGTTCTGCGGCGCATCCATTGGGGTGTTGTGAGAGTTGTTATCTTAGCTTCTTTGACCCAGCCCCTTTGCGGTCATGTGACCACTTACTAGGCAGTGACATTGCTGGTGACATGACCTGCATTAATGGCTTTTTGACACTGGACTGCCTCCTCTATGACCTCATGACCATCACTTTGATTACGGCGTCAACACTGACTCGCGGCGAGCATGTGTATCGTGGATTACACACCTCTTTTCTATCATTGGCACTATAAAAAGGTACCTTACTAGCATCTAACCACCCCTGGATGAAGCATTTTTTTGCAAAACGCGCGTCGAGTGTGGTTGACTCCTGCACCTCTGCTCACTTTACCGGTAATGAATGTTATAACTTCTTTGTAATACGCAGGATTTGCCTATTATCTATGCTTCACGATGAGCACTTTTTACCATTTAATGTGTTATTTATGGTTAAACCCTCTGAGGCTGTAAGACTTTAACAACGTTTAAAAGCCCTAAACAATTGCATTTTACCTGGTGTTTATTTATATGCACCAAAAACAGCCCAGCACTTAGCATGCCTTTATACAGTCTGCTTTGGTAGTTGTCCTTTGCTAATAGCAAAAATGTATTATTAATTTTTAGCTCTTTAAACACACATGGGATATACAGTTGTGCTCAAAAGTTTACATACCCCAGCAGAATTTTAGCTTTCTTGGCCTTTTTTCAGAGAATATGAATGATATCAAAACTTTTTCTCCACTCATGGTTAGTGGTTGGATGACGTCATTTATTGTCAAACTACTGTGTTTTCTCTTTTTAAATCATAATGACAGCCCAAAACATCCAAATGACCCTGATCAAAAGTTCACATACCCCATTTCCTAATACCGTGCATTGCCCCCTTTAACATCAATGACAGCTTGAAGTCTTTTTTGGCAATTGTGGATGAGGTTCTTTATTTTCTCAGATGGTAAAGCTGCCCACTCTTCTTGGCAAAAAGCCTCTAGTTCCTGTAAATTCCTGGGCTGTCTAGCATGAACTGCGTGCTTGAGATCTCCCCAGAGTGGCTCAATGATATTGAGGTCAGGATCCTAAGATAGCCACTCCAAAACCTTCACTTTGATCTGCTGTACCCATTGACAGGTCGACTTGGCCTTGTGTTTTGGATCGTTGTCTTGTTGGAACGTCCAAATACGTCCCATGAGCAGCTTTGGGGCTGATGATTGCAAAATTGCCTCCAGTATTTGCTGATAAGGTGCTGCATTCATCTTTCCTTCAACTCTGACTAAGTTTCCTGTGCCTTTGTAGCTCACACATCCCCAAAACATCAGTGATCCACCTCTGTGCTTTACAGTAGGAATGGTGTTCCTTTCATCATAGGCCTTGTTGACCTCTCTCCAAATGTAACGTTTATGGTTGTGGCCAAAATGTTCAATTTTGGTGTCATCACTCCAAATTACCTTGTTCCAGAAGTTTTGAGTTTTGAGGCTTGTGTCTGTGCTGTTGTAGGTGAGATACTTTGTGGCATTTGCGCCGTAATGGCTTTCTTCTGGAGACTCGATCATGCAACCCATTGTTCTTCAAGTACCTCCTTATTGTGCATCTTGAAACAGCCACACTGCTAGTTTTCAGAGAGTCCAGTATTTCAGCTGATGGTATTTGTGGGTTTTTCATTGCATCCTGAACAATTTTCCTGGCAGTTGTGGACAAAACTTTTGTTGGTCTACCTGACTGTGGTTTTGTTTTTACAGAACCCATGATTTTCCTTTTGTTAATCACAGTTTGAACGCTGCTGACTGGCATTATCAATTCCTTAGATATCCTTTTGCATTCCTTTCCTGTTTTATACAGTTCAACAACCTTTTTCAGTAGATTCGTTGATAATTCTTTTGCTTTCCCCATGACTCACAATCCAGAAACTTCAGAGGCTGGATGAAAGATGCATGAGTCTGTCTGGATCCCAGAAAATCACTTAGCTTTTATGCACACACTGATTACAAGCAAACAGGTCACAGGTGAGGATGTTACCTTTAGTAACCATTCAAACCCATTTGTGTCAACTTCTGTGCATGTTATCAGGCCAAAATCATCAGGGTATTTGAACTTTGGATCAGGGTCATTTGGATGCTTTGGATTGTCATTATGATTTAAAAAGAGAAAGCACAGTAGTTTGACAATAAATGGCTTCACCCACTAACCGTGAGAGGAGAAAAAGTTTTGGTGTTATCATTCATATTCTCTGAAAAAATGCCAAAAAAGCAAAACTTCTGCCAGGGTATGTAAACTTTTGAGCACAACTGTACATGTTACTTGGACTATTCTGTTTAAATGTCAATGTTCATTACCTGAATACACTGGTATATTTATTTCTGAACCATATACAGTTGTGGCTAAAAGTATTGACACCCCTGCAATTCTGTCAGATAATACTCAGTTTTTTCCTGAAAATGATTGCAAACACAAATTCTTTGGTATTATTATCTTCATTTAATTTGTCTTAAATGAAAAAACACAAAAGAGAATGAAGCAAAAAGCAAAACATTCATCATTTCACACAAAACTTCAAAAGTTGGCCAGACAAAAGTATTGGCACCCTCAGCCTAATACTTGATTGCACAACCTTTAGCCAAAATAACTGCGACCAACCGCTTCCAGTAACCATCAATGAGTTTCTTACAATGCTCTGCTGGAATTTTAGACCATTCTTCTTTGGCAAACTGCTCCAGGTCCCTGATATTTGAAGGGTGCCTTCTCCAAACTGCCATTTTTAGATCTCTCCACAGGTGTTCTATGGGATTCAGGTCTGGACTCATTGCTGGCCACCTTAAAAGTCTCCAGTGCTTTCTCTCAAACCATTGTCTAGTGCTTTTTGAAGTGTGTTTTGGGTCATTGTCCTGCTGGAAGACCCATGACCTCTGAGGGAGACCCAGCTTTCTCACACTGGGCCCTACATTATGCTGCAAAATTTGTTGGTAGTCTTCTGACTTCATAATGCCATGCACACGGTCAAGCAGTCCAATGCCAGAGGCAGCAAAGCAACACAAAAACATCAGGGAACCTCCGCCATGTTTGACTGTAGGGACCGTGTTCTTTTCTTTGAATGCATCTTTTTTTCTCCTGCAAACTCTATGTTGATGCCTTTGCCCAAAAAGCTCTACTTTTGTCTCATCTGACCAGAGAACATTCTTCCAAAACGTTTTAGGCTTTTTCAGATAAGTTTTGGCAAACTCCAGCCTGGCTTTTTTATGTCTCGGGGTAAGAAGTGGGGTCTTCCTGGGTCTCCTACCATACAGTCCCTTTTCATTCAGACGCCGACGGATAGTACGGGTTGACACTGTTGTACCCTCGGACTGCAGGGCAGCTTGAACATGTTTTGATGTTAGTCGAGGTTCTTTATCCAACATCTGCACAATCTTGCGTTGAAATCTCTTGTCAATTTTTCTTTTCCGTCCACATCTAGGGAGGTTAGCCACAGTGCCATGGGCTTTAAACTTCTTGATGACACTGCGCACGGTAGACACAGGGACATTCAGGTCTTTGGAGATGGACTTGTAGCCTTGAGATTGTTCATGCTTCCTCACAATTTGGTTTCTCAAGTCCTCAGACAGTTCTTTGGTCTTCTTTCTTTTCTCCATGCTCAATGTGGTACACACAAGGACACAGGACAGAGGTTGAGTCAACTTTAATCCATGTCAACTGGCTGCAAGTGTGATTTAGTTATTGCCAACACCTGTTAGGTGCCACAGGTAAGTTACAGGTGCTGTTAATTACACAAATTAGAGAAGCATCACATGATTTTTCGACAAGTGCCAATACTTTTATCCATCCTCTTTTTTTATGTTTGGTGTGGAATGATATCCAATTTGGCTTTAGGACAATTCTTTTTGTGTTTTTTTCATTTAAGACAAATTAAATGAAGATAATAATACCAAAGAATTTATCTGACAGAATTGCAGGGGTGCCAATACTTTTGGCCACAACTGTATGCCCAGGCTGTGCCACCCAATGACTCACCTTTCTGGGATCCATTATTTCACCGCTACCTCCATCTTCTGTGCATGATTCCCTCTGTTCTTCCATGTGTCTGGTTGCTGTGACTGTACCGTGACTTCAAACTCCTGGCCCATATTGCTCAGCTTGGTTCTCAGCCCTGTTGTTACCCAGTTGTGATGAGCGAGTATGCTCGTTGCTAGGGTTTTCCTGTGCATGCTCATGTGATCTCCGAGTATTTTGGTGTACTCGGAAATTTAGTGTTTGTCCACGCAGCTGCATGATTTGCGGCTGATAGGCTGAATATATGTGGGGATTGCCTGTTTGTGAGGAATTCCACACATGTATTCAGGCTGTCTAGCAGCCACAAATCATGCAGCTGTGTCGACAAACACTAAATCTCCGAGCATGCCAACATACTCGGAGATCACCCGAGCATGCTCAGGAAAACCTGAGCAACGAGTATACTCGCTCTTCAATATTACCCACCTCTCTTGCCTTTAGCATCAGGCACTACAGCCTCCAACCTCTGCCGGCAGGTGCAAACTGTGTTTTGAACTCTATTGCAAACCAGGCCTACTACACTGGTTTCTGCTCGCTGTATAACTCTTATATGTCAATGAACTAGCTCTGCATTAATTAACTTATTGCAAATACAGCTGTGCTACACCTGTCGCACATTGTTATGTCTACTCTGCTTCGCTGTTGCTACTTCAACTATGCTTTTTTGGTTCCAGTTAATCTCATCCTGTTCCCATTGTTTTAGTCCTACAACATTTGCCTCTGTTATTTTAAATAGCCCTACTGCACAGCTCATCCGCATTTACCATAGAGAAACCTACCTTACTACAGCGATAAGAAATAGCTGGAAACATAGAGAAGATGTGAGGGACATCTTCCAAGGATCCAAGCAGAGCTGAGATATGGACAACTGCTGACTTTCCTGTGCCTTCTGCTCTTTTCAGAAAGGGATAGAAAGCCTAAATGGATAGAATATAGAATTAGTAATACAAAGATGAAGGTCAACAAAAGACAATGTTTCAAAAGAAGATTATCAAACCTGAAAATTATTATTATTGAACACCCAGGGCCGCCATCAGGGCATTACTGCTCTTACTGTTGTATGGGAGCCAGTGAGCAGAAGGAAAGTCGCTACTCGCCAAGACACCAGAAGTGGAGCTACGCCTGCAAGGGATCATCTGAGAGGTAAGTATGACATGTTTTTTTTAATAAACTGAAAATGAATAAAATGGACTTGGGGGAGCAAATGATGAATTGAGGATGTGAGATGGAGGACAGTGAATGATGATCATGTATTGAGATAAGGGATCACAAATAATGATGAATTGAGGTGTGGTACAGCAAATGATGAAGTGAGGGTGGGGGATGAGGGACAGCAAATGTTGAACTCAGGGTGAGTAGAGAAAATAATGATGAATTGAGGTTGGGGGAGAGCAAAGGATGATGAATTGAGGGTGGGGGAGAGCAAAGGATGAATAGAGACTGGGGAGAGGGGACAGTAAATGTTGATGAATTGAGGATAGGGGAGAGTAAATGATGAATTGAGTGTGGGGGAAAGCAAATAATGCTGTATTGAGGATGGGGAGACCAAATCATGATGAATTTTGGCTGGGGTAAAAGAGAGAGAGGACATGACAATGAATTGGGGTGGAGGGGGGCATGTAAATATAATGAGTCAGGTGGGGGGCATTGAGGATTATGGAGTGTGACTGGTAATGAATTGGGGGAAAGAGTACAGGTGCTAATTTATGTATTTATTAGTGCAGAAAATGACCATCTATAGTTAATGGGGGCACCGTGATGAGTTCCAATTTATGTTTGCAGTGGTGGGTTGCACAATAACTAATTATATGTTAATGGTGGGTGCACGTCTGTTTTCAGATGTGTAGTGTAGACGTTGAGGAAAAAGTTGAAAATTTGCTCTGGAAGTGGTGCTCAAGATAGCTATTAATTTCCTGCAGAGACGAGTCATGGGTGGAAGAAGTGATGGTCGTCTGTACTGGATGAAGAAGAAAAGCAAAGATGAAGGACTTCAAGTTGACACATCACTGGGGAGTCAGTGTGTTACCTGTATACTTACACTGCACACTGTTTACTTTATACAGAGCTCCTGTGTATAATGTCACTGGTGATACCTGCATTACCTGTTCACTCATATTACATTCATAGCTCCTGTGAATAATGTCACTGGTGATCACTGTATAACCAGTACACTAACACTATATACAGAGCTCTTGTGTATAATGTCACTGGTGATCACTGTATTACCTGTACAGTGACACTACATACAGAGCTCATGTGTATAATGTCACTGGTGATCTCTGTATTACCTGTACACTATACAGTATACACAGAGCTCCTGTGTATAAAGTCACTTATAATAATATTAGTATTCTGTTTTCTTATTAATGATCAGTATTGCAGTATTCGGTCACTATATGGTGGTAATATGTGGCCTGGCCATGGTGTGGCAGTATTTGTTCCTTGTTTGTGGAATTATTCGGTCACTATGTGGTAGTATTATGTGGTCTGTGTTATGATTGGGTCACCGAGGAGGAAAGCAAGACCAAGCTAAGCCACAGAACACCAGAGAGGTTGGTAACTAAGCGGATTGCAGACCCGTGATCCTATCCACACAATTAGCAGTAGCCATGGAGCGTACCTACGATGATCCTAGACGTCTCGACACAGCCGGAGAACTAAATAAGCCTAAAGCAAGAAAGGGGAAATCTAAACTGCCCCAGAGCAGACCCCAAAGGAATAGATAGCCCCCAAACATATATCGTCGGTGAGACAAGATGAAAACACAAACGCAGGTAGGAAAACAGGCTAACTAAAAGATGGGGCCCACACTAACTAGACAGGACAGGAAAGGAAAGACTCTGTCTGCAATCACGCAAAAAAACCCACAAAAAATAGAAAAAGCACTGAAGTCACTAGACTTCGCCCACTATATCAGCACTCTGGTATATTCTGAAAGCAGAGCAAAAAGAGGGCAATCTAATAAGGGATAAAAACTAACTGGCACAAGCAGTAACATAAGGATGGAAATTCAGCACAGCCCCAGCCGGAGCTCGCTGACCACACAAAACTGAAATAGACAAAACCAGATCAAATGTGAACAATAGCAAAAGATCACTTAGCTGAGAATGCAGGGACTGAGCTGGAAACTAAGACCTCAGGAGGCAGGAAAAAATAACCAGCAGGGATAGAGGGAGTCGGCTGTCTTAAATCCAGTCAGAAACTCCAGATCTCCAGTCATCCTCCTCATCATCAGGTGGCAGGCCTCTGTTAATTAGATCAGCTCCATTACCTCCAGTAGCCACCAGAGGGAGCCCGGAAAGAGAATCAGCTCCACTACCTTCACTAGTAACCAGAGGTAGGCCAGAAAGCGAATTCACAACAGGTCTGGCCATGATGTGACAGTATTTGTCCCATGTATGTGGTATTATTGGATATTTTAAAATTGTTTAAAGTAAACCTGCCAGCAGGAGTTTGCTCAGTAAACAACATACACTGTCGGATTGGTGCTGTTATACTGATTAAAATGATACCTTGGTTGATTAAATCCGTCTTGTGGTTGTTGTTTAATCTGTATTTGTAGTTTTCAGTTAATGAGATTCTGGTGCTTCGGGATGGCCTATAGGATTGGCTTTATGTGGTGCCCCACTTAGACTGGTTTCACACTTGCGTTTTTTGCACTGTTTTTTTTTTGTGCAAAAAAAGCATGCTTTTTTTTCCTATACTTTACATGGGTGCGCATACACATGCATTTGTACGCCTTTGTATGCGCATCCTTTTTAGTAGTGTGCGCTCGGGTGCACAAAATGCATCCTGTTGCATTTTTTGTGCGTCCGAGTTGTCCCAAAAAAACGCATGCACACAAAATTCACCCAAACACCCATTATAGCCTATGGGTGCGCTGACGTGCGCATGGTAATGCGCACGTCAGCGCAAAAAAAGCATGTGTTTTTTTAAAAAAAAAAACATGCGCAAAACGGCAAAAAAAGCACACAAACGCATGATGCATTTTTTATGTGCGTTAACACTGCGCACGGTGCGCAGTGCAAAAAAATGCAAGTGTGAAAGTAGCCTTACATATTCATCCTTATGGGGTTATGACAGGTCACTGATCCCTCACTGACTTGCCTCTTATTTTACATAATGAATATATTGTGGGGTTAGAAAACAAAATTGCATTCATAAAAATGGTGGTGGTGGTGGTGCATACGCAGTATCATCTAGATAGAGTACCCGACTACATAGTACAGACATGGACTATACCTGGGTGACCAGCATAGGGCCCACCACATTTATGGTGTAGGTGCTTAACATATCCTCAGGGGTCTGTGACTCCAGGTGGTTGTTTGCTAGAACCCCGGCGTTGTTGATCAGCAGATCGAGGTGTTGTCCATGCAAATGTTTCTCTACTTCTTTTACCGCGGCGTTGACACTTGCCGGGTCAGCGGTGTCTACAGAACAATATAGGCAGAAGTGGGGTTAGGAAATTTGTTACAAAAGAGAGAGAAAGTATTGCAACACCGAAAACAATATCTTGCCATATGGGAAAAGTCCAATTTCCTGGTAAAGATTTGTCTTTGAGCCCAAGAAGGTAGCAAGGAATACAGAAGGGAATACAGAAAGTATCGCAAACTAATTTCTACACATTAGCCATTACACCCCCTGAAGAAGCTTATGTGAAATGTCCGTTGGGGCATAGGAGGTGCTCATATTGATACATGTATTATGAGTAAATGCTCCATTTCTTTATACTTACTACTTTCCTGGCCCGAGAGGGTAAGGCCTCTTTCACACATCAGTTTTTTGCCTTCAGGCGCGATCCGGCTTTTTTTGGAAAAAACGGATCCGGCAAAATGCAATGCCGGATCCGGTTTTTCCCCATTGACTTGCATTAGCGCCGGATCGTGCCGGATGGCATTGCGTTTCATCCGTTTTTTGCCGGATCCGGCAACTTGTCTCATTCCGGCGTCTTGAAAAAACGTCTACTGTAACGTTTTTTGTCTCCGGCGAAAAAGCCGGAAGCGCCGGATCCGGCGCTTCCAGCTTTTTGCTACATTGAAAGTCTATGGGCGCCGGATCCAGAAAAAGACGGATCCAGCCACCGGATCCGGTTTTTTTAAGTCTGCGCATGCTCAGATCCAATTGGCCAGCCTCCAGGAACAGAGACGGATCCAGCAAAATAACGGATCCGTTTCTACAGTTCTCCAAAATTTATGCCGGATCCGTTTTTTCTAAAAAAAGCCGGATCCTGCCTGACGGCAAAAAACTGATGTGTGAAAGTAGCCTAAGAGGCTATACTATATACTTAGAGGGATTGCACATTACTTTAATACTGATGGCCTACCTTTAGTATGGGTAAGCAATAACAGATCAGTGGAGGAAGGAGTGCGGCACCCGACACCCCCGCCAATCAACTGTTCCCAGTGACCTCAGCAAGTGAATCTGCAGAAACCCACTGCAGCCACTATGCGGTGGATGGAGCTGGGCTGTCCTGTAAGCACATCTAGCTGTTGCCAGCAGCGAGAACAACTGATTGGTGGCGGTGCCGAGTGTCACACCCCAACTGATCTGGTATTGATGACCTATCCTAACGATAAGCCATGAATATTATATTAACAAACAACCCCTTCTCTACCAATATACTGTATATGCTTCTATATGGTCTATCACATAACAATATTTTATACGGTCATCAAAAGGGTAAGACACAGATCTGTACATCACAGGGTAGTAGCACCCGGCAGTCCTCGGATTTCACAGGTAAGAGGTGAAACGTGCTTTAGGCTTTCCTAATAGTAATGGGACTACAACTCTATTATATAATGCTCAAAAAAATATAGGGAACAACAAAATGTAACTCCAATCCATCAATTCCCAAAGGTATCACCACTCCACACTGTGGAACACCATCTGACAGCATCTAGGGACAGTATGGAGTGGTGGCACTCACCCTCTATCATATGAATGTCTGCCTGTAGCCTAAAGGAATATGCAAACAACAAGTTTTAAAATCAGAAGATGCTTTAGGAAACTCCGGTATTTATTTTTTTTTATTTTTATTTGTTTTTTGTGTTAATTTTTTTTTCTGTCATTTGCTGAGATTTTTTTTTTCAAAGGTTTTGGTCATCAGCGGGTCTTTATATAGTTTTTGTGAAGTCTTTTTTTTTTTTTTTTTTTTTTTTTTTTTTTACTATTGTTGTCTTTATTTTCCCTCCACTGACTAATGAAGAAACCATTAGCATTTTTTTAAGCAAAAACTATGGTAAAATGCTCCAAAAACATCTGGATGACTTTTTTTTTTTTAGCTTTCCCACTGACTTGTATTGTAAAGTACAATAGAGTACGTCTTCCAAGTGGAAAACACCAGAAGAATGGACAAGTCAATTTTTTTAACCACTTGGTGTTTTTATAAACTTCAAGCCGTTAATATATATAGAAAATCCTAAATATGGGAACAGCGAGTCGTTTTTACACAGAAATGTTCATTCTTTTGACTGTTTCCTGATTGGTTTAATTCGCCTATAAAACGATGTTGTGCTCACGTGCCCTATACCCTTGGATTTATTTTGGTGGCAAAAAGTCATATTCATCTGTATGTGTCCATTTTCAGATTAATTTACTCATTCTATGGGTTAATACTTTAGCCAATTTCTTCATTAATTATAGTTATTGGTCCGTATACTGAAAGGTCTAATAGGTCGTTATCTGCCTTCAGGATCAATATTATATTTACTTCACACACCATGTGCAGAATTATTAGGCAAGTTGTATTTGAGAGGATTCTTTTTATTATTGAATAACAACTATGTTCTCAATAAACCCAAAAGACTCATAAATATCAAAGCTTAATATTTTTTGGATGTTGGAGTGGGTTTTCTTTTTTAAGATTTGGCTATCTTAGGAAGATATCTGTTTGTGCAGGTAACGATTACTGTGCAGAATTATTAGGCAACTTAATAAAAACCAAATATGTACCCATCTCACTTGTTTATTTTCACCAGGTAAACCAATATAACAACACAAAATTTAGAAATAAACATTTCTGACATTCAAAAACAAAACAAAAAAAATCAGTGACCAATATAGCCACCTTTCTTTACAATGACACTCAAAAGCCTACCATCCAAAGATTGTCAGTTGTTTGATCTGTTTACGATCAACATTGCGTGCAGCAGCCACCACAGCCTCCCAGACACTGTTCGGAGAGGTTTACTGTTTTCCCTCCCTGTAGATCTCACATTTTATGAGAGACCACAGGTTCTCTATGGGGTTCAGATGAGGTGAACAAGGGGGCCATGTCATTATTTTTTCTTCTTTTAGACCTTTACTGGCCAGCCACGCTGTGGAGTATTTGGATGCATGTGATGGAGCATTGTCCTGCATGAAAATCATGTTTTTCTTGAACGATACCGACTTCTTCCTTGTACCACGGCTTGAAGAAGGTGTCTTCCAGAAACTGGCAGTGGGTTTTGGAAATGAGCTTCTCTCCATCCTCAACCTGTAAAGGTCCCACAAGTTCATCTTTGATGATACCAGCCCATACCAGTACCCCACCTCCACTTTGCTGGCGTCTGAGTCGGAGTGGTGCTCTCTGCCCTTTACTGATCCAGCCTCGGGCCCATCCATCTGGCCAATCAAGAGTCGCTCTCATTTCATCAGTCCATAAAACCTTAGAAAAATCAGTCTTAAGATATTTCTTGGCCAAGTCTTGACGTTTTATCTTATGTTTCTTGTTGAAAGGTGGTCATTTTTCAGCCTTACTTACCTTGGCCATGTCCCCGAGTATGGCACACCTTGAGCTTTTTGATACTCCAGTAAGGTTGCAGCTCTGAAATATGGCAAAACTGGTGGCAAATGGCATCTTGGCAGCTTCACACTTGATTTTCCTCAATTCATGGGCAGTTATTTTGCGCCTTTTTTATCAACACGCTTCTTGGGACCCTGTTGGATATTTGCCATGAAACGCTTGATTGTTTGGTGATCACACTTCAAAAGTTTGGCAATTTCAAGACTGCTGCATCCCTCTGCAAGACACCTCACAATTTTTGACTTTTCAGAGTCCGTCAAGTCTCTCTTCTGACCCATTTTGCCAAAGGAAAAGAAGTTGCCTAATAATTAAGCACACCTTATATAGGGTATTGATGTCATTAGACCACACCCCTCCTCATTACAGAGATGCAAATCACCTGATTTACATAATTGCCAGTTGGCTTTCAAGCCTATACAGCTTGGAGTAGGTCAACATGTATAAAAAGGATGATGTGATCAAAATACTCATTTGCCGAATAATTCTGCACCCAGTGTATATTGAATCTGGCAAACGTTTTCTCTCCAGTGATAGATCTAATACATTTTTTAAATGGTCAATTAACTCTTCATTTTTTTTAATAAATTTCAATAAGAAGCCCATGGAGGCCTGGACTTTTCCCTAAGACCACAGTGTACCACCTTCTTTATCTCATTCATTTCTATGAATTTATCTAACCATGCACCATTGTTTATTTAGGAAGTTCCTATGTATTTACAGTACATACTCTTAATCTTTGTATTCTGCCCTAGATCTACAGTATATAACTGTTCATAATACTTCCCAGTGTCGGACTGGGGTGCCAAGGGCCCACCAGTAACATTGACTTTGGGGGCCCACTTTTCTCCTGCATGCAAATATTAAGCTAACCTCTTTTACAAATTTGCCTACAACTCTATATAAAAATAAATTGGGTAGGAATGTAAAAGAATGATGATATGCTGTTTTTTTTCTATACAGAGTGCATCAAGTGAATTATACTAAGTACTGCCCATATAGTGGGGTTTGGGGCCCATGTCTGCACAGGTGCCCACCGGGGGATTCCCCTGTTCCCCTATGGACCAGTCCTAGCCTGATACTTCCAGTAACTCTTCAGGTTCACTTACAATCCTGACATTCTGTTCACAATTTTCAGAGATAAAAAACAACTTTTTTTCTTCTGCCAGTATCTGCAAGTAGTTCACCAGACTTACTGACCCACTTATAATATTAAATAGGTTTTTCCACCAACAAAAGTTTATTTTAATCAATAGCTCTTGGAATAATAATTTCCACACATGGATGTGATTAAATACAATGTTCCAGTGCTGAAATAATCTTATAAGATGTGCCCCTGCTGTGTACTGTGTAATTGCTGTGTCTGACCGTACAGGAACATGGTCTGATCATACAAAGCTCCTGGGCAGGGGATGAAGCAAAAGACAAGAAACAGAAAGCACAGCTTGAGATAAATGCTGATTCTTTTTGTGAGGTAAAACATGTCCCTGCCTGTTTTTAAGCAATGTGTCACACAGGGGCTATACATGATTAGGAAAAGAGGCCTTGAACCGTCCCTAACACTGTGGCCTAACTATCCCTGCTCCCAAAGATACCTCTAAAGGTGAGGAGGTTTGGGCCACCAGCCTTACTGTTCTCCTGTTATTCCCTAAGCTGTCCCCTTCCTCTTCCCCAGAAATGCTAGTGTATAAACATGTAAGACAGACAAGGATTGCAAAGCAAGAATCATACAAAAACAGTCATCAATGGTAGAGAGGTATATAGGGAGGGATAGGAACATACCTACCAAATGGGAATACGACAATGAGGAAAGCATACACCCGAAAACAGCACGCATCAACCTCCAGTAGCAACAACGATTTCCAATTCAGCACAGCTTCTCCAAGGAACTAGTAAACAAAGTTTTCACTGACAAGGAAGAGAAGGTCTGACCAGATTTGATAGGGAGAGGAAATGCCAAGGTCAAGAACAGCTGTGAGATGGTGCTACAAGTTTTTAACCAGCATAGAATGAGTTGTTCTGTCAAGCAATATAATTGCTGTCTAAGTTTAGTCATTTTTTTAATGTCTCCGTTATTACAGACATTGTATTTTCTGTGTATATTAATCCTTCTTATAGTTTTATATTGTAAGGTAACAGCACCATCTTCTGGCAGTTTAAAGTATACATTCTACTGCATTCTGCAATGTATTATGGGAAGTTTATAGGGCATTGTCGAATTGTTGCTATTGCATTGTGGTCTTATTATGACACTGTGAAGGGATCCGCAGCCATTGTTCCTGCATGCTTCTCAGGAGAAACCACACCACTCGTTTATCTGCATGCTCCTTGTAAACAGCCTGCTCCAAGCATAGTTGGTAAGTCACTATTTGTGTTACAGCCCTGTGTTTATAAGTATGTTTGCTGTATTAAATATCAGGTTGCATGTTACCTCATGTTACTGTGTATTGCAGACTATCTGTATTTTATGCATTGTACAGTTATATATGTTGCAATGCTCCTGTTATTGCATCTTATAGTTTCACCCTTTCCTGTCACATCTACAATCAATAAAAGAAGGTATCAACTTTACAGCCTCCTTTTATTAAAGGGAATCTGTCACCCTTAGAAATGAACAACTTTGCCTTTTTTTGGGTTGTGTCGGGTTTCATGAAACTCGACTTTCTCAAAAGTCAGGTCGAACGAAATCGGCCGATTATTGTGAAAAGTCGAAGGCCGACTGAAACACGAAACCCAATGCAAGTCAATGGGGAACCAAGGTCGGCAGGGAGTGGAGGACAGGAAACACACCTACAGTGCCCATTTTAATGCCAAAAGCATATATTCTTATTACTTAAGCTAAGCTTGTCAACCTTAATTTACTTTATAATAATAGTTAGGCATTGAAAACTGGGGGTCATTTGGCTAAAGTTGCGGGGGGGGGGTAGGGCTGGCTCCAGATTTTCATGGGTCCTGGGCCAAAGAGTGTCACTGGGCTCTTTTAACACATGACACAATTCATGATGCTCCGATACGGCAGAGAAATAGCGATATAGTACAATGAAAAATACTTCACTTCTTACATCTCATGACTGATATCCATTTTAAAATTCTCCAGTAGCTCCAAAAACGGACAGTATATTACTCCATACAGTATTATGGCCACCTCATAGTGCGCTATACAGAGTAATGAGGCCCATATATTTCTCCATACAGAATCATTGGTGCCATATAATGTTTGAAACAGTATATGATGAGCTCCACATAATGCTACAGTATATGGCGGTCCTAATGAATGAAGCTCCACTGTGTTATGGGCCCAAATAATGCTCCATATATAATGGGCCCCATTTCTAATGCTCCAGTGCATAATGGGCACTGTAAATGCTGCTCCAGTGACTGATGTCCACCTTTGGAATGCTCCAGTGTATGGTGGGCCTCATATATCATTCTCCAGAGTATAGTGCTCCCCAAAAATAGCTGTCCCAACATTGAAAACAATTAAATAAGTCTCCACGCTAGGGAATCCCTGTACTAGTCTGGACTCCTCATCATCCCCATCTTCCATCTCACTGCACTTGGACTGTTTAGGCAGAGGGCGTACAGACGTGATGTCATCGCGCTCTCTGACCAGAATGTCACTGTCAGGAAACGCGGAAGACGTCACGGCGGTGGAACAGGGAGAGGTAAGTATTTCAACTTTGCAAGTGCTGTGATCCTGAGCAAGCAGAGGGGGCCCACTTGTTGGCGACGGCACTGGCACAGGGCCCCTCATAGTACGGCAGGTGGGCCCTCCTGGGCCCTCCCACCGGCAGAGACACTTTTGCATACTATGAGGGGCCCTGTGCCAGTGCCAGTCAAGGAACCTGCACTTTCATCTGCACCTTCCTCTTTGTCACCGTGTAAGGTGGTATAATATGCGAGAAGTGGAACCTGAGTTTCAACAGGGTCAGATTCTGGCAGTGTAGAGTGCGAGGGGAATGTAGTGGTGTGGGTCAATGTACCAGCAGAATCATCTTGCAGTGGCTGGGCATCAGTGCACTTGTGGCGCCCCCAGGAGTACAGTCGCCACAGTGGCATTACCTTCCTCCTAGGGAGTGTGATGTCATGCTTGGGAGCAACGAAGGATCTCTCTAGCAGTTAAATCAACACACAACACAATTCCCACTCCAGGCAAGCAGGGAGACCTCTGAACCTGACTGCTGAGGAGCTGCTCTCTGTGGTCAGGAGGAGGTAAGTTAGGGCAGTCTATGAAGGGAAGGGGAAGTGTGTGGATGAGAGAAGGGGAGCTGGAGTATGAGCAGAGTTAAGGCTCACTCCTAGTTGGAGCGCATGGTCCGGATTCCGGTCTCCAAGTTTGTAGGGACACTGACGGTCGTGCAGTAGAAACCGGAGGAAGTAGCAGCTGTAAATGCTCTGTTCCCAACTAAGGCTCGGAGGCCTCAGCAGCGGCGTGTGTGAGCCAGAAGGAAAAGGCTATGGCTGCCCGCCATACGAGAGAGTTCCAAAAGAGAGTCAACAGGGGGAACTTCAGTGAACTAAGTACTGCAAGTACTTCAGATAAGCGCTAGAACGGAGGCCACACTACCTATCTGCAGAGAGAGAATTCCAAATTTGCTTCCAGGCTGACCAACTCCTCCATCTGCACTCTGGGTCCTGGACTGCACTTACCAAGTATAGGTAAAGGAACTGCACGACTGTGTCTGTCATCTTTCTCCTGCGCCTGGCGCACGGCTCTGCTACATCCTACACTGCACACCATCTACCAACTCTTTCATCTGCCCTGCGACTACGGCCCTACCTGTGCAGGGCTTCTACATCTTTGCTGCATCACAACATCTATAAGAAGTAGAAAAAGGGTACAGTATCATCAGATAGCAGGTATATATAGTATAGTTTAAACATTCTAAATCTCCGTATATATTTCAGGAGGCAGACACAGACGCTCTCAGGCTCAGTATGGATTACAACACAATATGAAAAGCCGTAAAACGGTAATGGATCTGAAGCGTACAGCTGTATACAGTGTAGGGGTCATTGTCAATCTCAGTATATGTTTCCAGAGTCAGAAACAGACTCTCACTTGGTCAGTTTGGATTAGACCAGAATATAAAAAGCTGTAAATGGGAAATGTTTCACAAGCGTAGAGCTGTATACACTAGTGTTGGGGTAATTTTTAAATGTACATCTAAATTGCAGGAGTAACCCACACGCTCAGGATGGATCACACCACAATATAACAAGAAGATCTGCAAGAAATAATCACACATGTGGGACAATGTTCCAGGTGTCAATGGTACACTTAGAGTGGTGGGTGGAGGAGGACTTCCTGGCAGAAAGAGTACAGTATCACCAGATGCCAGGTATATATAGCATAGTTTAAACATTAAAAATGTACATCTATATATTCAGGAGTAGTGTTTAGCCACCCCGCTAGTGTTCCAGTTCATTTTGGTTCGTTGAACACGAGGCAAGTTCGTCGAATGTTTGTCGAACGTTCGACGAACAACGTCGAACACCATTGAAAATAATGGCAGACAAACACATACAAACACATAGAAAACAATTACAAAACACCTTAAAAGGTGTCCCAAAGCAGACAAAATGCTCAGAAGACACAAATAACATATTGAAAAGGGCAACTACATGTAGAAAACAGGTGGAGGAGAAAAAGGAGGAGGAGGAGACACAGATATACGCATGTAATGCCCTTATGAAGTCATGAAAGGCTGGAATAAGAATGTAAAATACCAAAAAACTGTAAAAATCTGAAATTGAAGACGATCATATACCGTCGGACTTCCCACCATAAACTAGGCCAACTGCTGATCGGGCGGCGTTATTCCCACAAACCTCTGAACAGCGTCCATGAAGGCAAAGTGTTTGGTTTCCGGGGGCAATATGGTTGCAAAGCTGAACCTTAAAGGAATGTCCAGAGGGGCACCACCAGGAGTGGAGCCTGTGGCTTAATTCGACTCCACCCGGGAAACCTCAACCATGCCAGCTACAGAAAAGATTGACAGATTGCAAGCTTTGTTGATTCTGTGAGTGGTGGTGGATGTTCGTTTTAGTTGTCCTAGCGATTTGTCAGCTTAATTCTGTTAACGAACGAGACTCCGGCATTCCCCCGCGGTACGCGTCAAGCTTACTAGAGATCGATCAATAACAGGTCTGTCATGCCCTTACATGTCCGGGGCTGCATGCGCGCTACACTGAAAGGTCCAGCGTGTGTCGCTTACAGGTACAGATAACCCGCTGAACCCCATTACTGATGGGGATCTGGGATTACAATTCTTCCCCGCGAACGAGGATTTCCCAGTAAGTGCAGGTCAACCGGAATTCCGGAATTAAGCCTAATCGGCATTCCAGAAAAAATGAAAAAATTAAGTGTCCAAACCACAGCTGCTGTAGCTTGCTTAACAGCTGGGCTCCTATGCTGAGTAGCACGCAGTTCTTACATAAACAGGCAGCATAGCTTGGTTCACTGGTGGGCTCCTCTGCTGAGTAGCAGACAGTGCTACAAGTCCCAAAAGGATTTTCTGGACAAGATGCGGTAAAAAATAATTAGAAACACACACTGTGTAGCTCCTTGACAGGTGTACTACACCGCTTGCTACCACACACTGCTACTATGACATGAAACAGTCTATTAACATTGAAAACCATTATTAATGTGAAAATGAAGTTACGCTTTTGGTGAACGAACCGTTCTCGAACGGAACCTCGAACAGCCGAATTTTAAGCAAAGTGTTCGAGTTCGACGAACGGCTCGAACACAGCCCAAAACAGCTTGAATTTTAACTTGGCAAACAGGTCGACTCAAACATTGCTCATCTCTAATCAGGAGGCAGACTCAGACGTTCTCAGGCCCAGTATGGATTCGACAAGATTGTACAAAGTTGAGAAAGGGTACAGTATCGCCGGATAACATGTATATATAGCATAGTTTAAACATTAAAAACCTATGTCTATATATCAGGAGGCAGACTCAGACGGTCTCAGGCCCAGTATGGATTCAACGTGATTGTAGAAAGTTGAGAAAGGGTACAGTATGACTGGATAGCAGGTATATATAGCATAGTTTAAACATTAAACATCTACGTGTATATTTCCGGAGTCCGACTAAGACACTCACAGCCTCAGTATGGATTAGACAAGAATCTAAAAAGTAGAAAAAGGGTTATGTATTCGAAGCGTACACCAGTATACACAGTTGGGGTATTTTTCAATCTTCATATATATTTCAGTCTCAGTAAGACAGTCCAGACTCTCTGCAAGAGGAAGCAAGATGGATACAAGTACAGAAGGAAAGTCGACTGATTGCCGAAATTTTAGAATTACTCATCACGGTAAAAACTCCCGGGAGGATTCTCAGAGGCGATGCTGACCCTCAACTACTTTGTCTGTGGAGACAGCGAAAACAGTTCTTGTGAAGAAAGATTTGCTGTATCGCAGTACCATGAAACCCATCATCGTTACTCATCTCCATCAAATTGTGAACACAGGGACAGATGTAGACATTGTCCTCCCTGCCTATCATGATCTGTCAGGTAACTTTGGAGTGCAAAAGACAGAAGCCACAGGCCGTAGGCGATTCTATTGGATTGGCATGAGAGGACACATTTAAAAATGTGGGCATGAATGTCACATATCTGTAAGTCGGAAAACCATGAAAGCTGATGATAAACCACCACTGCATCTCATTGTGAGTCGACGTCCATAACAAATGGAAGCCATTGATCATCTGAAGATAGAGCCCAGCAGTACAGGGCATAGCTACGTCTTAACCATCATCTATCATTTCACCAAATTTGTATTGGCAGTACCAGTGAAGTATTTAACAGGCCAGACTACACAGTGGTGGAGCAGGGAGAGGTAAGTATTGCAAGTACTGGTGCCCTCGTGGGCGGCGGTACTGGCACAGGGCCCCTCATAGTACGCCGGTGTGTCTGACGGTGGGTGTGCACCCCCACCGTCAGAGACACTTGATTCTACTATGAGAGACCTTGTGCCAGTGCCGTTGCCAAAGAGTGTGCCCACCCACCTGTCCAGGGCAACAACACTCCCACAGGTGCGTGCGCCAGGTGGTGACCCCGGCCCTGTGGGGGGAGGCAGCCCAGTTAGGGAGGTGGAAAAAAATGGCATATGTTGATGTTGGACATTCAGCAGCTGCAAATGGAGTAATTGGAGAAGTCCGCGGAAGAGGAGGACAAAAGCAAGCCATTTTTCTGGCAACTTACGTGTTAGCAGGGGAGGGTGGGAAAAAATCCTTTGAAACCCATGCATGGTTCATTTTAATGAAGGCTAGATCATCCACATTTTGGGTCGACAGACGGGTCCTTTTTTCTGTCAGGATTGATCCAGCAGCACTGAAGACTCTTTCAGATAACACACTAGCAGCAGGGCAAGCGAGCTCCTGTAAGGCATATTGTGCCAATTCAGGCCAGGTGTCAAGTTTACTGGCCCAATAGTCAAAGGGGAATGACCAGTGAGGGAGAACATCGATATGGGAGGAGAAGTAGTTTGTTACCATAGTTGACAGCTGCTGTCTCCTGTCACTTTCGATCGATGCAGTATTACCAGTCGTGTGAGCGGTACTTGAAAAATCAGTCCACAACATGGTCATGAAACCCCTGTGTCCAACGCCACTTCGGCTGTGTGCACCACGAACTCCTCTTCCATGTTGCCCCCTACGGCTCGTTGGAAAAACATCACCGCCGCTGTGTGCGGGAATGCCTCAAACAAACGGTTTACCAGAGTTGCTTGTTTGTTAGCCAATATTAGCTCTAGGTTCTCCTGTGGCATGATGTTTTGGAATTTGCCTTTATAGCGTGGATCCAGGATGCTGGCCAACCAGTAGTCATTATCGTTCATCATTTTGGCAATGCGGGGGTCCCTTTTTAGGATCTGCAAGGCATAATCAGACATGTGGGCCAATGTTACAGGTGTCAATGATGCACTGCGAGTGCTGGGTGGAGGAGCACTTTCTGCCAAATCAACATCCCTCCAGTCACGCACAAACCCTGTACCTGACCTTGCCACGCCAACATTTTTTCTTCCCCCCTGAGAAGCATCCTCCTCCCCAAAATAATCATCCCCATCATCCTCCTCTTCTTCCTCCACGAGACTTCCCTGAGCAGACAATGGCTGACTGTCATCAAGGCTTCCCTCCCCCTCTTCCTCCTCGGCTGCAGACGCCTGCTCCTTAATGTGCGTCAAAGTTTGCATGAGCAGATGCATAAGTGGGATGCTCATACTTATGATGACGTCGTCTGCGCTTACCAGCCGTGTGCATTCCTCAAAACACTGAAGGACTTTACAGAGGTCTTTCAGCTTCGACCACTGCACAACAGACAACTCCATGTCTGCCTGCAAACTGCCTGCCCGTGTATCCTCCCACAAATGAATTACAGCCTGCCTCTGTTCGCACAGCCTCTGAACCATGTGCAGGGTGGAGTTCCACCTTGTTGCAACGTCGATAATTAGGCGGTGCTTGGGAAGGTGGAGCAATCACTGCAGTGTCTGCATACAACTGGAGTGTACGGGCGACCGGCGGATGTGCGAGCACAGTCTTCACACCTTATGGAGCAGGGGTGTTAACTCCGGATAATTATTGAGGAAGCACTGCACCACCAGGTTCAAGGTGTGAGCCAGGCAAGGTATGTGTCTGAGTTTTGAAAGGGCTATGGCTGCCACAAAATTCCAGCCGTTATCACTAACTACCTTGCCTGCCTCAAGATGTAGACTGCCCAGCCATAATTCAGTTTGTTGCTGCAAGTAGTTGGCCAGTACCTCCGTGGTGTGTCTGTTGTCGCCCAAACACATCATCTCCAACACAGCCTGCTGACGCTTACCACTAGCTAGTCGATAGTGGGACAACTCGTGTGCAACACTGGCAGCTGTAGACGGAGTGCTCGTGCGACTGCGCTCTGTGGACGAGCTTTTGCTTCTGGAGGAGGAGGAGGAGGGTCGAACGCCTACAGCCAACTGTTTCCTATACCGTGGGCTAGGCAGCACTGTCCCACCGCCACTGTCCCCTGTGGACCCTGCATCAAGCACATTAACCCAGTGCGCAGTGATGGACACGTAACGGCCCTGGCTATGCCTACTGGACCATTCATTTGTTGTGAGGTACACCTTTCCACTCACTGATTGCTTGAGTGCATGGACATTGCATCTTTCACATGCACTTGGAGGGCTGGGATGGCTTTTCGCGAAAAAAAGTGCCGACTGGGTAGGTCATAGCGTGGTACTGCATAGGCCATGAGCTTGCGGAAAGCTTTGCTTTCAACCAACCGGTAGGGCATCATCTCTAACGAGATTAGTTTGGCAATGTGGCCGTTCAAAGCCAGTGTACGCGGATGAGAGGATGAGTACTTTCTTGTCCTACTCAGAGTCTCTGGTAGGGTGAGCTGGACTTGAGAGCTGCATATGGTGGAACTAGCGGTGGACATGGCAGACTGAGAGAGGGTTGGTGATGGTGATGGTGTTGTTGGTGGTGTTGCTGATGGCCTAGATTCAGTCTTTAGTAGCAATAACATTGTGATTCCATGACTGATTTGCCCTTGCGACGACACCTCGACATTTGGTGGTGGTGTGCTAACCGGTGGACTTACAGTGGGGGAAGCGATGTAGCGTTGCTGACTACCTTCATTTGGATCAGGTGCACATGTCGTGCGTGAGGTTTGGTAGTCCGACCACGCTTGCAAGTGCATAGTATGTCTAAGCATGCAACTGGTATTCAAATTTCTCAGATTTTTCCCTCGGCTAAAGGTCTTTGCGCACTTCTTACAGATAACCTTGGCCTGATCATGAGGATTTTGTTCAAAAAAGTGCCACACTGCACTCTTCCTACTATGGAAGACATTTTGAGACCTTGCACGCTGTGCTAATTTGACCGTCTGGCCAAGCTGTCCTGCATCTCTTTTGGTTTTTGTAACACATTTTTGGACTGCTACGGTCATGCCAGATAACAGTTGTTGTGATGTCGTTGCCTGCTGTGGATCCTCCTCCTCTTCTTCTGAGCTATTGGCAGCGACACCCTCTTCCCTCAATGGATGCCAATCTGGGTCAACAACTGGGTCATCCATCACCTCCTCTTCAATTTCCTGTGCACCTTCCTCTGTGTCACCGTGTAAGGTGGTATAGTATGCGGGAAGGGGCACCTGAGTTTCATCAGGGTCTGCTTCTGCCTCAGTACACTGCAAGGACAATGTAGTGCTCTGAGTGAATGTACCATCAGAAAAATCTAGCAGTGGCTGTGCATCAGTGCACTCCATGTCAGATTCATCTTGGACTGAGGAATTCAAGATTTGACTTGCTAACCCAGGCATGGTATGTGAAAAGAGCTCCATGGAGTTATCGGTAGTGTGGCCTGCCACATCCTTCACTTTTGGTAGGGGTGAATGACACAAGGAAAGGTGTTGATCCTGACCAGGAGCCTCCACTGACGACTCGGTGCTTTTATTTTTTGAAACTTCAGAAGAGGAGGCGACAGAGCTGGAGGCTGTGTCAGCAATGTAAGCCAAAACGTGTTCCTGAAGTTCCGGCTTTAAAAGTGGTTTACCTACTCCCAGAAAAGAGAGCCTTCGAGGCCTTTTGGAGCCAGACAATGACGCAGGCTCAACACCTCCTGCCTTAGGTGCTATTGTGCTTTTGCCACTACCAACAGATGCACCACCACCATCGGGACCAGCTGGCAACCCCCGCCCACTCCATAGCATCTTCCACCATACTTCCTCATTTTTGTGAAAATGTACCCAAAATACCACCAACTATATGGTACTGTAAAACAAGGTAGAAGGTGTATCTACTATTGGTGAGAATTTGAATCTCACTATAGATTTGAGGACACTGAACTATTGTCTCAGGCCCAGGAGAGATTACACCGCAATGTAACAGGCTGAAATTGGATGATGTATGACAAGGAGTAGAGTGTCTATAGGATTGGTGAGAATTTGAATCTCACTATAGATTTCAGGACGCTGAAATATTGTCTCAGGCCCAGGAGAGATTACACCTCAATGTAACAGGCTGAAATTGGATGGTGTATGAAAAGGAGTAGGGTGTCTATAGGATTGTTGAGAATTTGGATCTCACTAGAGATTTGAGGACGCTGAACTATTGTCTCAGGCCCAGGAGAGATTACACCTCAATGTAACAGGCTGAAATTGGATGGTGTATGACAAGGTGAAGGGTGTCTATAGGATTGGTGAGAATTTGAATCTCACTATAGATTTCAGGGTGCTGAACTATTGTCTCAGGCCCAGTAGAGATTACACCTCAATTTAACAGGCTGAAATTGGATGGTGTATGACAAGGAGTACGGTGTCTATAGGATTGGTGAGAATTTGAATCTCACTATAGATTTGAGGACGCTGACAATGATGCTCTCAGTCCAAGTATGGATGCAGGCAGCCTAATAAGCAGGACTGCTGCACACACAAAAGGGTGGAAAAATTAACGCTTGGTAACTGTACAGAAAAGAGGAAGAAAAGTATTTTTGCTTTTAAAAAAGCAGTTTGCACAGCAGTTTGCAAACAGCAATGCAGCTATCAGGGAGCCTTATAAGGCTGCCTAATAACCAATAGAGCTGATGCACAAAAATAGAGCCTCCCCTGTCACTGCACACAAAGTGTTGTGTGTTGTAAGTGGAACTTGCTAACAGCAGAAGCAGTTTTTTGGTTCTTCTTCCCTGCCTAACGCTCTCCCTTCTTCTGAATCAGCAGCAGCAACCTCTCCCTAATGCTAAGATCGACAGAAGTAAGATGGTGGTCGGTGTGCACGCCCTTTTATAGCCCCTGTGACGCCACACAAAGCCAGCCAATCACTTGCATGCCCTTCTCAAAGATGGTGGTGACCGATGCCTATGTCATCGCGTTGCCCACAGTGTGCGTCCTCCATCATTGGCTGAAAAAGGGCGCTGGAAGCATCTTTTGAAATGCGACTTTGGCGCTCTGGTCACCAACCTCGTAGCCGACATCACGCTATGGTCGGATTTCGTTTCATGAAACCCGACTTCAGCGAAAGTCGCCGACTTTTGAATAACCCTATTTTTCGTCTATCAGCCTTCAGCACCGACATCAGGGGCTTATCTACAGCATTCTGTAAAGCTGTAGATAATCCCCCGATGTAACCTGAAAGATAAGAAAAATGAGTTAGATTATACTCATCCAAGGGCGGTCCTGGTCCGGTTCGGGTCAGGAGGGAGTTGTGGTCCGGTCTGGCGCCTCCCATCTTCTATCGGTGACGTCTTCTTCTTTGCCGCCTGTCGTGGCTCCAGCGCAGGTGCACTGCTCTGCCCTGTTGAAGGCAGAGCAGAGTCCTGCAGTGTGCAGGCGCCGAGAGAGGTCCGGCGCCTGGGCACTGCAGTATGAGAGCAGTGAGCCTGCACAGGAGCCATGACAGGCAGCAAAGAAGAGGACATCACAATTAGAAGATGGAAGTCGCCGGACCGCAACACCCATCGGACCAAGACCGGACTGCCCCCCCGGTGTGTATAATCTAACTCCTTTTTCTTATCTTTCAGGTTACATCAGGGGCTTATCTACAGCATTACAGAATGATGTAGATAAGCCCCTGATGTCGGTGCCGGCAGCTGATAGGCGAAAAAGAGAGTGACAGATTCCCTTTAAAGAAGACAGGAGGTTTAGCTACATGTCTCATTACAAACCCTGCTAACGTGTATGAGGACAATATAAGAGTCGTTAACCTCTTTAGCACCAAAGGCAACAAAATCCATTTAATATGAAACACAATCACATTGGCTAAATGGAAGATCTGCGATTCACAATATGCAATGACTTTCAAAACCCAAATCTCAAAGGAGGATGTGACCTGCTCACGACAATGTTTTACTTCAAAGAAAGAATCAGCTGTGATCCCCTACTGCAGACCTGGGCAAAGTGCAGCCCGCGGTCAAAATCCAGCCCTTTGGCTGACTCAGTCCAGCCCTCGAACCAAAACAGCCGAGGGGCTGGAAAACTGCACCGTGCCCGCCCGCTCGCTGCCTCCATAGGTGCCGCTGACTGCGTTGGTGGAGGAGGGGCCTCAGGCCACTTCCTCCACCAATCAACATGTGAAACAGCTTTCTCGTTGACGTCATTACATCGCGTCAGCTGTGTGCTGCGGTGCAAGGAGTCAGTGCACTAGAGACAGGGAGACAAGCAGAAGGACAGGGAATGGGACTGAGGTGAGTATGTGGTGTTCATTTTTTTTCACGTGTATGAGATGTTTGGGTGGGCATGGGGATGCTATAGGGGTTTTGAACTTTACAAGGGGAGGCTATGGGGGTGTTGAGCTTTACAAGGGGAGTCAATGGGGTGTTGAGGTTTACAAGAGGAGGCTATAGGGGTGTTGAACTTTACAAGGGGAGGCGATGGGGTGTTGAGCTTTACAAGCTGGGGGTGTTGAGCTGCACAAGGGGAGGCTATGGGGGTGTTGAGCTGCACAAGGGGAGGCTATGGGGGTGTTGTGCTGCATAAGGGGAGGCTGTGGGGGCATCTTGCTGTACAAGGGGAGGCTATGGGGGCCTCGTGTGGCACATTGGGAGGCTGTGTGATGCTTGTGCAGTATATGAGGAGGCTGTGTGGGGCTCATGCAGTATATATATATATATATATATATATATATGGAGGCTGTGTGGGGCTCATGCAGTATATATAGGGAGGCTGTGTGGGGCTCATGCTGTATTTACGGAGGCTGTTTGGGGGCTCTTACAGTATATAAGGGGGCTCATACGATATACAGAAAGGGCTGGTCTTGGGATCAAATGATATTTAGGAGGATGTTAACACTCTTAATTTTGCTCAATATTAAATGATACAATTAATAATATAATTATCAATAATATAATTATAATATATTGATATTAATATTGAGTAGGATTAATTTCGGCATATTGGTTCAGCCCTCGACAACAGTCAAGGTCTCTTATGTGGCCCCTCAGGAAAATTAATTGCCCACTCCTGCCCTCCTGTAATATCTGTATACTCTTTTGCTCCCCAGCCCAGGAGATGTGGTATGATAAGACACAGCCATTACACAGTACACAGCAGGGGCAAATTTATAAGCTTATCTCAGCACATGAACATTATTTTTAAGCACATCAAATTTTGGAAATTATTATTTCAAGATCTATTGATTAAAATAAACTTTTGTTCATGGGAAAACCTTTTAACTCCTTCCCGACATCAGGCGTAATAGTACGCCGACGTCAGACTCCCTCCCTTTGATGTGGGCTCCGGTACTGAGCCCACATCTTTCTTGCGACATGTCAGCTGTTTTGAAAGACAAAAAACTGACTGGCACATCCAGACTAGTGTGAATAGGTGCATATCAGGAGGAGCTACCTCCATATACAATATACAAAGAAAGGTTGCACTCTATCACGCTAAGGCATGTCAATGTGGAATATGTGAAATTTGAATAGCAATACGGCTTTGGAGTAATAGGAAAAAATATGAGACGCTTAGCATAAAATTTGGCCAAATATTATCTGCCTATCAACCATCATCAAGGTGGTCTCAGTCTGATGGGAGTATACCTCTCTAAGTCTGATGTCTGAATTCTTGGGTGAATGCGGACACCTCTGTCAGCAATGCCTGCATTTATGGGTAAATAGGGACCTGCTATAACTAAAATCACCACCTGGTGGAGGGCGGAGTGCTCGGTGTATGGAGGTAGCTCCTCCTGGTATGCACCCATTTGCACTAGTCTAGATGTGCCAGTCAGTTTTTTGTCTTTTGTAAATTAGCTTACTGACCCAGCACTCCGCCCTCCACCAGGTGGTGATTTTAGTTACAGCAGGTCCATACTTACCCATAATATCAATTTCATCTGAGTGAAGTGACAGTGAAGCAGCCCATTTGTGTTGTGCATACAATGAACACCAGGTCACAGGTAATATTTCCAATCTAGTGACAAATATTTCATCTAAACCACTTGATCATACCCAGTTACGCCTATTACAAAAGGCTTTATCATTTTGCCCTACATACAAATTTAATACTTTCCAGTTGGATCTAGATCTACAGCGATTTTACAGGAATTTATGTTTGAGAGCTTTTTTTCATAACCATCCACCATCTTGTATGTCATCACAAATTGGTACTACACTGATTAACCTAAACTGATTTGGGTCTTAAATTACACAGTACGTTTAATCCACCGAAAAATAGTTCACCTGTCAAGACTTTTATCTCCCTCATTGAGAGAGAAGTATCACATTATACTAAACAAATTTTGAAGGGGGAATTGGTCTTTAGTTCTAATCTGGTTTCTGCTGAATATATTGCCCTTCGTACCTTGGTTTCTGCTAAGGATATATATGATATGATATTTTCTGATAAGGATATAATAATTAAACCGGCAGTCAAGGGTGTTTTTTTAAAAAAAATTATTATGCATGATCAAGCTAAACGAACAACAAGAAAAAGAGGCGCACGGGAGCAAATAATTGTACCAGGTTGTGTCGGCACTTATTAAATATGCAAAAAAATAATAAATATCCATATCTTACACCTAAAACAGGACAACGCTAGTAGTTATATAATAAAAGTGCATAGTGCAAAGTATAAATACTAAAAAAAAAAAAGCAATAATTGTCCAAAACATATACACTGTGTTCCAAATTATTATGCAAAAAATATTTCCTCATATTTTCTCTAAATTACCTATATGAATTGCAGTCATTGTTATTTTCCAGTCATCTAACATTCTAGTATAATTGCAATGTTTTTGAACAAACTGCCTATAAAAACAGTATATTTTTAAAAATAAGAAACACTCAAAATGCATGTTCCAAATTATTATGCACAGCAGAGTTTTCAACCTTTTTATTTTTATTTTGAACAAAAAATGGTCAATTGTGAAATTATAAGCATTATCAGCTTATTACAAGATGAAATCAAACAGTTTTCAAGTCAAAACTTTATTCTAGGTGATGTTACATTTGCACATAGGACCCCTTGTTCGAAAGAAGCTTCTGAACTCTCTCGTCCATTGAATTTGTCAGTTTTTGCATGGTTTGTGCTTCAATTGTTTTGCATGTGGACAGAATCCCCTTTCAGAGCTGTTGCTTAGATGTGAACTGCCTCCCGCCATCATAGACACTCCTTTTGATGATGCTCCAGAGGTTCTCAATGGGGTTGAGGTCAGGGGAAGATGGTGGCCACACCATAAGTTTGTCCTCCCATAGCAGCCAGAGATGCAGATGTGTTATTTGCAGCATGAGACGGTGCATTATCATGCATGAAAATTATCTTGCTGCGCAAAGCACGGTTGTTCCTCTTGAACCATGGCAGGAAGTGCTGTTTTAGAAACTCCACATAGATTATGGAGTTCATCTTTACCCCTTCAGGGATCCTAAAGGGGCCAACAATCTCTCTCCCCATGATTCCAGCCCAAAACATTTCTCCACCTCCTCCTTGTTGGCGCCTTAGCCGTGTTTTCATGGGGTGTCCATCAATCAGCCATCCTCCACTCCATCCATCTGGACCATCGAGAGCATTGCACGGCACTCATCGGTGAACAAAACAGTTTGGAAGTCAGTCTTCATGTATCGTTTGGCCCACTGGAGCCATTTCTGCTTGTGTGCAGTGGATAGAGGTGGTTGACAGGATGGCTTACGCACAGCTGCAAACCTCTGAAGGACCCTGCATCTTGCTGTTTGGGGGACGTTGGAGGCACCAGCAGCTTCAAAAACTTGTCTGCTGCTATTGCAAGGCATTTTTGCAGCTGCTCTTTTAACCTGACGCAATTGCCTGTTGGAAAGAGTCCTCAATTTTTCCTTATCAGCACGCACACGTGTGTGCTGGGAATCAGCTACATACTTCTTGATTGTGCGATGATCACGATGAAGTGTCTTGGCAATGTTGATTGTAGTCATGCCTTGACCTAAATACTCCACAATTTGTTGCTTCTCAGCAGCCGATACATCCTTTTTCTTTCCCATTTTGGCAAAAAAATGTAGGCTGCTTAATAATGTGGAACAGCCTTCTTAAGTAGTCTTGCCTTTATTTGGACACACCTGCCAAACTAATTTGCACAGGTATCTGCAATTGCTTTCAGTGATATAAAGAGCCCTGACACACATCATCTATGAGTTTAAAAGACAAACAAAAAAAATTCTAACCTTATCACTCCTAAACTCTTTTTGCAT
Organism: Dendrobates tinctorius; assembly: GCF_039654945.1. NCBI lineage: Eukaryota > Metazoa > Chordata > Amphibia > Anura > Dendrobatidae > Dendrobates > Dendrobates tinctorius. The sequence goes on from NW_027361715.1 coordinate 13,233,610, forward strand.
AATAATTTGGAACACAGTTTATACCGTATATACTCGCGTATAAGCTGAGATTTTTAGCCCATTTTTTGGGGGCTGAAAGTCCCCCTCTCGGCTTATACGTGAGTCATATACACCTGGGGGTCGGTGAGAGAGGGGGAGCGGGGGTGTCAGGTCATACTTACCCCCTCCAGCACGATCTCTGCAGCCCTCCCCACTTCTCCCACGGTCTCCCTTCCTTCCTTCCTTCAGTGGTCACGTGGTACCGCTTATTAATCCATGAATATGCACATATTCATGAGTTTAATTAGCGGTACCATGTGACTGCTGAAGGAAGGGAAACCGTGGGAGTGGCGGTGCTGCAGAGACTGCGCCAGGAGGGGGCAAGTATATCCAATAGTCACCTGTCCCCGGTCCATAGCTGCTCGCCGCTGTCTGACACATCCTCTGTCAGTGATGTTCAGGCAGAAGAGGGCGCGGTGACGTAGTGTGCGCTGTCTGAAGTCACTGACAGAGGACGCGGCAGACAGCAGTGAACAGCGATGGATTGGAGACAGATGAATATCTCAGGTGCCGAGTCCTGAGTCAGCGGCGACACCGGCACCTGGCACCCAGAGCGTGCCGGTGTCCCCACCTGCTCAGGGCTCAACACCTGGCCCCCAGCGATGAGAGGTGAGTATGTAATTTTTTTTTATTTGCAGCAGCAGCGGCATATGGGGGCATAATCTATGGAGCATCTTATGGGGGCATAATCTATGGGGCATAATCTATGGAGCATTTTATGGGACAGCATATGGGGCATAATCTATGAAACATCTTATGGGGCCATAACCTTAATGGAGCAGTATATGGGGCATATTATTCTATGGAGCATCTTATGGGGCCATTATTAACCTTTGTGGAGCATTATATGGGGCATATTTTTGTATGGAGCATCTTATGGGGCCATCATGAACTGTATGGAGCATTATATGGGGCTCCTGATTCAATATGGATATTCGAAAACATTTATCCTACTGATGTCTCAATTAATTTTACTTTTATTGGTATCTATTTTTATTTTTGAAAATTACCAGTAGCTGCTGCATTTTCCACCCTAGGCTTAAACGCGAGTCAATAGGTTTTCCTAGTTTTTTGTGGCAAAATTAGGCGGTTCGGCTTATACTCGGGTCAGCTTATACACGAGTATATACAGTATATTCAAAGCAAAGTGACCGGTACATGCCAGCATAGCCAACACAAACAGTGTGCAATTCCTGATAACATGAAAGCCATGAATAATAAACAGGTGTATATAGTATTTAGAAAGTGCAAAAGTGTAGCATAACCAAAAAAGGTAGTATATGTCTCCAAGTCAAAAAAGGCAGGCAATGACAATTTTCTACAACCCCTGGCAAAAATTATGGAATCACCGGCCTTGGAGGATGTTCAGTCAGTTATTTAATTTTGCAGAAAAAAAGAAGATCACAGAAATGCACAAATCAAAAGTCATTTCAAATGGCAACTTTCTGGCTTTAAGAAACACTAAAAGAAATCAAGAACAAAAAATGTGGTAGTCAGTAATGGTTACTTTTTTAAAGCATGCAAGCATAGGGGAAAAATTATGGAATCACTCAATTCTGAGGGAAAAAAATTAATCAGGGGCGCCCCCCATTATAAGAAGCATTAGCGAAACGGCGCTGTCGGGGTAGGAACACGTGGCAGCTAGCTCCTCAGTACTCTGGCACTTTATAGGTAATGTTTTCTTTACTCACTTCAGTTTTGTGATGTATTTATATTAGAAAATTGTCATTGCCTGCGTTTTTTTTACTTGGAGACATATACTACCTTTTTTGGTTATGCTACACTTTTTCACTTTATAAATAATATATACACCTGTTTATTATTCATGGCTTTCATGTTATCAGGAACTGCACACTGTTTGCGTTGGTTATGCTGACATGCACCAGTCACTTTGCTTTGAATATATATATACTAGCTGAAGAGCCGGGCGCTGCCCGGGCATAGTAACTAACTGTGGTTAGTTATAGCAAATTATAATTATCCTCCATCCCATAGTCCCGTGCCCATATACCCATCATACATATCCACGATCCCATAGGCTCGTGCCCATATACCCATCATACATATCCTCCATCCCATGCCAATATACCCATCATACATATCCTCCATCCTATAGTCCCGTGCCCATATACCCATCATACATATCCGCCATCCCATAGTCCCGTGCCCATATACCCATCATACATATCCTCCATCCCATAGTCCCGTGCCCATATATTCATCACACATCCTCCATCCCATAGTCCTGTGCCCATATACATATCCGCTATCCCATAATCCCGGGCCCATATACCCATTACACACCCTCCATCCCATAGGCCCGTGCCCATATACCCATCATACATATCCTCCATTCCATAGTCTCATGCCCATATACCCATCATACATATCCTCCATCCCATAGTCCCGTGCCCATATACCCATCATACATATCCGCCATCCCATAGTCGAGTGCCCATATACCCATCACACGTCCTTCATCTCATAGTCCCATGCCCATATACCCATCATACATATCCTCCATCCCATAGTCCCGTGCCCATATACCCATCATACATATCCGCCATCCCATAGTCTCATGCCCATATACCCATCATACATATCTTCCATCCCATAGTCCCGTGCCCATATACATATCCGCCATCCCATAGTCCCGTGCCCATATACCCATCACACATCCTCCACCCCATAGGCCCGTGCCCATATACCCATCATACATATCCTCCATCCCATAGTCCCATGCCCATATACCCATCATACATATCCTCCATCCCATAGTCCCGTGCCCATATACCCATCATACATATCCTCCATCCCATAGTCCCAAGCCCTTATACCCATCATACATATACGCCATCCCATAGTCCCATCATACCTATCCGCCATCCCATAGTCCAGTGCCCATATACCCATCACACATCCTCCATCCCATAGTCAACCATTATGACATCATAATGAGCGGCGGGGCTTGCAATCTATGATGACATCAGCGTCGCCATGGCAACCATTATGACATCATAATGAGGGGTGGGGCTTGATACGCACACACTGTATCCCCATTATGCAAATATGGGCATTATGACGACATAATGAGGGGCGGGGCTTGACACGCACACACTTTTTCTCCAGTATGTAGATAGGGGCAAAATGGTTTGGTAAATTAGAACGCGTGGGGTTAAAATTTTGCCTCACAACATAGCTTAGGACGCTCTCGGGGTCCAGACGTGTGACTGTGCCAAATTTTGTGGCTGTAGCTGCGACGGTGCGGATGCCTATCCCGGACATACACACATACATACACACTTTGAGCTTTATATCTATCACAAAAAAATTACTTCAGGTCCAATTTTTTTTATTTTACCAAGGGTAACAGGAGAAATTGAACTGCAAAAGTTATTGTGCAATTTGTCCTGAGTACGCTGATACCTGATATATGGGGGGGAACCACTGTTTCGGTGCATGGCAGAGCTCAGAAGGGAAGGAGCGCCGTTTGACTTTTTCAATGCAAAATTGGCTGGAATTCAGATCGGACACCATGTCACGTTTGGAGAGCCCCTGATGTACCTAAACAGTGGAAACTCCCCACAAGTGACCCCATTTTGGAAATTAGACTCCCCCAAGGAACTTATCTAGATATGTGGTGAGAACTTTGAACCCACAAGGGCTACACAGAAGTTTATAACGTACAGCCGTACAATTAAAAAATCATAATTTTTCCACAAAAATGATCTTTTCACCCTCAAAATTTATTTTTCCAAGGGTAACAGGACCCCAAAAGTTATTGTGCAATTTGTCCCGAGTACGCTGATACCCCATATGTGGGGGTAAACCACTATTTGGGTGCATGGCAGAGCTCGGAAGGGAAGCAGCACCATTTAACTTTTTTGGCTGGAATTGGGATTGGACGCCATGCCGCGTTTGGAAAGCCCCTGACGTGCCTAAACAGTGGAAACCCCCCACAAATGACACCATTTTGGAAACTAGACCCCCCACGGAACTTATCTAGATGTGTGGTGAGCACTTTGAACCCACAAGTGCTTCACAGAAGTTTATAACGCCCGGGCGTGAAAATAAAAAATCATATTTTTTTCCACAAAAATGATATTTTTGCCCTCAATTTTTTATTTTACTAAGGGTAACAGGCAAAATTGGACCACAAAAGTTGTTTTGCAATTTGTCCTGAGTAGGCTGATACCCCATATGTAAGGGTAAAACACTGTTTGGGCGCATGGCAGAGCTTGGAAGGGAAGGAGCACCATTTGACTTTTTCAACTCAGAATTGGCAGGAATTGAGATCAGACACCATGTTGCGTTTGGAGAGCACCGGATGTGCCCAAACAGTGGAAACCCCCCAATTCTAACTCAAACCCTAACCCCAACACACCCCTAACTCTAATCTCAGCCCTAACCCTAACCGTTGTGAATTCGCTTTCTGGCCTACCTCTGGTTACTAGTGAAGGTAGTGGAGCTGGTTATATTGACAGAGGGGTCGCGAGTTCTCTTTCTGGGCTCCCTCTGGTGGTTACTGGAGGTAATGGAACTGATCTGATTAACAGAAGCTTGCCACCTGATAATGAGGAGGACGATTGGAGATCTGGAGTTTCTGACTGGATTTAAGGCAGCCGACTCCCTCTATCCCTGCTGGTGATTTTTTCCTGCCTCCTGAGGTCTTAGTTTCCAGCTCAGTCCCTGCATGCTCAGGTAAGCGTTCTTTTGCTATTGTTCACATTTGATCTGGTTTTGTCTATTTCAGCTTTTTGTGGTCAGCCAGCTCCGGCTGGGGCTGTGCTGAATCTCCATCCATATGTTACTGCTTGTGCCAGTTTGTTTTTGTCCCTTATTAGATTGGCCTCTTTTTGCTCTGCTTTCAGAATATACCAGAGTGCTGATATAGTGGGCGAATTCGTGCGACTTCAGTATTTTTCTATCAGACGTGTTGGACATTTTTTGCAGAGTTTTTTGCGTGATTGCAGACAGTGTCTTTCCTTTCCTGTCCAGTTAGTGTGGACCCCATCGTTTGCTCAGTCTATTTTCCTACCTGCGTTTGTGTTTTCATCTTGTCTCACCGACAATATATGTTTGGGGGCTATCTATTCCTTTGGGGTCTGCTCTGGAGCAGTTTTGATTTCCCCTTTCTTGCTTTAGGCTTATTTAGCTCTCCGGCTGTGTCGAGGTGTCTAGGATCATCGTAGGTACGCTCCACGGCTCCTGCTAGTTGTGTGGATAGGATCAGGGGTCTGCAATCTGCTTTGTTACCAACCTCTCTGGTTTTCTGTGGCTTAGCTTGGTCTTGCTCTCCTCCTCGGTGACCCAATCATAACACCTAACCCTAATGGGAAAATGGAAATAAATACATTTTTTTAATTTTATTATTTTTCCCTAACTAAGGGGGTGATAAAGGGGGTTTGATTTACTATTTATGGCGGTTTTTATGTTTGGCAGCTGTCATACGCTAAAAGACGCTTTTTATTGTAAAAATAGTTTTTGCATCACCACATTTTGAGAGCTATAATTTTTCCATATTTTGACCCACTGAGTCATATGAGGTCTTAATTTTTGCGGGACGAGTTGATGTTTTTATTGGTACCATTTTCGGGCACATGACATTTTTTTGATCGCTTTTCATTCCGATTTTTGGGATGCAGAATGAACGAAAACCAGCATTTCAAGAATTTCTTTTGGGGGGTGCGTTTACACCATTCTGCGTGCGGTAAAATTGATACGGCATTTTTATTCTTTGGATCAGTATGATTACAGCGATACCTCATTTATGTCTTTTTTTATGTTTTGGCGCTTTTATGCAATGAAAACAATTTTATATAAAAAAATAATTATTTTTGCATCGCTTTATTCTGCGAGCTATAACTTTTTAGTTTTTCGCTAATGATGCTGTGTGGCAGCTCGTTTTTTGCGGGACAAGATGACATATCCATTTTTTTGATCGCGCATTATTGCACTTTTTGTTCGGCGGTATGATAATAAAGCATTATTTTTTGCTTTGTTTTTTATTTTTAAGGGGTTCGCTAAAGGGGTTAACTAATGGGACAGTTTTATAGGACGGGTCGTTACAGACACGGCAATACCAAATATGTGTACTTTTATTGTTTTTGTTTTTTTTGTTTCCAAAAAATAAATTTATTAGGGAATATTTTTTTTTAATTTATTTAGCGATTTTTTTATAAATTATTTTTACACTTTTTTTAACTTTATTACATTGTCCCAGGGGGGACATCACTGTCATGTGTCAGATCGCTGATTTGTCACATCACAGATCGCTGTGACAGATCAGCGATCTGACACAGGCGCTTCACAGGCTTCCTCATGCCTGTGCTCTGCAGGCAGTGAGGAAGCCGGCTCCCTGCAGGCCCCCGAAGGTCCCCTCCGCCATATTGGATCCGGGGGATCCTGCAGGGATGTGCTGCGCTGCTCTGGGGGGTTCAGGGAAGCACGGAGGGAGTCCCCTCCCTGCCGATGCTTCCCTAAACCCCCAGTACACTGTGATCATGTTTGATCGAAGTGTGCCAGGCGTTAACGTGTCGGGGGCAGTCCGTAACTGCCCCTGTCACATAGTGTCGGGTGTCAGCTGTGATAATCAGCTGACACCCAGCCGAGATCAGGCCGGGTGTCCCAGGGCACATGGATGGGATAGTACGTCATATGGCAGAAAGAGGTTAACCTCTTTCCGACAATGGACGTAATAGTACGCCAATGTCAGACTCTCTCCTTTTGATGTAGGCACCGGCGGTGAGCACACATCCTTCCCGACACATGTCAGATGTTTTGAACAGCTGACGTGCCTGCAATAGAGCCGCGGGTGGAATCACGATCCACCCGTGGCTATTAACCAGTTAAATGCTGCATCAAATGCTGACAGCGGCATTTAAGAAGAGCTTTGGCAAACACGCTGGAAATCCACTCACTGGTGACCTGCGTCACGTGATTGCGGGTCACCAGTGTTTTGGCATGACAACTAGAGGTCTCCTGGAGACCTCTACGGTTGTCAGTGCCGGCTTGCTGTAAGTGCCTTCCAGTGGTCAGCACTCATAGCAAGTGAGTACTTCTGCTATATAGAGGTTATCTGATCATGGCCTCTATGTAGCAGAGCTTATTGGGTTGTGGCAGTTTCTAGTCTTCCATGTAGACTATTGAAGCATGCCAAATGTAAAAAAAAAGTTTTTAAAAATATAAAAAAATAAAAAATATAAAAGTTCAAATCACCCCCCTTTTGCCCCATTCAAAATAAAATAAAAAAATAAAACACACACATATTTGGTATCACCACATTCAAAATTGCCTGATGTATCAATATAAAAAAAAGGATTAACCTGATTGCTAAATTGTGTAGCGAGAAAAAAAGTCAAAACGACAGAATTACATTTTTAAAATGCAATAATGGGCAATAAAAAGATCATATCTGCATCAAAATGGTGTCATTAAAAGCGTCAGCTCGGCATGCAAAAAATAAGTCCTCACCCAACCTGAGATCACGAAAAATGGAGACGCTACAGGTATCGGAAAATGGCGCAATTTTTTTTTTTTAGCAAAGTTTGGATTTTTTTTTCACCACTTAGGTAAAAAAGAACCTAGACATGTTTGGTGTCTATAAACTCATAATGACCTGGAGAATCATAATGGTGGGTCAGTTTTAGCATATAGTGAACCTAGCAAAAAAGCCAAACAAAAAACAAATGTTGGATTGCACTTTTTGTTGCAATTTCACAGCACTTGGAAATTTTTTCCCATTTTTTAGTACACGACATGGTAAAACCAATGGTGTCGTTCAAAAGTACAACTTGTCCCACAAAAAACAAGCCCTCACATGGCCATAATGATGGAAAAATAAAAAAAGTTATGGCTCTGAGAAGAAGGGGAGCAAAAAACGAAGATGCAAAACCAAAAAAAGCTCCGGTCATTGAGGGGTTAAAAAAAATAAATAAAAAACCTCACAAGTACAAATCAACCCCTTTTTTTGCCGATTCAAAATAAAATAAAAAAAACACATATTTGATATCACTGCATCCAGAAGTGTCCAATCTGTCAAAATATAAATTAAATTAATCAGATCAGTAAATGTGTAAAGAGAAAAAATCTAAATGCCAGAAATGTGCTTTGTTCTGTTGCCGCAACATTGCAATAAAATCCAATTATGAGAGATCAAAACATTTGATCAATAAAAATATCAGCTTGGGGTGCAAAAAAAAATAAGCCCTCACCCAGCCCCAAATCACAAAAAAATGGATATGCTATGAGTCTCAGAAATTGGCGACATAAGGCCGGTTTCACATTTGCGCTTTATAGCGCAGCGACGGCCTGCGCACGGCCGCCGCTAAGCCCCACCCCCTGCAGGCTCCCTGCCTGCCCCATCCGGTCATCGCCGCCTACTATCGCACATGGACGCTTGCGATCTGCGCACCCTATCTTTAGCATACGGTGCGCAGATCGTGCGCTGGCCGTGCGCTAGCAGGATTTTGCCGTGCGCTGCGCACTTTTGAAGGTGCGCTCGTGTGCGCCGAATGCAGCATGTTGCATTTCGGCGCGCACAGCGCACCTTCAAAACTGTGATTTTTTCTTCTTGGCATTGCCATTTCTTTGTTGTAAATAATGAAAGTCAAGAGCTTTCTCACCAGCGAGGCAGTGACCCAGGTAAGTTCAACATATAGACTTTATTTGTAAATTTCATAGACAAAACACAAACCTTTCACAACGGGATGACAGCCGGTAATGTCCGTTTACAGTTTGGTGCCTGCACCATCGTGGGAATATCAGGTGCTATATCGGCTTTACCCAGGACTCTGGTTCAATCTCACACAGGCAGACACACACAGAACCTCTGCTGGACATGAAACCAAAAACTGACACACCCAACTCTTACCTGCAGGTTTAGTTTCTTAGGCCAGGGTCACGCTTGCGAGTGCAATGTGAGAAACTCATGCATCAATACCTGGCACTGGTGCCGGCACTCGGGACTGAAATATGCGGTTGCATGTATTTCTATGCAGCCGAACGCTCCGGTCCCGAGTGCCGGTGGCAGTTCTGGGTACTGAGGCTCGCACAAGTTTCTCACATTGCAGTTGCAAGTGGGACACCGGCCTTAGTGCTCGCTCACATAAGCCAATAAATAGGACGAGTGCAATCCGATAGAAAATCGGCTCAGTGTTACTCTATGGGGCAGTGCACTTCTGCGATTATTTTCTCATACCGATTTGGCATGTGAAAACAACCACAGCATTCAGCAAAAGACTGGAGACTCGGATCGCATGCATCCATATAAGTCTAAGGGTGCGTGAGAAACAACGAACTGCACCTGAGTGCAGTGCGATTTCCGCAGACACCGTCAGCAGAGGGGATGGAAAAATTACTTTCTCCGTCTCCTCCACAGCTGTGCTTCCCTCATACGAGAAGATCGGAGCACGGTTCACGCTCGTAGCAGAGCAGGAGCCGAATGGTCATTAGCATTAGATGCTATATGCTAGTGTGACTCCGGTCTTAATGACAGGCCAAATTTTCCAAATCTGACATGTGACTTTATGTACCACTAATTCTGGAATATTTTAACTTTTCTCAGTGATTATGAGATTATTTTTTTTGTGACACATTTTATTTTATGATAATGGTAAATTTATTTTGATATATTTTAAGCTTATGTAGAAAAATATCAGAAATTTGATAAGAATTTCTACAAATTTCTAATTTTCAATATTTGAATAATTATCCCTTTAATATGGGCAGTCATACCACACAATAGTTAATAAATACCATTTTCCTCATGTCGGCTTTACATTAGCACCATTTGTAAAATTCTCTTTTACTTTGTTAGGATGTTAGAAGCTTTAAAGTGGTAGCAGTATTTTTTCCAAGGAAATTAAGAAAACTTATTTTTTTAGGCACCCATCCAGGTTTGAAATGACTTTGGCAGCCTATATATTGGAAAATTCCCAAATGTGATACCATTTTAAATACCGTACCCCTCAACGTATTCAAACCTGCTGACAGGTAGTTTATTAACTCTTCAGGTGCTTTTCAGGAATTATTGAAAAGTGGCATAACAGGAAAGAAAAATGTTATTTTGCCACCTAAGAGTAAGTTCACACACTCTTTGTTCTGCAGCAAAACCTGATTTCTTGGCAGGAAAGAAGCTGCGGCAAAAATCCATGTTTTGGTGCATTTTTGTTTGCATCTTTGTTGTGGTTTTGGTGCATTTTTTAATGCATTTTGGGGGATAACTTGTGTCTCTTTGTGCATGCTAATAAAGTTGAGTGCCCCCAGAGAAAAAACTACTTCCTGTAGAACCATATCTTTAGATCCTTTGAAAAGCCGGCAATTCATGAGCCGCATACATTAAAGTCAGAGTGACAGGTTAGAATAGAATAGAATAGATATATACACATAGGTTAAATAGATATATAGATGTCAGTGACACACACATATATATGTATATATATTACATAGATAGATAGGTATAAAAAAAATCCAGCAATTCTTTTTCAGGATAGAGGAGATGGATTACATACAGTAAATGCAAATAGAATAGGTAGATATATAGATATCAGTGACAAATACAATTAGTACAGTGTGTGCGCAACTTAATGTATGTGTATTTAATTAATAAAAGATAATGTTTCTGAAAAAAAATGGCATTGGCTTCCGCGTAATTTTCTTAACCAGCAGAGGGAAAGTCGATGGCTGGGAGCAGATGTTTATAGCCTAGGAAGGAAGTAATGCCCATGGAGCTTCCCAGGCTATTAATATCAGCTCACACTTGTATACTTAGCCTTTATTGGCTATTAAAATGGGGGGCCCAAAAAATGATGTAGGATCCCCCTATAATTAATAACCAGCAAATGCTATGCAGACAGCTTCAGGCTAATATTAATAGCCTGGGAAGGGGCCATGGATACTGGCTCCCCCAGGCTAAAAACATCAGCTCTCAGCCACCCCAGAAAAGGCACATCTATAAGATGTGCCAATTCTGGCACTTAGCCTCACTCTTCTCACTTGCCCTGTAGTGGTGGCAAGTGGGGTGATAGTTGGGGGGTTGATGTCACCTTTGTATTGTCAAGTGACATCAAGCTCTGAGGTTAGTAAAGGAGAGGCATCAATAATATGCCCCCATTACTATTCCCATAGTCATATTGTATACAAACACATACATAGAATAAAGTCCTTTAATTGAAAAAAGACACAAACTCCTTTAATAATCTTAATTACACCATACTTATGACCTCGCCTAATTCCATCAAAGCCCTTGTCACCTGTAATAAACCAAAAATAAAAAACAACAATATCCCTCACCTCTCCGTCGTTCTGTTCCATGCCGTAATCCATGACTGGGGGATAATTAGTTTTCAACCTGGATGGTGCCAAGATGTGACCGTCCAGGCTGAGATCCACTTGTGAGTGAGCTGCTGTGAGCGCAGCCTCATTGACAAGCAGTGACGTCACTGAGGCTGCGCTCCCAGCCGGGCTGATCTGCGGTGACCTCGATGAGATCCCTGCTAGCACAATGAGAAAGTCTCACGGTTCAGAGGTGAGTTCACCGGGAGTATTTTACTGCAGTGAATTTCAACTGCGGTGAACTAGCCTCTGCACCATGTGACTTTCTCATGGTGCTATGAACGGTCGCATCTTGGCACCGTCCAAGTTGAAAACTAATTATCCCCCAGGCATGGATTACGGCATGGGACAGAATGACAGATATGTGATGGATATTGTTGTTTTTTATTTTTGGTTTATTACAGGAGAATGAGGGCTTCGGTGGAATAGGCATTAGGTGAATATAACTGTGTTGGTTATTTTTAAATAAAAATGTAAAAGTGTGTTTTGTTTTATTTCTAATAAAAACTTTATTCTGGCTGTCTTTATTTACCATATAACTTTAGGATTAGTAATGGATAGGTGTATTTCAAGTGACTATCCATTAATAAGTCGTGGTCTTGATGTCACCAGACATTACAAAGGAGCAGATGTGAATAGTGAAACGCCCAGTGTGAACATACCCTAAATGTTGCGAACTTCAGAACAGACCACTATAACTGGCAGACTCTGAGGCTATTAATTGGCTTTGATATGCCATGGGAACCATCAGGACCACAGAATTATGATCGCCGGGTGCCAATGAGGTTAAGGAGGAAGCTCCACCACTTTGTTAACAATCTACATGCTGTAGTCACTATTGACCGCAGCATCTAAGGAGTTAAATGTCTATGGTTGCTGCCAACACCAATTGTGACTGATGCAGCAGGATATCAGCAATAGTGTCCAGCTGACAACTGCTGCATTTTCACCTGTTGGGCGATGCTATTCTCTTACATCTCAGGTTAGTTGTAAATGGTGGTCATTAAGGGGTTAAACGTAAAACGTGGATTTGGGACACTTGCAAGACCCGAACTAGAGGGAAAGATCTGCTCCACTGCCTTCCTACAGATCTAATCAAGCATTCCTAACTCTGACTTGGTCACATAACTTGACCCTGTCCACACTTTTATTTTTCATTGTAACCACAGCTGTAGCTGTAATTACAATGCTCTCCAGCAGGTTCAGTATGTCTCCAGGCACATCCTGAGGGACACGTAATGACCCTCGTACATGATGCCCATCACTGCCTCACAATATATAAAGTATATAATATGTCTAAACATATGTACATCCACTATATGAAAAAAAGGGATTAGGACTGAAGTTTTTATGACATCCCTTTCTAAATCCATAAGCTGTACTATAGAGATGGTCCCCTATTTGCAGCTATAACAGCTTCCACTCTTCTGGGATGGATTTCTACAAAATTTTGGAGATGTCTGTGGAATTTTTTGTCTGTCCACTCAAAACATTTTTGTGAGGTCAGACACTGATGTTGGTCCAGAGAACCTGGCACACAATCTGAATTCTAGTTCAGCCCAGAATTGGATGGGGTTGAGGTCAGGGACCTTTGAAGCTAGTCAAGATTTTTCTCACCAAACTCCACCAACGATGTCTTTATGGACCTTCTTTTTTGCACTGAAGCACAGACACTGGGCACATGTAAGGGTATGACAGGTTATGTCATACGCCTTTTCCCCTACAGACAATGTCTGCAGGAACTGTACGGGAATACATGTTAGAATATAGATTTATTGTATTAATGTATCATATGAGAACATGAAACTCCATTGAATCTCATAGGCACTAATATGCACAGTAAATGTATTGTGATGTGATAAATGTATACTATATTTTATGTCAAACATTTAAGGAAAATGTAGGATTTAGTATAGGATGTAGGTATTGCTAGAGTTTCAGAGATAGGTTAGGAATGGGAAAGGTGCAGTTGTAGGCACATTAGATACAAGAAATAAATTGCATAAGATAGGACACAGTTAATTGTTCTGGAACAACCCCAACATGGGAGGGGCAGGGATAGATAAAAAGGTAAGCACTTCCTGATTAGAGTTAGAGATTAGATATAAAAAGTGAAGTGATAGCAGAAGTTCAAGGTCAGAGTAATATAAGGCACAAACAATTATAGACTGCTTGACAGCATGAGACCAGTAGCAACAAACGTCAGCCAACCATTCTGAAACATCTGGGGCCTGTGGCCCAAATTAGGCACCGAGAAGTGTGCCTTAATCTCTTTCCACAAGTTGGAACAGAAATTGCATATGGGAGTTGGATCGGGACTCATAGAAGCTGTGAAGCTGGATGGAGTATCTTAGGGGTCAGAGATGCCAGTGAGGAAAGGGATAGCTTAGGCTGAAGGAACCATAAGTATGACAAAGTTTTGTGCAGTAACAACAATTGATCTTGGACTGCTCAGTAAAGTTAATCTGTCTGAAAAGGACTGGGTGTCCCCTTTTGAATGTGCGTCTGTTCCTGGATCCGGAATCATGAGGACAGCGGAGGCCTGAGGCTGAAACATCAGTGTTATGCAGCACATACACATCACATGGGTTCCGAGACACCATTTAATTGCGGAGTGCTGGGATGTGAGAACACAACAGCCCATCGTCCATGACTACCACCCTGTGCACATTACACACAGAAAAGGGCCTTCCCCAAACTGTTACCACAAAGTTGGAAGTGAAGTTATTACTGTGTATATGTCCTAGAACAGTTTTAAAAAAATTATTAACAAAAGCTAGCTTTATGTCGACTGATTTCCAAATATACTGTAATAAGCTTTTGTTTGTTTCTTCTTCTGCACAGTAATAACTTATCTATTGTAAGGGTAAAGTTCATACATGCAGCATGACTGCAAATAAGAGTGTTGCCTCCCTTTTTCTTGAGCTGGACATTACATTCATATAGCTCCTTATTTACTTACTGCAGGGTATTTGCTTATTTTGTTTTTATCTTGGGTTATGACTTTTATTTACTTGCCCTGGCAGTTTGAAATGTTTCCACATTTTCTAAGTAAAGAATACGGTCAGCGTTGGCCCTTTGCCTTGTCACGTACAATCCTGCTCAGCTACATACATGAAAAATCCAAGTTACGCAACTCACCCAGCTGAATCACTTTTACATTTGGGTTCTTGGAGGACAAATGCTTCAATTTCTGGAAAAGAAGACACCTAATATTTAGCTGCACTCTAAATCTACGGCACTAACAGAGACCTTCACTTTTATAATAACACCTCTCTGAATGTGCACCTCTTTGAGAAGTCCACTGACTGTCTCGTCAAGTTTTTTCTGTGATAGATTTTCATCAACCTCTTTTTTCTGGTGAATTGTTTTCTGTATATTTAACCTTATTATTAATAATTATATCTAAAGCACCATTTATTCCAAAGTGCTGTACATAATCGCAGAGCTGCAGGAGAGATCAGCGCAACATAGGGTCTTATCCGAGAAGTATGACAGGCGCTCAATTCAAAATTACGCTCACCTTCTATGAATATCTACAGTAATAAAGCACATCATCTGCAGCAGATCCACGGGTCAGTAAATAAAATGACCATAAGACATCCAGGACAGAAAGGAGAGGTTTGTGGATGGTTTCTGTGCTTGCTGATAAACGATTAGACATATACCCCAGATTGTCAAACAAAATCATACTTGTGCTCGTTCCTGATGAAGAAGTCCTTTGTACTTTGAAAAGCACAGATTTTGTTTGACATTCAGGGATATATGTCTAATCATTTATCAGCAAGCACAGAAACCACCCACAAACCTCTCCTTCTGTCCTGAACGTGCTGCACATAAAAGTTTACATAGAAAATACATTACTAACATAGAGTGAACAAACGAACGTTGTCAGACCGGTACAGAGGACGACCGCAAGAGCTCAGCTATTACCTGGCTTCCAGCAGATTCTGGATCTCTGCAGGTAGCAAAAATCTTTTCTGGAGGATTTTGACATTTCAGAAACTGTTGAACAAATTCAAAACCAATCCCTCTGTTAGAGCCAGTGATCAGGACAGATTGGACCTTAAACTCCGACATGGCTTGTGTGAAATCCTCAGCGAGCAGAAAGTGCAGTCTTCTTGGCTGCTTCTACAGGAAGCAAATATAACGTCACGATAAGTCTATCAGCGTTAACTCTTTCCTGGGGATTATTACAGTGCTTTGATTTGTGCTTCTTCCACAATACCAGACAGAGGTATCTAGGTTTTCTGGCACCTGGGTCCAGAATCCAGTTTAGTATTCCCACAAGCACATATGCAATTTACACACTTAGGGCAGAGACAGACTGCCATATTTCTCGTGCGAGAAACGTATCGTAAGACTCGTACTGGCTGTCAGCTCGCCTGACCTGAGCTTGACAGCTGCATAGAAAAACAACATACGGTCTTGCTCAGGTCAGGAGAGGTTCCAGGCCAGTCCCTGCAGTGTGATCCGCTTAGGCTACTTTCACACATCAGTTTTTTGCCGTCAGGCAGGATCCGGCTATTTTTAGAAAAAACGGATCCGGCATAAATTTTGGAGAACTGTAGAAACGGATCCGTTTTTTTGCTGGATCCGTCTGGCAGGTTATATCTGTTTCCGGGGGCTGGCCAATTGGATCTGAGCATGCGCAGACTTAAAAAAAAACGGATCCGGTGGCTGGATCCGTCTTTTTCTGGATCCGGCGCCCATAGACTTTCATTGTAGCAAAAAGCTGGAAGCGCCGGATCCGGCGCTTCCGGCTTTTTCGCCGGAGACAAAAAACGTTACAGTAGCCGTTTTTTCCAGACGCCGGAATGAGACAAGTTGCCGGATCCGGCAAAAAACGGATGAAACGCAATGCCATCCGGCGCGATCCGGCGCCAATGCAAGTCAATGGGGAAAAACTGGATCCGGCATTGCATTTTGCCGGATCCGGTTTTACAAAAAAAAGCCGGATCGCGCCTGACGGCAAAAAACTGATGTGTGAAAGAGGCCTTATAGCACGAGTTACACGGCCGTCTGACTCAGCCCTTAGGCTTGAGACACACTAGCGATTTTAAAATCGGTCAGATTTTGATGCAGGAGAGTCGGACGAGTGTAATGCAAGTGTCATGAGAGTGTCATGCGTTGTTTATGCGAGTACAATCCGATTTTTCATACCTAGCATTTGATTTACATCAGAATGCAGTGCGATTGCTATCCGATTGCAATGCGATTTTAATATGAGCTTTTTCATACAGCAGTTCTCTGTCACTTACACATCATTTTCAAATGAAATATTGTCCAAAACACACACACACATATAAATATATATAAATATATATAGATAGATTAAAAACCGGCAAATGATCTGCCACATACAGTATAATAACAAAGTGACAGGTTAGAATAGAATAGATAGAATAGATGTACACACATAGAATAGATGTATGTACAATATACACACACACACACACACACATATATATATATATATATACAGTATATATATACTAGCTGAAGACCCTGGCGCTGCCCGGGCATAGTAACTAACTGTGGTTAGTTATAACAAAATATAATTATCCTCCATCCCATAGACCCATCATACATATCCATGATCCCATAGGCCCGTGCCCATATACCCATCATACATATCCTCCATCCCATAGTCTAGTGCCCATATACCCATCACACATCCTCCATCCCATAGTCCCATGCCCATATACCCATCATACATATTCTCCATCCCATAGTCCCATGCCAATATACCCATCATACATATCCTCCATCCCATAGTCCCGTGCCCATATACCTGTCATACATATCCTCCATCCCATAGTCCAGTGCCCATATACCCATCATACATATCCTCCATCCCATAGTCCCGTGCCCATATACCCGTCACACATCCTCCATCCCATAGTCCCATGCCCATATACCCGTCATACATATCCTCCATCCCATAGTCGAGTGCCCATATGCCCATCACACATCCTCCATTCCATAGTCAACCATTATGACATACATCATAATAAGCGGCGGGGCTTGCAACCTATGATGACATCAGCGTCGCCATGGCAACCATTGTGACATCATAATGAGGGGTGGGGCTTGTTTCGCACACACTGTTCCCCCAATATGTAGACAGGGGCATTATGACATCATAATGAGGGGCGGGGCTTGATGTGCACACACTTTTTCCCCAGTATGTAGATAGGGGCAAAATTGTTTGGTGAATTGGAACACGCAGGGTTAAAATTTCGCCTCACAGCATAGCTTAGGATGCTCTCGGGGTCCACACATGTGACTGTGCCCAAATTATGTGGCTGTAGCTGCGATGGTGCGGATGCCTATCCCGGACATACACACATACACACATACATATGTTGTGAGTTCATTTTCCCCTTCACTACTGAGGCCCAAGGAACTCCCTCTTCTGGTGAAGAAAGGTAGTGAGCCTGATTGTCAAACACCTGGGGCTGATGATGATGACTGGCTGAGTGGAGTTAATGACTGGATATAAGGCTGCCGACGCCCTTCTGGCCTGCGGGTGATTTCTCTGTGGACTTCTAGGAAACCAGTCTGATTCCTGCTCATCTAAAGCTAAGTTTCTGCTTTGCCTTTTTGCATTAGTGTTTTGTTTTCCTTGCTTTTCTGGATTCTGCCATTCCCTGCTGGGGTTAGCTGAATCTCCTTTTGCCTGTTGCTCTGTCTTCTGAATATTCCTGAGTACTGACATAGCTTTTTTGAAGCCTAGCGTCTTCAGGGCCTTTTTTACTGTCAGTTTGTTGGCTCTTATTTTCATAGGGTTTTTCACGGATTGCAGACAGCAGCCTTCCTGTCCTTTCCTATCTAAGCTAGCGTGGGCCCCATCTTTTCTCAGTCTATCTTTCTGTCTGTGTTTTGTTCTTTCTTCTTGCTTCACCGTCATTATATGTGGGGGGCTGCCTTTTACTTTGGGGTCTGCTCTGGGGCAGTTTAGATTTCCCTTTCTGTCTTTAGGCTATGTAGTCCTCCGGCTGTGATCGAGGGGCCTAGGGCATCGTAGGAGCCCCCCACGGCTACTGCTAGTTGTGTTGATAGGTTCAGGGGTCTGCAATCCGATAGCTGCCAACTTCTCTGGTTTTCTGGACTTAGCTAGCATTACTATTTTTGCCTCCTACGGTGACTCAATCATAACAGAATCACCCGCCATACCGCAGATTCTAGGGTACTCAATAGCAGGAAAGAATTGAATAAAAAAAAAAAAAAAGTGTGTATATTTTTTCCTCTATATCTCTGAGGCCGTAGGGGGAATTTCTTTTTTTCTCTCAATGGAGATAAAGCAATTGTCTGATCGTGTGGAGCAGCTCGCTGCGGAAGTGCGGGGAATTTCCACCTACCTTGCTCATTCACATGCTGCTGAACCAAAGATTCCTACACCTGATGTATTTTTTGGGGATCGGTCTAAATTTTTGAATTTCAAAAATAATTGTAAATTATTTTTTGCCTTGAAGCCTAACTCGTCAGGGAGCTCCGCACAGCTGGTTAAAATTGTCATCTCTTTGCTGCGTAGCGATCCCCAGGATTGGGCGTTTTCTTTGAAACCAGATGATCCTATTCTGACTAATGTGAACGCATTTTTTCAGGCCTTGGGGTTGTTGTATGACGAACCTAATGCCATTGATCAGGCTGAAAAGACCCTGCTGGCATTGAACCAGGGTCGTGATTCTGCAGAATTGTACTGTCAAAAATTCCGAAAGTGGGCAGTACTTACTACCTGGAATGATAATGCCTTGGCTGCTCTCTTTCGGAAGGGGTTGTCAGAAGCCATAAAAGATACTATGGTGGGATTTCCTGTTCCCTCTGGTCTTGACGATTCTATGTCTTTAGCCATTCAGGTTGATCGGCGTTTACGCGATCGCAGAGCTGCACGAGAGGTGTTGCCACCTGTTGAACAGATGTCTGAACCTATGCAATGTGATAGAGTTTTTTCCAGAGAGCAGCGTCAGGAGTTCAGAAGGCGTAATAAGTTGTGTTTTTTCTGTGGAGATGCCTCGCATATTATTTCTGTCTGTCCTAAACGCGAGAAACGCTTTGCACACACGTTTTCTGTTGGTGGTGTTCAACCTAAGTTTCTTCTGGCTATTACTCTGATCTGCTCCCTGTCCACATTTTCCGCCAAGGCTTTTGTGGATTCGGGAGCAGCTCTAAACCTAATGGACTTGGATTTTGCTAAACATTGTGGATTTCCGATGACACCTCTGCAGACGCCTATCCCTTTGAGGGGGATTGATGCTACTCCTTTGGCTAAAAATAAACCTCAGTTTTGGACCCAGGTGGTAATGCGGGTCGCCCCAGAACATCAAGAAAATTGCAGGTTTTTGGTGTTACATAATCTGCATGATACTATTGTTCTGGGGTTTCCCTGGTTACAAATTCATAATCCAGTTTTGGATTGGAAATCTGTGTCTGTGGTGAGTTGGGGTTGTCGGTGTGCCTTTAGTGAGGCTCCGGTGTTTTCCACCTCTCCTCAGTCGCATGATGTTCCTGATTATTTGGCGGACTTTTATGATGTATTTAGTGAGAATGAGTCTGCGTCTCTGCCTCCTCATAGGAGTTATGACTGTGCAATTGAACTGAGCCCGGGGTGTAAATTTCCCAAGGGTCGGCTCTTCAATTTATCTGTACCCGAGCACGAGGCTATGCGATCCTATATTAAGGAGGCGTTGGAGAAGGGTCATATTAGACCATCCTCGTCACCCTTAGGTGCCAGTTTTTTTTTTGTAGCCAAAAAGGATGGATCATTAAGACCTTGTATTGATTATCGTGCTCTCAACAAAATTACTGTTAAATATCAGTATCCGTTACCCCTGATTTCTGATCTATTCTCCAGAGTTAAAGGTGCTTGCTGGTTTACCAAGCTTGACCTCAGGGGGGCGTCTAATCTTATTTGCATTAAGCATGGGGATGAATGGAAGACGGCGTTTAATACTCCGGAGGGACATTTTGAGTACCTGGTGATGCCTTTTGGGCTCACTAATGCCCCTTCTGTCTTCCAGTGCTTCATGAACGATATTTTCCGAGATTTTGTCGATAAATTTTTGATTATCTATCTGGATGATATTTTGATCTTCTCCAAGGATTGGGATTCTCATGTGGAACATATTCGGACTGTGTTCCGGATCTTGAGGGAGAATTCCCTGTATGTCAAAGGATCTAAATGCCTTTTTGGAGTACAGAGGATTTCTTTTTTGGGATTTATTTTGTCCCCGTCAACTATTGAAATGGACCCGGCCAAGGTACAGGCCATTTACGATTGGGTTCAGACCACTTCTTTGAAGGCCCTCCAGAAGTTTTTGGGTTTTGCTAATTTTTATCGGAGATTTATAGCAAAATTTTCTAGTATTGCCAAGCCATTTACTGATTTGACTAAGAAGGGTGCTGATGTGTTAAATTGGTCTCCGGAGACTGTTTCTTCCTTTCAGGAGCTAAAGCGAAGATTCACCTCCGCCCCGGTTTTGCGGCAACCTGATGTCTCACTTCCGTTCCAGGTAGAGGTGGATGCTTCTGAGATTGGTGCAGGAGCTGTTTTGTTCCAAAAGGATCCTGTAACATCTAAAATGAATCCCTGTGCTTTCTTTTCCCGAAAGTTCTCTCCATCTGAACGTAACTATGATGTGGGGAATCGGGAACTGTTAGCCATGAAATGGGCATTTGAGGAGTGGAGACATTGGTTGGAGGGAGCTAAGCATCAAGTCGTGGTCCTCACTGACCACAAGAATTTGATTTACCTAGAGTCGGCTAAGCGCTTGAACCCTAGACAGGCTAGGTGGGCCTTGTTTTTTACACGTTTTGATTTTGTGGTTTCTTTTCTTCCTGGAACTAAGAATGTCAAGGCTGACGCCCTCTCTAGGAGCTTCTTTGCTGATTCTCCTGTGGTGACCAAGCCTGCTACCATCTTAGGCGAAGGGGTAGTTCTTTCTGCCATCTCGCCCGATTTGAGACGTGCTCTGGAAGAGTTCCAGGAGGACAAACCTGAGCGTTGTCCCAGTGGAAAGTTGTATGTTCCTGACCAGTGGAAGAAGAGAGTGATGTCTGAAGTTCATTGCTCTGCTTTGGCTGGTCATCCAGGTATTTTTGGTACTAGAGATCTGGTGAGTCGGTCTTTTTGGTGGCCCTCCTTGTCTCGTGATGTCAGGAATTTTGTGCAGTCCTGTGGGACGTGCTCCCGGTCTATATCGTGTTCTCGCTCTAGTGGGTTGTTGATGCCTTTGCCTGTCCCCAAGAGGCCATGGACCCATATTTCAATGGATTTCATCTCTGATATGTCTGTCTCTCAAAGGATGACTGTTATTTGGGTGAAATGTGATAGGTTCTCTAAGATGGTTCATCTTGTACCACTCCCTAAGTTGCCGTCTTCCTCTGAATTGGTGCCCCTGTTTTTACAACAGGTGGTTCGCTTGCACGGGATTCCTGAGAACATTGTATCTGACAGAGGAGTCCAGTTTGTGTCGAGATTTTGGAGAACTTTCTGTTCCAAGCTGGGAATTCAGTTGTCCTTCTCCTCTGCTTTTCACCCTCAGACCAATGGGCAGACAGAGAGAACAAACCAGACCTTGGAGTCATATTTGAGATGTTTTATTTCTGCTGATCAGGATGATTGGGTTTCATTTTTGCCCTTGGCCGAATTTGCTTTAAATAATAGAGCTAGTTCTGCCACTTTGATGTCACCTTTTTTTTGTAACTTTGGATTTCATCCTCGATTTTCTTCAGGGCAGGTGGAGCCCTCTGCCTGCCCAGGGGTTAACACTGTGGTGGAGAGAATGCACCAGATCTGGGACCAAGTGGTGGATAAGTTATCTCTCTCTCAGGAAAAGGCCCAGCGGTTTTCCAACCGACATAGGACCATTGGTCCCCAATTTAAGGTTGGTGATATGGTGTGGTTATCATCAAAAAATATTGCTATGAAGGTGGCTTCTCCTAAGTTTAAGCCTAGATTTATTGGACCTTACAAGATTTTGGAGATTATTAATCCGGTCTCTTTTCGTTTGGCTCTTCCTGTCACATTTAAAATCCATAATGTGTTCCATAAATCTTTGTTGAAGAGGTTTGTTGAACCTGTTGTTCTGGGGGTTGCACCTCCAGACCCTGTATTGGTTGAAGGTAATATGGAATATGAGGTAGAGAAAGTACTGGATTCCCATCTGGCTAGACGGAGACTCCAGTATTTGGTTAAGTGGAAGGGTTATGGTCAGGAGGATAATTCCTGGGTCTCTGCCTCTGATATTCATGCCAAAAGATTGGTGCGTGCCTTTCATCGGGCTCACCCTGATTGCCTGGTGGCGTGGTTGAGGGTTCGGTGACCCCTCCTCAAGGGGGAGGTACTGTTGTGAGTTCATTTTCCCCTTCACTACTGAGGCCCGAGGAACTCCCTCTTCTGGTGAAGAAAGGTAGTGAGCCTGATTGTCAAACACCTGGGACTGATGATGATGACTGGCTGAGTGGAGCTAATGACTGGATATAAGGCTGCCGACGCCCTTCTGGCCTGCAGGTGATTTCTCTGTGGACTTCTAGGAAACCAGTCTGATTCCTGCTCATCTAAAGCTAAGATTTCTGTTTTGCCTTTTTGCATTAGTGTTTTGTTTTCCTTGCTTTTCTGGATTCTGCCATTCCCTGCTGGGGTTAGCTGAATCTCCTTTTGCCTGTTGCTCTGTCTTCTGAATATTCCTGAGTACTGACATAGCTTTTTTGAAGCCTAGCGTCTTCAGGGCCTTTTTTACTGTCAGTTTGTTGGCTCTTATTTTCATAGGGTTTTTCACGGATTGCAGACAGCAGCCTTCCTGTCCTTTCCTATCTAAGCTAGCGTGGGCCCCATCTTTGTTCAGTCTATCTTTCTGTCTGTGTTTTGTTCTTTCTTCTTGCTTCACCGTCATTATATGTGGGGGGCTGCCTTTTACTTTGGGGTCTGCTCTGGGGCAGTTTAGATTTCCCTTTCTGTCTTTAGGCTATGTAGTCCTCCGGCTGTGATCGAGGGGCCTAGGGCATCGTAGGAGCCCCCCACGGCTACTGCTAGTTGTGTTGATAGGTTCAGGGGTCTGCAATCCGATAGCTGCCAACTTCTCTGGTTTTCTGGACTTAGCTAGCATTACTATTTTTGCCTCCTACGGTGACTCAATCATAACATACATACATACATACATACATACATACACACTTTGAGCTTTTTATATTAGATACAGTGGGGCAAAAAAGTATTTAGTCAGTCAGCAATAGTGCAAGTTCCACCACTTAAAAAGATGAGAGGCGTCTGTAATTTACATCATAGGTAGACCTCAACTATGGGAGACAAACTGAGAAAAAAAAATCCAGAAAATCACAGTGTCTGTTTTTTTTTCATTTTATTTGCATATTATGGTGGAAAATAAGTATTTGGTCAGAAACAAGCAATCAAGATTTCTGGCTCTCACAGACCTGTAACTTCTTCTTTAAGAGTCTCCTCTTTCCTCCACTCATTACCTGTAGTAATGGCACCTGTTTAAACTTGTTATCAGTATAAAAAGACACCTGTGCACACCCTCAAACAGTCTGACTCCAAACTCCACTATGGTGAAGACCATAGAGCTGTCAAAGGACACCAGAAACAAAATTGTAGCCCTGCACCAGGCTGGGAAGACTGAATCTGCAATAGCCAACCAGCTTGGAGTGAAGAAATCAACTGTGGGAGCAATAATTAGAAAATGGAAGACATACAAGACCACTGATAATCTCCCTCGATCTGGTGCTCCACGCAAAATCCCACCCCGTGGGGTCAGAATGATCACAAGAACGGTGAGCAAAAATCCCAGAACCACGCGGGGGGACCTAGTGAATGAACTGCAGCGAGCTGGGACCAATGTAACAAGGCCTACCATAAGTAACACACTACGCCACCATGGACTCAGATCCTGCAGTGCCAGACGTGTCCCACTGCTTAAGCCTGTACATGTCCGGGCCCGTCTGAAGTTTGCTAGAGAGCATTTGGATGATCCAGAGGAGTTTTGGGAGAATGTCCTATGGTCTGATGAAACCAAACTGGAACTGTTTGGTGGAAACACAACTTGTCGTGTTTGGAGGAAAAAGAATACTGAGTTGCATCCATCAAACACCATACCTACTGTAAAGCATGGTGGTGGAAACATCATGCTTTGGGGCTGTTTCTCTGCAAAGGGGCCAGGACGACTGATCCGGGTACATGAAAGAATGAATGGGGCCATGTATCGTGAGATTTTGAGTGAAAACCTCCTTCCATCAGCAAGGGCATTGAAGATGAAACGTGGCTGGGTCTTTCAACATGACAATGATCCAAAGCACACCGCTAGGGCAACGAAGGAGTGGCTTCGTAAGAAGCATTTCAAGGTCCTGGAGTGGCCTAGCCAGTCTCCAGATCTCAACCCTATAGAAAACCTTTGGAGGGAGTTGAAAGTCCGTGTTGCCAAGCGAAAAGCCAAAAACATCACTGCTCTAGAGGAGATCTGCATGGAGGAATTGGCCAACATACCAACAACAGTGTGTGGCAACCTTGTGAAGACTTACAGAAAACGTTTGACCTCTGTCATTGCCAACAAAGGATATATCACAAAGTATTGAGATGAAATTTTGTTTCTGACCAAATACTTATTTTCCACCATAATATGCAAATAAAATGGAAAAAAAACCAGACAATGTGATTTTCTGGATTTTTTTTACTCAGTTTGTCTCCCATAGTTGAGGTCTACCTATGATGTAAATTACAGACGCCTCTCATCTTTTTAAGTGGTGGAACTTGCACTATTGCTGACTGACTAAATACTTTTTTGCCCCACTGTATATATATATGTATTTATATTGCATAGAGAGATAAAAGACAAGCAGGTAATTTATCTGCCATGTTCTGTAAAATCACTGCAGGAGCTGACAGGATAGAAGAGATGGATTACACACAGTAAATACAAATAGAATAGGTAGATATATAGATGTCAGTGACAAATACAATTAGTACAGTGTGTGCAAATTACTGTACATGTATTTATGTATTAAAAGATTATTTTTCTGCAAAAATGGCATGGGCTTACGTGCAATTTTCGTAATGAGCAGAGGGAAAGTCCACGACTGGGGGCCGCTGTTTATAGCCAGGGAAGGGGGTAATACCCATGGAGCTTCCCAGGCTATTAATATCAGCTCCCAACTGTATACTTAGCCTTTACTAGCTATTAAAATAGGGGTGGTGTGGGGTCCCCCTATAATTAATAACCACGAAAGGCTATGTAGACAGCTGCGGGCTTATATTAATAGCCTTGGAATGGGCCATGGATACTGCCCCCCCTGACTAAAAAAATTCTCACCATGATCTGTTGTGAAGACACTGAGCTTGAACTGATGTGACCTCATCACTGGCATTTTCCCATGGTCCAGAGGTCACCGCAGTTCAGCCCGGCTGGGAACACCGCCTCAGTGACGTCACCACTAGTCACTGAAGCTGCACTCCCAGCAGCTCATTCACCAGTGATTTTCAGCTGGGACAGTCCCATCTTGGCACCGTCCAGGTTGAAAACTGTTTATCTCCCAGACATGGACTATGGAGTGGGACAGAACGACAGACAGGTATGGTATATTGTTGTTTTTTATTTTAGTTTTATTACAGGAGATCGAGGGTTTCAGTGGAATTAGGCAAGGTCGTAAGTATGGTTTAATTGAGATTATTAACCCCTTCATGACCCAGCCTATTTTGACCTTAATGACCTGGCCATTTTTTGCAATTCTGACCCGTGTCCCTTTATGAGGTAATAACTCAGGAATGCTTCAATGGATCCTAGCAAATCTGAGATTATTTTTTGTGACATATTGGGCTTCATGTTAGTGTGGCGCCCCTGAGGCTTCAGTCGCCACAGAGGCACTGCACCTTCTCCTAAGGTGTAGTACCCCACCATCCAGGTAAGGTGGGAACTCCTGACCACGCTCCACACCTGAATTCCACACACAGGATAGTTCAGAGGGGCCACCTAACAGCTTCAGGCTGGGGGTTAGCAGAGCACCTCCTCATCCATTGCACCTACACTGCCCTTGGACTACAGCTACACCATCTTTGCTGCACCACACCATCAGTCCCAGCGGATATGCACGCAGCATTGGCTCAACACCTTACTTGCCAAATACCACGGGTGGCGTCACGAACTATTCTAATAAACTTTAACACCATTAACAACATCACCGCCATTGATATTGGGCGCCCAGGGCCACGGACCGGGTCGCCGCTGTTGTGACACGTTCCCGCCTTGACACCGGCCCGGTACCGAGTACCCCACTGCCCTGGGTGTGCGAGGGCGACCCAAATTTTGGCATCACGAACAGGATGACGAGACCCGATGCCATCGGGTTCTGTGTGCCTTGGATTTACAACTTTTGAAAATGTGCAAAAGACCAAATTTAATAGACTGTAAAATGGACATTAGAAATGGCCGCTGGCGCGGAGAAGAAGGGCGTGAAGAGATGGGAGGTCCTAAGAAAAGACCGCAAAGAGTCTTGGGCCTTCCCTGCCTGAATTACTATGTGACAGATGCATGGCCCACCCCCCGAGGGGTTCGTATACTGGCTTGGTATGGAGGCACTGGAAGAAGATGCCGCCCATGGAAGGAGGGGCAGAGAAAGCCAGTGGCGAGCAGAAGGGCGGAGCAAGAAGAAGAACGCCAGAACGCCATGATGAAAGCAGAGAAGACAGAAGAACAAGGAGGGGAGAAGTCACTCGCCCTAGGCCGCCTACGCGGAGGCTGCGACCGCTGATTCATCCTCAGCTGCGTCCGCCACCGCCTCACAACAGATATTGTCATTGGGTGAGCCCCGTCCGGAGGAGATACATGAGGGCTCTGGAACAGAATGGAGGACCGGGACCGCATCTCCGCCTGGACCGGGCACAGTGGCACCGGCCTCCGCCGTCAACCCCAGCTGAGACTGGCCTGGTCCCAGCACGGATCCCACTGCGGCCTTTCCCATCAGTCACTCCGGGAATTGCAGCCGCCGCCATTCACCACCCGATACCAGAGCCGGAATCGCGGCTGAAAAAGCCAGGTATGATTGCTACCCCCGGTCTGACCCTGGTTTTGGGAGCGAAGCCCACAGATAGGAACGGGCCCACTGACCTTCGCCGACGATCCCCGGCTGCAGCGCCTATGGGGGGATGATCAAGTTGTTCCTGGCTGGTGGCCTCGGGCTGCGACACCATCTCCTGAACTTCCTATGGAACTGGAGGGACCCATAACCCCACAGACTGCTCAGGTACCTGTTTCCAAGAACCAGGTTGCTAATGCATCACCTCCAGTTCGGTGGCCCAAACCAAAAATCTCTGGCTTGACACCGTGGGAAGAGGAGTACTTGCGGATTGCTAATGACTACTTGGAATCTGGTAGCCGTTAAGACACTTTTCAAATCTCGTTACCCAGGAGGGTTATTTGCACCAATTGTGCCTTGTTTGCTATCATGTTTGTATGGTAGCACTTTTGTTGCCTGCTTTTGATTGGCAGTGTTTTTCTACAAATGGAACTGTGGAGATCATGAACGCTGTATGATCCAAAACTTTCTTGTAAAGAGTTTGCACCTCTTTAGGTGCCCTTTCTTGGTTTTACATATGTGACCTCTTTGTGAAGATAATGGTTACACAAAGACTCTTTGCGAAGATTATGTTTTTTTGCATGGACACTTTTCGAAGAATGATGTCTACCTCAAGGGACACTGCAAGAAATCCCGGCTGGGAGCAGTGTTCAGCACTTTACAAGAATTTTGAATGTTTTATGATAACCTATTTGATAATGTTGTGTCTTGTGAAAAGTAAATGTCTTTTATAGAATATTGGAAACAGAAACTTAGAAAAGTTTTGAGATAGAATGTGAGAATTGAATAAAGACTGAAGAATTGAAAGTGACAGGTGACAGGCCAAGTACAGTTGGTCAGTGTCTTGCGTCCAGTAGAGAAAGAGAAAAAGGAAAAGAGAATAATTGATAGAAAATGTATTAAAGAAAATGTGTTGAGCATAGCACTTTGAATTAAGAATTGCACTTAAGTAAATTTTTGACACTAAGATAGGAAGTTAGCCTGTTTGTAACGTTTAAGAAATGTGCCTCCTATATTAGGAAGATTAGAGAAGCATTGTTGAATAGCATTTAAAATTTTTTGTGTGTTCCTGTATTGTACCTTTTGTTGTCTTGCAGCCCGCGGATGTGCTGTGTTTAATGGGGGGTATGTGGTGTCCCTGAGGCTTCAGTCGCCACAGAGGTACTGCACCTTCTCCTAAGGTGTAGTGCCCCACCATCCAGGTAAGGTGGGAACTCCTGACCACGCTCCACACCTGCATTCCACACACAGGATAGTTCAGTGGGGCCACCTAACAGCTTCAGGATGGGGGTTAGCAGAGCACCCCTCGTGAAACCCTGCTTCGTAACACGAGATGTGCTGGGAGGCAGGTGGAGTGAGATGATATAAAAGAGTGGGAAGAGTGAAAGTTAAGGGGAGTTGGTTAGTTGGAGAGAGAGAGAGAGAGAGAGAAGAGAGAAGATGGGTGTCTGAGGGACGTGCTGCAGCAGGTCCCAGTGATCTGGGCTGCTGGCACGAGAAAGACCAGAGAAAGAGAATGATAAGATTGATAACCTAACCTTCCATAAGAGAGATAGAACAGATCCGAACGAAGGAGAATAGGACGGTGGGAAGCTGGTTGAAGAAAGATAGAGAACCCTTCCAGTCCAGAGAGCGCAAACGCGGGGCCCGGTCCCCGAGGTTGATTGGAACTTTATGTCCGTCAACAGACACCCGAGTAGTAGTGAGCCGCTAACGCCTTGCTCCCATCATAGACTTGGGACACAACAGCAACTGAATAGAGAGCCGGGACGCAGAGTGGAGTCCTCGAAGCAGGCTACAGCGGTCTGTCATACAAGTAAAGACTAGGAACACCTAGAGAGAGGCATTCCAGGGTAACTGAGTACTGGAGTGCTTCGCACCTAAAGGCGCATTGGAGGAGTCGTTCAGTAAGGTACATGTTGGCGGAGTGTGGAAGGGAGAATCCTATCCTGCCTGGAGGTTGGCTGGAGCCCTGACCTGGAGAACACAGTACGGAGGCAGGCAGTTGTGTGATCTGCAAACAGTGAGTAAAGCTTTGGAACCGCATACTCTGGTGTCCTCCAGTTATTCCCGCACCGCTACACCTGGGTGACAACATCTATACCATTCTGCACCTCTCCTCATCCATTGCACCTACACTGCCCTGGGACTACAGCTCCACCTGTGGGGAGCTACACCATCTTTGCTGCACCACACCATCAGTCCCAGCGGATCTGCGCGCAGCGTTGGCTCAACACCTTACTTGCCAAACACCACGGGTGGCGTCACGAACTATTCTAATAAACTTTAACACCATTAACAACATCACCGCCATTGATATTGGGCGTCCAGGGCCACGGAACGGGTCGCCGCTGCTGTGACACGTTCCTGCCTTGACACCGGCCCGGTACCGAGTACCCCGCTGCCCTGGGTGTGCAAGGGTGACCCATTAGTGGTAAATTTAAGTCAATAATGTTTGCATTTATTTGTAAAAAGAATGGAAATTTGGCAAAGATTTAGAAAATGTTGCTATTTTCAAATTTTGAATTTTTATTCTGTTAAACCAGAGAGTTATGTGACACAAAATAGTTAATAAATAACATTTCCCATATGTCTACTTTACATCAGTACAATTTTGGAAACAAAATTTTATTTTTGTTAGGAAGTTATAAGGATTAAAAGTTGACCAGCAATTTCTCATTTTTACAGCAAAATTTACAAAACCATTTTTTTTAGGGATCACCTCACATTTGAAGTCAGTTAGAGGGGTCAATATGGCTGAAAACACACAAAAGTGACACTATTCTAAAAACTGCACCCCTCAAGCTGATCAAAACCACATGCAAAGAAGTTTATTAACCCTTCAGGTGTTTCACAGCTGCAGAAGCAATATGGAAGGAAAAAATGAACATTTAACTTTTTAGTCACAAAAATGATCTTTTAGCAACTTTTTTTTATTTTCCCAAGGGTAAAAGGAGAAAGTGGACCCCAAAAGTTGTTGTTCAATTTGTCCTGAGCACGATGAAACCCCATATGTGGGGGAAACCACTGTTTGGGTGCACGGCAGGACTCGGAAGGGAAGGAGTGCCATTTGACTTTTTGAATGGAAAATTAGCTCCAATCGTTAGCAGACACCATGTCGTGTTTGGAGAGCCCCTGTGTGCCTAAACTTCGGAGCTCCCCCACATATGACCCCATTTTGGAAACTAGACCCCCAAGGAACTTATCTAGATGCATGGTGAGCACTTTGAACCCCCAGGTGCTTCACAAATTGATCTGAAAAATGAAAAAGTACTTTTTTCACATAAATTTTCATTCAGCCTCAATTTTTTCATTTTCACATGGGCAACAGGATAAAATGGATCCTAAAATTTGATGGACAATTTCTCCTGAGTACACCGATACCTCATATGTAGTCATAAACCACTGTTTGGGTGCACAGCAGGGCTCGGAAGGGAAGAAGCGCCATTTGACTTTTTGAATGGAAAATTAGCTCCAATCGTTAGCGGACACCATGTCGCGTATGGAGACCCCCTGTGTGCCTAAACATTGGAGCTCCCCCACAAGTGACCCCATTTTGGAAACTAGACCCCCCCAAGGAACTTATCTAGAAGTGTGGTGAGCACTCTGAACCCCCAAGTGCTTGACAGAAGTTATAACGCAGAGCCGTGAAAATAAAAAATCATTTTTTTCCTCAAAAAGTGATTTTTTAACCCGCAATTTTTTATTTTCACAAGGGTAACATGAGAAATTGGACCCCAATCGTTATTGTTCAGTTTGTCCCGAGTACGCCGTTACCCCAGATGTTGGGAGAACCACTGTTTGGGCACACGTCGGGGCTCGGAAGGGAAGTAGTAACGTTTTGAAATGCCGACTTGATGGAATGGTCTGCGAGCGTCATGTTAAGTTTGCTGAGCCCCTGATGTGCCTAAACAGTAGAAACCCACCACAAGTGACCACATTTTGGAAACTAGACCCCCCCAAGGACCTTATCTAGATGTGTGGTCAGCACTTTGAACCCCCAAGTGCTTCCCAGAAGTTTATAACACAGTGCAAATAAAAAATCATTTTTTCCTCAAAAAATGACTTTTTGCCGGCAATTTTTTATTTTAACCAGGGTAACAGGAAAAACTGGACCCCAAAAATTGTTGTCCAGTTTGTCCTGAGTACAATAGTACCCCATATGTAGGGGTGAACCACTGTTTGGGTGCATGGCAGGGCTCGGAAGGGAAGGAGTGCCATTTGACTTTTTGAATGGAAAATTAGCTCTAATCGTTGGCGGACACCATGTCGTATATGGAGAGCCCCTGTGTGCCTAAACATTGGAGCTCCCTGACAAGTGACCCTTTTTGGAAACTAGACCCCCAAGAAACTTATCTAGATGTTTGGTGAGCACTCTGAATCCCCAAGTGCTTCACAGAAGTTTATAACGCAGAGCCGTGAAAATAAAAAAATATATTTTTTTCTCAAAAAATGATTTTTTTATCCTGCAATTTTTTATTTTCGCAAGGATAACAAGAGAAATTGGACCCAAGAAGTTGTCCAGTTTGTCATGAGTACGTTGGTACCCAATATGTGGGGAGAAACCACTGTTTGGGCACACGTTGGGGCTCGGAAGGGAAGTAGTGACGTTTTGAAATGCCGACTTGATGGAATGGTCTGCGGGCATCATGTTACATTTGCTGAGCCCCTGATGTGCCTAAACAGTAGAAACCCCCCACAAGTGACCCCATTTTGGAAACTAGACCCCCCTAGGAACTTATCTAGATGTGTGGTCAGCACTTTGAATCCCCAAGTGCTTCACAGAAGTTTATAAATAGAAAATCATTTTTTTTACACAAAAATAATGTTTTAGCCCCAATTTTTTATTTTCCCAAGGGTAACCAGAGAAATTAGACCTCAAAGTTGTTGTGCAATTTTTCCTGAGTACGCTGATGCCCTATATATTGGGGTAAACCACTGTTTGGGCACACGTCAGTGTTGTGAATTCGCTTTCTTGCTTTCTGGCCTACCTCTGGTTACTAGTGAAGGTAGTGGAGCTGGTTCTCTTTCCGGACTCCCTCTGGTGGTTACTTGAGGTAATGGAGCTGATCTAATTAACAGAGAAGGGGAAGTATCAGACAAAATAAAATTTAGAAAATTTTATTAAGCATATTTAAAATTGATGAATCATGTTTAGTAAATTACATAGAACAAGGCAGAGTGTACTCCATGCAACCAAAAAGGGGTTAGATCAAGTGAATAGGTATACAATGCAGCAAGAAAGCACAAATGATGCTAATAGGTAAAACCCAAGCCATTATTTTCACAAAAATAAATCCATGTGGAAACATAAATACATAGCTAGAGTCAGTGTGAGACAATTCATGTACATAAGGTTATAATATATCATATAAAGTGCATAGTGCCAGAATATAAAATACCAAAAAATACATACATCCCTACAAAATTTGTAAAAAGTGCATCATGCTGCAAGGTAATAATTGTAATAGTATTAACCCATAAGCCCAAGGAATTTCTTTATTTCAATAGTCCCAGTTATGCTCAGCAGCAGTGCTATAAAGTACATGCATAAAAGCAATCTTTTAAAGGCTAGTTGTGCCAATCAACAATGCTGTAAAGTGCCTGAATAAGGGTAATTAAATATAGGCTAGACAGAGGGCTTAAATAATGAATATAATGTATACCTGTCAAGTGGTGGCAAGGAGATGAGGGTTTTATTTTTTTACTTTTTAGTTCAGGATATTTGTATTTTTTGCTTTCTGTTTTCTCTGGTTAATGGTCATGTGTTAATATGCACCTACATTGTGCATACACATTAACTTACTTTTCTCAGTTCAGATTCGTTTTTATTCATTTCAGGGCGGTTTCACACATCCAGATATTTCCGGTACCGGTAAACACGGTCCTGGAGCAATCAGTGTCCGTGTGTCCGTGTGCACACGTATACCAACCGTGTGTCATCCGCTTGCGATCCGTGTGTACGTGTTTTCCATCTGTGTGCTGTCCGTGTGTCATCCGTGTGCTGTCTGTGTGAATACGTATCCAAACCTAAGGTGTCTATGTCCAAATGAAGGGTTAAAACATCAATTTAATGCTTTAAAATGGGAAAGGTGTGAGCCATTAGTGATGAGTGTTTCAAAAATTGACAAACGGGTTAATACAATGACATATTAGCTTAGGGTTGTGTGTTATTATTCCTTAGGCCTCACAAATATGTCTATTTCAAATGAGGCATTGTTGTGGTTGGCATGGCTTGTGTCACGTCGCTTTGAGGTTCGCCTACTTATGCTTGCTCAGGAACCACAGTGAAAAAAAAAGACTATGGGTTCACCCTATACTATTACTCCGTGGGGCACATGGTCATTTTACAAAGTTGTATGTTGAACTTCGCCAATACCCATTGAAGTTTGTGGCTTTTTGTTGCCTATCCATTTCTATATTTGACACAATTCTGGAGTTTTTGCGTCCTTACCTTCTCAGACAAGACACCTGCATGCGACTAAGCATTTCTCCAGAGGACCGTTTGCTAGTAACCTTGAGGTAACTTTTGTAAATCACACATTTGACTCAGGCTTTCACATTATATTGTGTAATGTTTGAT
This sequence comes from Dendrobates tinctorius, assembly GCF_039654945.1. NCBI lineage: Eukaryota > Metazoa > Chordata > Amphibia > Anura > Dendrobatidae > Dendrobates > Dendrobates tinctorius. The sequence goes on from NW_027361715.1 coordinate 13,267,649, forward strand.
TTCCCTAGGTTACGCATTAAACATTATTTAAACAGCCATACATGTCTTACTTAACATTCTCCTACAACTACAGGCCAAAAAACAATTTGTCTATGACGTATTACTATTAACCGAATCCTATTACCCTCAACCAAACTAGTAACATGCCAAATTTCAGACCTGGCTATTGTAACTTACACCTATGTGCTTCCTTCATGGTTGTTCTTTAGATTTTATTCAACATATCTGTTATAATTATATGTGCTGTCTGAGCTTCACTATGTTAGTATTGTTTTCCTTTCCATCATATTCTGTACCTTTTTAGTATTGTTAGACACCTAAACTATTGTTTTGTGAACAGATTCCTAGCTACTGGCAATTCATTTTCTTCCCTCCATTTTGAGCTCCTCCTTGGAACGTCAACCATATCCGGGATTGTGCGCTCAACCTGTGATCTCATATGGGACAAGCTGAAGAGCCGATTCATGCCTCAGCCAACCACACAAGACTGGGTGAGGATTGCCCAGGGGTTTATGGAAGCCACAGAGTTCCCTAATTGCATAGGTGCCCTTGATGGTAAACATATTCGTGTGAAGAAGCCCCCAAAATCAGGATCTTGTTACTTTAATTACAAAACATATTTTTCCGTAGTGCTGCTGGCAGTAGCAGACAGCAACTACTGCTTTGTAATTGCTGACATTGGGGCATATGGGAGTGCCTCTGATGCTCGCATCTTTCGATATTCCAGATTAGCTAGGCGACTTGCTGAGCAAAATTTTAATATTCCCCAACCATGTGTGCTTCCTGGAGCCTCATCCCCACCTGCACCATTTATTATGGTTGCTGATGAGTGTTTTGCACTGTCCAGGCATGTTCTTCGCCCATTTCCACGTCGACGTTTGGACACCCGTAGGCACATTTTTTACATGCGACACATGAGAGCACGTCGATTGGTTGAGTGTGCTTTTGGGATCTTTACTAGTAAATGGCGTATCTTTGAAACACAAATCCAGATGCATCCAGACAATGTCCAGCCAGTCATAAAGGCAGCAGTGATTTTGCATAATTTTTCAAGAAAACAAGAACCATCCTTGGATGATTTGGATGAGGATAGAGTGGTAAATGTGACATTACCAGAGGAAGATCAACGTGCTACCCAAGTTGCTCAGTCTGGCCTTCAAGTCAGGAATCTTTTTGCTGATTATTTTCTAACACCAGAGGGTAGTGTGCCATGGCAAACTGATATGAACAACTAATGTTAGCTTTACATATGTCTTAATTTTCTAAGTGTCTTTATGAAATTTTTGTGCCATTTGGCTAATAATTTTGTTATGGACTCACAAGACATTGAGGACCCTTGATGTTGGTTGCGGCCTCAAATTTTATGTTAGTAACAGATACTTGGCCTTCTCAAAGTCCTATGGTTAACTATACCAAATAACTAATACCTCATTTTGGTTAATTTATGTCTTGGGTTAGGCTAATGCTTACTTGTAGGAAAGTATGCTTTGGCAGCAAGAAAGAATGTGTCTGCAAAAATAAAGACCACCCTGAAGCATTGTGTGTGGTTTGGAATGTTATTGTGACACATGACGATCAGCGTGAACATACATACTGACATTGCTAATTTCAATAGAAATTGCCTTTTCCCAAGCTCAATAGTTTTGCACACTTGAGTCTGTGACATATAAATATCTGCACATTAAAAATATTTGAACTGTGTGCAAAGCATGTCTTCTATCCTGTCATCTCCTGATGTTCTAGCACCCAACCCGCCAGAGTAATGGTTGCTTTGTGAGTGTAGAAAATATATACATCTATGTATGTATAGTGTCAACATATGTTTTTATATCAGAAATATATGTATATATACAATACATACATATTTCTCATTGATATTGCAAGCTGTCATTGTGCTTACTATCTGCGCCACATGATTTGCCACCTTTGACAATGTAATTGGTGTGTCCAATACCAACAGCACTCACCTAATGTAAGTGTTGGATTGCTGAACTTGTTTAAGCCAGGGTCTTCTATTGTGTCTTGTCATCTTCTTAAAAATTACTCTAGCAGCATGCTGAAACTTGTTTTCATTAGTATCCTAAGCCAATGTGAGCTAGCTAAATAATAAATTCACACACTATCATTGCTCAATATAGGTGTAAATGCCAATACATTAGGATTCGTGTAGCATTTCACAAGTTGACACTAGTGTGAATGAGTTGTAACAGTCTGACAAAGTGTGAACAAACTGTGTGCCCATGATTGTACCTTCTTTAATTATAGTATATTTCCAGTAATGTATATTGTTGGCCATGTGAACAAAACGTACACACATTTAATAAAGATGCTCGGCTATATCTACATTGTTAGCAATTGCTGTGTGCCATTACATTTTAGTTTTTACACAATAAACTATGTACTAAATGTGAATGTTTTCATGCCTGTTTGATGTAACAGATTCATTTGTAAAAATAAAACAAAACACATAGGAACAATTAAACAAATTGTTTATTTTTGGTTCCAACATATGGCTTCAAAATGTGTTTTCCATTCCAAACCGATAAAATAGAAAGCTATGTATTTAGCTTACAATACAACAAGAGTCTCACATCCAACCCCCCCCCAAAAAAAGGGTGCAAGCCCACACACACCCAGACATATACCAAACATTCAGGCCGATATCAAAACTATTCCAGATAATGAAAGGCTATACAGGGGCCAAACACTCAATGTGATGGCCTATTAAAACAAAGCACCATTATAATTTTTGGGAATGTTGTTCTGGCTGCATTTTTGGGGTCCTCAACATATTAAGCAAGATTAGTTACAAATCAACTAAATCACTCTGACTAGAGAAAGACTCGTCACTAGTGTTGAGCATTCCGATACCGCAAGTATCGGGTATCGGCCGATATTAGCTGTATTGGAATTCCGATACTTAGTTCCGATACTTTTTTCATATCGAATACCGGAATCGGAAGTTCCCATAATGCTAGGAGCCCGCTCGATTTGATTCAGCCAATGGGGATCCTCAGAAGTGTGGGCACATCCTGTTAGGCATGTAAGCATGTTAACTACTGGCATGGCTGTGATTGGCTGCTGAAATGATGTCATGATGCACTATAAAAACCACTGCAGCCGCCATTTCTGGTCACTCTGCTGTGAATTCAGTTAGGGACAGGCTGCTGTTGAAGACTGTGAGGGACAGTTAGAAATAGCGATCATCCAAAATATCTATTGCTCTACCCAGGCTACATAATCCACCACTGTAGCATTTTTGTAGCCCAGCAGCGCTGTTTTAATAGCTGTCTGCAAGGGCTGTGTGAGTGCAGACCCACGCTGTGTAGTGTGTCCTGCAGGCACGTCTGCTTGTAGGCTGCCCAGCGTGTGTCCCTGCCTCATACACATTTTTCTTTTATTGCTGCTTTTTTTTTCTCCTGTATAGTGTGCTTCCATACGTATCCATATACGTTGGTTGCAAACACTAAAGGAGTGGACAGCGGAGCCTTTCAGCAGCCTTTCAGTGCTATAGCCCATTTCTCTGCACTGTTTTGGGCTGTCTGATAGGTCTCTCTGTGTGTGAGTGCAGCTCACGTTGCAGTGTGTTCTACAGCCACCGCTAGCTGTAGTCCGCTCAGCGTGCGTCACTGCCTCATACATAGTCCTTTTTTTGCAGCTAATTTAGCCAGATTTTTGCTCCTATATTAGTGTGCTTCCAACCGCATCCATTGTCATTGGTTGGTTGCAAACACTATATAGGATTAGATAGAGGAGCCTTTTTGCTGGCTTGTGCCCTTCAGGGCCAGCCAGACTAGTATCACCCTATTTTTTGGAGCCTCATCAATTGCATTGTAGGTTAGCTTCCTGCATTGTAATCGCTCCAAAAAGTTTGTGATACTATAGCTTTCAAACTTTGGTTTACATCCTTTTCTCCCCCCCCCCCAAAAAAAAAGGAAATAAAGTTCACCAAACACTCCACTTTACAGTTGTATAGGCCACATTAGATCATCTTAAAGTGTAGTACACACACTCTTAGCCAAATTAGTGTTTCTTATACTGGTTAGCAGGTATTCAGGAATAAGAACACTAAGCCACCCCTTTTTTACTTTTCTGCCTATCAGTCTACCAAGATGAAGAAGGCAGGGAGTAAGGCACGTGGTCGTGGCCGTGGAGTTTCATCAGGGAGTGGACGGGGGGATTCAGCAGGGAGAGGACATGGGGATTCGGTGTCTGCTGCGGCCACCAGTGACCCGGCATTCCCCACTTTTACCAGGCAACAGTCCTTCATGCGCAGCTTTGTAGGACCTCGCCGTACCCCACTGCTGCGTGACGAACAAATTGAAGCCGTTGTCGGATGGATGGCAGCTAACGCATCCACTTCAATGACTTCCGCATCCTCCCAAGGCCAGAGCACTGAAGAGCAACCATCTGTCTCTTCACCACCTGCCAAATTGCCCAGGCAGTCTGAGAGCCCTGGACAGGAGCCATCTCAATCTTTACTTCTGTTCTCAGAATCTGTTGGCTTGGAAAGAGGTGGCCAGCCAAGCAGCATTCTAGAGCGTGAAGAAGAGGGAGTATGCAGTGATGCGCAACTGCTTTGTCCCTCTGAATCTGAAGAGGCGGGTGGGTCAGTGCCTATTGTCAGCACACCTCAGTGCTCATCTGATGATGATGAGACTCAGTTGCCAATTTCTGGTGCGTATGGTGCTGGCGAGACAACCCAGGACCAGCCGGTGCTTGAAGAGGGGAGTGGAGGAGATGAGGTCCTTGACCCATCATGGCGTCAGCCACAGGAAGGTGGTGGGAGCAGCTCTGAGGAAGAGATTCCCCGAACGGCCAAAAGAGGAGGGAGAGGGCGGGAGCAGACTTGGTTGCCTGCAGCCTCCACTTTGGCACCCGTGAGGCGCTCCCAGGACTTGCAGTGCATGGTCTTTTTTTGACACAGTTGCAGATGACATTTGCTTTGTCAAATGCAAGCTGTGTCATCAGAAAGTGAAATGAGGGAAAAATGTGAGCAACCTCAATACCACAAATATGTGGAAACATGTGCGTACCAAGCACGAGGTGGAGTTACACAGACACACTGAAGATGTAGGCCAACCTTCAGCAGCACCTACCACCTCTTCAGCTTGTGTTGGGGCCTCTTCCTCCAGCTCACACACAGCTGGTTCGGCTTCCTCACTGGAACGCCATGGAAGAACCACTGCCACTGTTGTCCAGAGACCCAGTGAAATTCCACCCACTGAACCACGTTCGCAGTCATCATCACACTCCCAGGCCACTCACCAGCAATCAGTAGCACAGGCATGGGAGAAAAAGCGGCCATACTCGGCAAACCATCCCCGAGCACTGGCTCTGAATGCCGGCATTGCCAAACTACTGGCCCTTGAGATGCTGTCATTCAGGCTGGTGGAGACTGACACTTTCCGGAACTTTATGTCATTGGCAGTTCCACAATACAATGTACCCAGCTGCTTTTATTTCAGCAGGCAAGCCGTCCCTGCCCTGCAAAAGCATGTGGAGGGAAAAATTAAAAATGCGCTACTAAATGCCGTCAGTAGCAAGGTCCACCTGACCACCGATGCGTGGACCAGTAGCCATGGACAGTGACAATACCTTTCCCTCACTGCCCATTGGGTCAATGTTGTGGAGCCGGGTGCAGATCTGGAGAGTGGCTCTGTACGTATTCTGCCAACTCCAAGGATTGCAGGAATGCAGTCTGTACATATTGAGTCCTCCTCCTACTCTAGTTCCTCGGAATCAACACTTCGTGAGCCTGTTAGGCCAGATATGAGCACAGGTGTGGCCAAACATCAACAGGCCATCCTTAAATTAATTTCTTTGGGGAATCGGAGCCACACAGCACAGGAGCTCTGGAATGCCATCAAGCAGGAGAGCGATGTGTGGTTTGTGCCAGCGAATCTCCAGCCAGGTTTGGTAGTGAGTGACAATGGCCGAAATCTAGTGGCAGCTCTGGGCCTAGGCAACCTCATTAACATACCATGTCTGGCACACGTGCTCAATTTGGTCGTGCAGAGCTTTCTGAGGGACTATCCGGATCTTGATGCACTGCTGCACAAGGTTCGCCTAGAGTGTGCTCACTTGCGGTGTTCCAGCATGGCAAGATCGCGCATTGCATCTCTGCAACGCCGATTCCGCCTGCCTGAACATCGCATCATATGTGACCTCCCCACCAGGTGGAATTCAACGTTACATATGTTGGAGCGGTTGTGTGAGCAGCAGGCTGCAGTAATGGAGTACCAGCTGCATCAGGCGCAAACAAGTCGCACTGTGCGCCGGACACACTTCACCACCACTGAGTGGGCCACTATGAGGGACATCTGCCAAGTTTTGCGTGCCTTCGATGACTCCACACAGATGGCCAGTGCAGATGATGCACTAATCAGCATGACTGTCCCCCTCATCTGTCTGCTTCAAAAAACCTTACAAGCACTAAGTGAGGAGGTTTTTGAAGAGGTCGAGGATGAGCAGTCAGAAATGCCATCTGCTTCTGGCAAGTCTGCGCAACGTGCTTCCACACAAAGGCCCAGGCAGGGGACACTTAGTGAGGAGGATGACGAGGAGTCAATGGAGGAGGAGGAACACATCTCTCCAGAGGAGGGAGGTACACAAGGCTCTAGTAGTCAGTGTGTACAGCGAGGGTGGGGTGATGCTGAGCAGGCAGAGATGCTGCCTCAAGCTGGGGACAGCGTTTCCGGTCCAGTTGGCAGTCTGCAGCACATGGTTGATTTCATGCTGCAGTGCTTGTTAAATGACCACCACATCGCCAACATTCTCCACATGGCTGATTATTGGGTGTACACCCTCCTAGATCCTCACTACCGGGACAACTTACAAAGCCTCATACCACAGTTGAACCGGGAGCGAAAAATGCGGGAGTACCAAGAAACACTTGTGCAGGCCATCATGTTCTCCATTCCCCCCGCAAGTGTTGCTGGTAGTGCTTTTCAAAGCAGCCATGTGGGTAGAGGCAGTGGAGGAAGCTCTGCAAAAAGAGGTAGCAGAGGCAGTGCCGCAGGACAAGCCAAGGCCAGTATGGCCCAAATGTGGAAAAGTTTTGTGGGACGGCCACAAACGGCTACACCATCACAGACGGCTCCAGTCAGCAGGAGGCAACTTTCCGTCAGATGGTGACAGACTACTTGTCTTGCCCTGTTAGTGTTCTCCCAGACGGCTCTTCCCCGTTCAAGTATTGGGTCTCTAAGCTGGATACATGGCCAGAGCTTAGCCAGTATGCATTGGAGGTGCTGGCTTGCCCTGCTGCCAGTGTATTATCGGAACGTGTCTTTAGTGCTGCAGGTGGTGTGGTAACAGACCGTCGCACGCGACTATCCGCCGATAATGTTGACCGGCTTACTTTTCTGAAAATGAACAAGGCCTGGATCTCACCTGAATTTGCCAGTCCTCTTCCAGGATAAATAATTGGCTGGCAACAGGATCCAGGTCTCCTGTTGTGTTCATGTTTCTATGACCTGAACTTTATTTCCTGGGCTACAGCAACACCCGTTGTTGCTCAGAAGTGCTGTCCACACAGACAAAACACTCGCTCATGTGTAAGTGGGGTTCGGTAATGTCAGCTGATCCCCTGCTGTGTGTATGGCAAAGTTTCCTGCTCCCTCCACAGTCAAACAACCTCAGATTTACACCTGGCTCGGCCTACTGCCTGATTTTCCCTGGGCTCCGACACCGCCAGTTGGTGCTCAGAAGTGCTGTCCGCACAGACAAAACACTCGCTCATGTGTAAGTGCGGTTCGGTAACGTCAGCTGATCCCCTGCTGTGTGTACGGCAAACTCTCCTGCTGCCTACAACTTCTGACTACCTCTGATTTAATATGTTCTCCGATTTGCCCTCTGTCTCCACTCTGTTTTGAGTATTTCCTCTGGCCTACAACACCGCCTGTTTCTGCTCTGTGCCGTCTGCACAATCCACACATGTTCCTGTGTTACCTGGGTCCTGTAACATCTGCTCATCTCCAGAGGTGAGCACGGCAATGTCTCCTGCTTTGTCTACATTCCCACTACTTGTAGTGGAAATGTGGACAGAGCAGGAGACATTGCCTGACTCACCTCTAGGGAGAAGCTGCTGTTACAGAACCCCAGTAACACAGGAACAAGTGTGGGTTGTGCAGACGGCATTTCAGAGCAGCAACTGGCGTGGTTCGAAGCCAGAGGAAATACTCGAAACAGAGTGAAGACAGAGGCCTAATTGGAGTACGTTGACAGTTAGTAGTAGTCTAGAAACAATCGCAAACTGCCACCAAGTAGGCCTCGGCCTACTACCTGATTTTCCCTGGGCTCCGACACCGCCAGTTGGTGCTCAGAAGTGCTGTCCGCACAGACAAAACACTCGCTCATGTGTAAGTGGGGTTCGGTAACGTCAGCTGATCCCCTGCTGTGTGTATGGCAAAGTGTCCTGCTCCCTCCACAGTCAAACAACCTCAGATTTACACCTGGCTCCTAGTAGGCCTCGGCCTGCACACTGATTGTCCCTGGCTTCCAACAACGCTAGTTGGTGCTCGGAAGTGCTGTCCACACAGAAAAACACACTTGTTCATGTGAAAGTGGGGGTCAGTAACGTCAGCTGATCCCGTGCTGTGTGGAGGGCAAAGTGTCCTGCTCCCTCCAAAGTCAAAATACCTCAGCTTTACACCTGGCTCCTAGTAGGCCTCGGCCTGCACCCTGATTGTCCCTGGGCTCCAACAACGCTAGTTGGTGCTCGGAAGTGCTGTCCACACAGAAAAACACACTCATTCATGTGAAAGTGGGGGTCAGTAACGTCAGCTGATCCCCTGCTGTGTGGAGGGCAAAGTGTCCTGCTCCCTCCAAAGTCAAAATACCTCAGCTTTACACCTGGCTCCTAGTAGGCCTCGGCCTGCACCCTGATTGTCCCTGGGCTCCAACAACGCTAGTTGGTGCTCGGAAGTGCTGTCCACACAGAAAAACACTTGTTCATGTGAAAGTGGGGTTCGGTAACGTCAGCTGATCCCCTGCTGTGTGGAGGGCAAAGTGCTGCTGCCTCCAAATTGTAACTACTTCAGTTTTATGCATTCTCTGATTTGGCCTCTGTCTCCACTCTGTCTCTAGTATTTCCCCTGACCTCCAACACCGCCAGTTCCTGCTCACAGTTGCCGTCCACGCATTCCACACGTGTTCCTGTGTTACTGGGGCTCTATAACGTCAGCAGATCCCCCAATATGTGTCCGCCACTGTCTCCTGCGCTGTCCAACTTCCCACTGCAAGCGGTGGGAATGTGGACAGAGCAGGAGACAGTGGCAGACACACATCAGGGGATCTGCTGACATTACAGAACCCCAGTAACCCAGGAACACGTGTGGATTGGGCAGACGGCTGCTGTACGCATAAACTGGCGGTGTTTGTGGTCACGTGAAATCCTGGAAACAGAGTGGAGACAGATGCCTAATTGGAGCACGTTGACAGTCTGTTGTAGCCTACAAACAATCAAAAACTGCCACCAAGTAGGCCTCGGCCTGCACCATGATTGTCCCTGGGCTCCAACAACGCCAGTTGGAGCTCGGAAGTGCTGTCCACACAGAAAAACACACTCGTTCATGTGAAAGTGGGGTTCGGTAACGTCAGCTGATCCCCTGCTGTGTGGAGGGCAAACTGCTGCTTCCTCCAAATTCAAACAACGTCTTATCTTAAACTGCCTCCAAGTAGGCCTCAGCCTACAAAATGACTATCCCTGGGCTCCAACATCGTCAGTTGTTGCTCGGAAGTGCTGTCCACACAGAAATAAACACTCGTTCATGTGAAAGTGGGGGTCAGTAACGTCAGCTGATCCCCTGCTGTGTGGATGGCAAACTGCTGCTGCCTCCAAATTGTAACTATTTCAGATTTAAACATTCTCTGATTTGGCCTCTGTCTCCACTCTGTCTCTAGTATTTCCCCTGACCTCCAACACCGCCAGTTCCTGCTCACAGTTGCCGTCCACGCATTCCACACGTGTTCCTGTGTTACTGGGGTTCTGTAACGTCAGCAGATCCCCCAATGTGTGTTCGCCACTGTCTCCTGCGCTGTCCACCTTCCCACTGCAAGCAGTGGAAAGGTGGACAGAGCAGGAGACAGTGGCAGACACACATCAGGGGCTCTGCCGACATTACAGAACCCCAGTAACCCAGGAACACGTGTGGATTGGGTAGACGGCTGCTGTACGCATAAACTGGCGGTGTTGGTGGTCACGTGAAATCCTGGAAACAGAGTAGAGACATATGCCTAATTGGAGCACGTTGACAGTCTGTTGTAGCCTACAAACAATCTAAAACTGCCACCAAGTAGGCCTCGGCCTGCACCATGATTGTCCCTGGGCTCCAGCAACGCCAGTTGGTGCTCGGCAGTGTCTTTGGCACGGGTACTCCCTGTTGCCCAGCCTGGTTCCAGCACGCCAGCTGTTTCCGGGTAGTGTCAAGGTCACTATGCCACCAATCCGTTGTCCTGTCGTCTTGCGGCCGGGTTAGCCGACTCTACGGTGCCTGCAGTTTAGGTGACTCCTATGTGGGCTGCGGGAACTGGCACTGAAGGCTGGATCCGTAGTGCCAATGGGACATGGACCCCCTGTAGGACTGTGGGTTTCGGTAACTGCGGCCGGCTTGCGGCCTGGCTACTTTGCTTTCAATGGGTACCTTCTGCTACCCACCCGGGTTCCAGCACTGTCTGCTGGTTCTCGCCAGAGCCTTTGGCCTAGGTGCCTCCATCTCAGTATCCGAAGTCCAGCACCATCAGCTGGTCCTTGGTAGTGTTTTCTAGCACAGGTACCTCCTGCCTAGTAACCGTGGTCCAGCACCGTCAGCTGTTCCTCGGTAGTGCCATTGGCTCTTGTAGCTTTTACTACCCATCTGGGTTCCAGCACCGTCAGCTGGTTCTCGGCAGTGTCTTTGGCACGGGTACTCCCTGTTGCCCAGCCTGTTTTCAGCACACCTGCTGTTTCCGGGTAGTGTCAAGGTCACTATGCCACCAATCCGTTGTCCTGTCTTCTTGCGGCCGGGTTAGCCGACTCTACGGTGCCTGCAGTTTAGGTGACTCCTATGTGGGCTGCGGGAACTGGCACTGAAGGCTGGATCCGTAGTGCCAATGGGACATGGACCCCCTGTAGGACTGTGGGTTTCGGTAACTGCGGCCGGCTTGCGGCCTGGCTACTTTGCTTTCAATGGGTACCTTCTGCTACCCACCCGGGTTCCAGCACTGTCTGCTGGTTCTCGCCAGAGCCTTTGGCCTAGGTGCCTCCATCTCGGTATCCGAAGTCCAGCACTGTCAGCTGGTCCTTGGTAGTGCTTTCTAGCACAGGTACCTCCTGCCTAGTAACTGTGGTCCAGCACCGTCAGTTGGTCCTCGGTAGTGCCATTGGCTCTTGTTCCTTCTGCTACCCATCCGGGTGCCAGCACTGTCTGCTGGTTCTCACCACAGCCTTTGGCCTAGGTGCCTCCATCTCGGTATCCGAGGTCCAGCACCGTCAGCGGGTCCTTGGTACTGCTTTTTAGCACAGGTACCTTCTGCTTAGTAACCGTGGTCCAGCACCGTCAGTTGGTCCTCGGTAGTGCCATTGGCTCTTGTTCCTTCTGCTACCCATCCGGGTGCCAGCACTGTCTGCTGGTTCTCACCACAGCCTTTGGCCTAGGTGCCTCCATCTCGGTATCCGAGGTCCAGCACCGTCAGCTGGTCCTTGGTAGTGCTTTTTAGCACAGGTACCTTCTGCTTAGTAACCGTGGTCCAGCACCGTCAGTTGGTCCTCGGTAGTGCCATTGGCTCTTGTTCCTTCTGCTACCCATCCGGGTGCCAGCACTGTCTGCTGGTTCTCGCCACAGCCTTTGGCCTAGGTGCCTCCATCTCGGTATCCGAGGTCCAGCACCATCAGCTGGTCCTTGGTAGTGCTTTTTAGCACAGGTACCTTCTGCTTAGTAACCGTGGTCCAGCACCGTCAGTTGGTCCTCGGTAGTGCCATTGGCTTTTGTTCCTTCTGCTACCTATCCGGGTGCCAGCACTGTCTGCTGGTTCTCGCCAGTTTCTCAGCCTTCTTGTACCTTCTGCTACATTTCCAAGATCAAGCTTTTTGAAATTGTCTTTGGTAATCCTTATTGATCTCCATGACGACGACCCTGATGACGACGACCCTGAAGACCAAACCAAAGACGACCAGAAATATGACCCTAAATAATAAGACCAAGAGGACAAAGAACATGACGACAACCACCAAGATACAGAACAAAAGACAGAAGAACAAGAAGCAGAAGAAGCAAAAGCAGAAGAACAGAAAGCAGAAGAAGATTAAGCATAAGACTAAAAATCAGCATAGAAGAAATCAAAATTGTAAGCAGAAGAAGACTAAGCAGTAAATGGGGGTGAGTCCGTTCCTCCTCGTGGTGCCCCTGGAAAATGCCTGCTGCTGCAGGCCAAACTGAACGCGGACAAATCCTGTTGTAAATCTTTAGTGACAGGCAGAACGTAAGGTGTAATCTTATAACTTTTATAGATAAGTACTACAGGAATGCCTGTCACCATAAGAAAATGAGGACAAAGAAGAATAGGAAGAAGATGAAGAAATAGCATATTAAAATTAATAATAGCTGAATAAGAAGAATATGAAGAATGGAAAAAAAAATTAATGGGAAGAAGATGAAGAAGAAGAAGATGAATAAGGTGAAGAAAAAGTTGATGAAAAAAATGCTACTGCTGCAGATCATGAAGGAGAAAGTGTGGGAGAAGTACAAAAGAAGGTGAAGAGCATGGAAGTTGTGAAACATACATATCTGACAAAATATAAAAAAGGTTAACATAGTCAATATCTTTTTAACTCCGAACGTCTTGAAAAAAAAAATTGTAATTAATGCTATGCCATGTGATTTGAATAAACCACTATGCCTTTAATGTCTCCTCCACCTCCCACAATACATTCTACATGATTCTTATTTGTTTTCAATTATGTAGAATTAGCCAACAAGGAAATAAAGGGCTTTTTTTAATTCCGATACCGGAAGTCCCATTGACTTGAATGGGATTTCTGGTATCGGAATCGGCGATACCCGATATTTTTTTCGTATCGGGCGATACCATCCGATACGATATTTTTGGGTATCGAACGGTATCGTTCAACACTACTCGTCACTGGGATTGAGTGTGCTTTCATGATCTGGGTTGGCAGAGTGTGTGCCCATTTGACCTTGAGACAATTGGCCCTGGAGTGTTGGTGTTTGATGAGGTGTGGATGTGAACATTGTAGGGGAAACTGATGGAGATGGTGGATAAGGTTGTTGTTCCAAAGACACTCCCAAAAAGGATGACTGGACATGTTGTGGGTGAACTGAAGTACTTTCGGAATCAGATATCTGGCTGGCATAGGATTGTGATGTAGTATTCTCACCTCTTGTTAAATGGCTGTGTGTAACAAAATGCTCAAACACAGGTGTCTGCTGCCTTGCTGGTAGAGTATAGGGCTGTGGATGGGCAAAACTAACAGCACTACTATCACCCACAGAGATAATGGAAGGCACGTATTGAGATTGTTGGCTGTAGGTGCTGGTAGGGGCAGACCCTTGGACATAATGATGTCTGGAGGCACGGGAAGGAGGAACCAAAAAACTGCGATACCTTTTTTGTGAAGAATGTCTTGAGGCAGGAGCTAAAGACCCAGAAGCATGGCCGGCCATTTGGCCATAACATTGGCTAGAGGCAGGAGCAGGGGGACCAGAATAAGGGCCGGACATTTTACCATAATGTTGGCTCGAGGCAGGAGGGCCAGAATAAGGGCCGGACATTTGGCCATAATATTGGCTTGAGGAAGGAGCAGGAGGGCCAGATTAAGGGCCGGACATTTGGCCATAATGTTGGCTTGAGGAAGGAGCAGGAGGGCCAGAATAAGGGCCGGACATTGGGCCATAATGTTGTCTAGAGGAAGGAGCTGGAGGCAAAGGAATGGATGCAGCCATGCTCTCAGCTTTTGTGTTGCTGTGATAGGTTCGGCTCGTGAGGATAGTGTTCCAACATTTGGCACATCTCTGATGTTGGTATCAGATGCCATTTGTATGGGAAGCTGGCCAGCTCGCCATTGTTCTATGGGCCCTAGAATATGGTTGGGTTCCTGCTCTCCCTGACATGCAGCAATGAGTGTCAATATAGCAGCCCGTACACGTTCCTGCCGTTCTTCAGGAACTTTTGCTAGGCAGTGGGAGAGGGACCTACAAAACCGCTCTACTGAATTTTTGGGTGTCAGGGAATTTAGGATGCTAAAACTCGCGCATCAATCTGCTCAGGCAACATTCGTGTGTCTTCATGTGGCCTGTTTCGTCGATCTCTGAGAGTGTGGGCAAGATAGCGAGGGACATTGGCTGTTGATCCTGCCTGTGTTGCTGGGGCTGATGATGTTGATGCTGCCTGTGGCGCTGGGGCTGCTGCTTGTGATGTTGCTTCACCAGATTGTTGTGTGCTTCCCTGACCAGCATCAGTGGAGGCTTCACCAGCATCAGACACCTGTTCAGGCTGTGTTGGTGGAGTGGGGTCCGCTGGGGGTTCGGTCTCTGAGGCTGAGGTACATGCCAATGATCTGTCTGGGGTGGGCGAATCATCTGAGTCATCCAGGTTGTCATACGTCCTAGGAGAAATGACATTGTGGCATAAATATAAATAATTGACACCAAACACTAAATCAACTAACTAGTTACATTGTGGTAATTTTGGAAAACATGAAGGTAGGTGTTGACTATGGAAACTCTTCAAATTTTCACATACAGTATCCACTTGTGTATGTGTAAAATTTGAACATTCTTAATATTATGGAACTATGGGTCCACAATTTTGGGGGGCCGTTTAAAACATTTCTGTAAAGAAATTTTTGTACTAAAAACAGTGTTGTAAGGTTATTATGTTTTGACAAACACACAGAGTCACTTACCGATTTAGCTCCAAGATTGGCCTTAGGAAAGCTAAATTGTGGTAGTACACATATTGCCTCTTCTTGGAAGCACCGGTAGTGGAGGGCATTAAATTCCCGCCTTAACTGGTCCCTCGCTGAGCGCCAACGCTGTTTGACCAAATCAACTGTTGGTAAAGTGTTAAAAATGCAAAAATTACAGAAACAGAAAGCACAACTGTTATGGAAATATATATGTATATGTATTTCATATAGAGCTCACTTGCCGGCTATAGGCTATATGCTATATACCTATGTACTCTTATATACTCATATATACTGCACACAGATACATATTTACAGTTTGAACTCTATAACTAGTTGGTGGAAATGACCTCCCGCCCCCCCATGAGAGAGTCTGGGGAGCTGATGTGATCTCATGATAGAATTGTCTTTTGACATTTGTCCCAGACACACAGAAGAGGAAGTTTAGGCCAGATGGTCCAAGCCAATACTGGAGTCTTTTTGACATTGGAATACAAGGGGCAGTATATCATCTGATTCTTAAGTCACCTTAGGTCGGACGCTCATATATGTTCATGTATTTAAACTGACCAATTAGATAAGGAGTAAAGCCTTTGTGTCAATGAATAACCACTCCTTTCTGTACGAACTGATAAAAAAACCATGAATGCGAATAAAGTTTCCAGAGTTCTTGCTGGAATGGATTGCTGCTAACCAGGTGTGGCGTCTTTCCTTCCTTGAGCGCTCAAATAAGACTCTGTCTAATTAGGACAGGCAGGCCACAGCACGCACAAGGTTATAGCTACCCATATAAATTTCTACATCAAGTGGCGCCCAACGGCTGTGGACGAAAATGCACGGGGATCCTCCTGACCGGAGAGGACAGAGGTGCTGGCCAAGGTCTTGGCTCATGGGAACGGAGATTTGCGCAACTCCATAAGTAAGGTAAGAAAATCTAGTTATCTTGCCTGAATGTTCCCTGTGCCTAGTCCGGGTCAGCAACTCTAGCCAGTCAGTGTGGTCACCACTGTATACCAGGTAGTGTAAAAAAAGTCCACCCTTATCCAAACCCTGGGATAAGCTAAGTGTCTGCTGTGGTCCTGTGTGTCTGAGATCCGGGTGAGAGAGTTGGTGGAGACTGTGACTTGATTTGTGGCTGCTGTAAAACCGATAGCAAGACTGAGTCTCTCTGACTAAGTCAAATCACGTCCCCGCACCACACGGAGGTTTTGACTTAGACGGGATATCACAGGTGAATTCCTCTGAAAAAGCTGTCACGGTCCCTGCACACATACACGGAGGTGTCAGCTTCAAGGAGGTGTCACCTACGAATCCATTGGCTGTCACATGTCCCCGCACCAAGCGGAGGCTAGCAGACTGGAGAGATATCACAGACTGATCACTGGAGAGATTATCACGGTCCCCGGATGCACACGGAGGGGTGATAATCTAGTGGGATATCACGGCGCCCGTCTCCCAGCAGACGGAGGGTGATACATCCCGGTGCTAACCAAAGCGCCACGGGTGATTGGCAGTTACCGATGGTCAGCAGCTGTTTGACATACGTGTCACAGAAGGGCTTTCGATCTCTCTCCCTGGACGTCTATATGTGAATTCATTGCAGGTTTCCCCAAAGATTTGAAACAGAAAAAGTTTTTTTTCCCTTTCTTGTACACTTCCTTTTTTTTGCCTACAGTGTGCGTCCCTGATATACATATTTTTCATACTGTCACATTTTGTTCTATACTCTGCTGTTTGCATAATTTCATCTTGCATTTTTGGTAGGGGTTTTTGTTACTGCAGTGTGAGAATTTTCGGGAAAACTGGGTCTCAGACTGCTTTCTGTTTTTCATTGTTCTCAGATTTGACTGAGAGACACAGGCAGAAAAAAAGGGGGGGGAAGTGTGTGTATCCTGCATCATTTCTGCATTAACCCTTTTATTGTTGGAAGTTGTACTGATTTTTAGATTCTTATAAATATTTTGGAGTGTTTTCTTTCTTTTCCTCCATTTTTTTCCTGAATCTGCTGATTTTTTTATTTCTCTGAGTGGTGTTTTTGAAAGCATATTAACTTTTTGATTTGTTTTCCTTTTGGAAAAAAAAAAAAAAAATCTTTTACTCCCTGATCATTTTTCTATTTTTCTTTTGGGTTTTTCCATTTTTAAGTTTTGTTATCAGTTTTTTGGTTTTCACTTCTCATAGAGATTTTCCTCACTTTTATTTTTCTAAAAAGAGAATTTTTACCTGCTTTGGTAATTCCTGTGTTATCTTGCCAATTTTTGATTTTCCATATTGTCTAGTTTCTTTCCTCTGCCTTTGAAGTTTTTTTTTTTACTAAATATCTTGGTTTTGTTTTTTTTTCCTTCCTTTTTAAGTAAGTTTTACAAAAGGGTTGTGAAGTTTTTTTTTAAGTTTTAATCACCTTTTTTGAAGTTTTTGGAATAGACACAGTTGGTATTATTTAGAAAGTCAAGTATGTGTTTTTTCCAAGGGCAGCTCCATATGCTGTAGCGTGGCATGATGTATTGAAAGGAAAAAGGGAAGTAGCTAGTTGAGCTCAATTGCCGTCTGCATTTCTTAAAGTGACAGAGGATTTTACAGTGTAGAAGGTGCTAACAGATAGTGTGAACAGGAAAGGATTGTTTTTTTACGTGTAGAAAAAGTGTTTTCAGCGGCATTTTAATCTGTGCCGCCTGAGAAGGACCACAGGTCTAAGAATGCCTTCTGTGATGGCAGAGGGGGGGGGAAGCTGTCCGCTCCCCCCACCATCTCCTCTCTCCCCACTCTTCCCTCCTCCCATCTCTCTCACTTCTCTCCTCCCTCTATCTCCGCTATTCTCACTCCCACCTCCCATCTCCCATCTATTTCTCCTCCTATACCTCATCCTCCTTCGTCATCTCTCTCCCCTCTCTATCCTCCTTCTCTCTCTCTCTCTATCATCTCTCCTCCCTCTCCATCTTCATCACCAACGCCCGCCTCTCATCCCTCTCCTCTTCCCTCCTCCTCCTCCTTGTCTTCACCATCTCCTCCTCTTTTGTCTCCTCCCCACTCTCCTCCACTATCTCCCACTTCTCCTCCTATTCCAAATCTTTCCTCCACCCTTCCCTTCTCTTTCTTTTCCTCACCCACCTCTCAGTTCATCGTCACCAGCTGGCCCAGTGCCAGATCCAGACAATGAGGTGTCCCTAGTTCCACAGGGCACCCTCTCTAGAGAGACAGCTATAACACCGGGAGAAGAAAGTGAATCACTCCCCACAGATAACAACACAGGTGCCCTCCTGATACAACAGCTAGCAGAAGGGAGGTGTGAGCCATCAGACACTGCACCTGCTAAGTCTGAGACTGAAGATCCTATGTGCCACACGGAGCTGCAGTTTTAGGGGGGGGAGTACCCACACGCAGAAAGACAATCACACAATGGCACAGTTCCTCCTCTGATGAAAATGAAGGAGGGACAGACATGCTGCATAGTACTAGGAGAAACTCACAGACACCAAGTAGGCAGGGGCAGATAGAGCCAGAACTCTTACACTATGTGCCCTTCACCCCTAGTCAGGTGTTCAGTATTCTAAGAAATCTGCCAGACCCAGATATGGACCCCATGCCATTTTACAGAAGAATGCAGCAGAGCCAGCAGACATATGCTGCAACCTGGAGTGATCTCTGGTCCATAATGGAGATTAAAGCAGGTGAAACACTCTGGCCAATCGTGAAGGAACACTTCAAGCGTCCATCAGAATTAGATGTGCATTCCTGGGAATCAGGATCAAAGCTAATTGAACAGCTTAGAGAGTGGGCCAACACCAGACAAGCACTCAGCCTGCATAACATGAGCCAAGCCCAGACAAAGTCTGTAGACGAGTTTCATGGCAGAGTGAGGCAAGTATTCCAAGTTTTAGGCTTCACCATTCATGATCAGATACACGGACAAAAGTTGGCACAGGCCTTTGTGCATGGACTAAGAGAACCAATCAAGAAACTACTGATAGTGGCCAGGCCTGAGTACAGGACAATAGCAGTAGATGTCCTGCTCGCAGTAGCCAGAAGAATTGAGTCCCTCCCAGGGGTGCGGAGGACAGGCCCTCCTGTGGTGGCAACTGACATGGAGAAGCAACTTTCACACAGAGTTAGGAGAGCTGGCAGGTGTTTCAACTGTGGCAACTTTGGCCATTTCCGGAACCAGTGCACAGCACCCCGGCAACCCAGGTCATTCCGCAGAGGAATAGGCCAAGAAAGAAACACAGAAGACAATGAAGAACCCTGTCCATAAGAGAGAGGCAAACCAAGTCCGCCAGACATCACGCCCCTGACATGTGAAACCCCGTCAGCGGACCCAATACCTCAAATCACGGGGGGCTGTCATATCTTTCCTTGTGGACACTGGTGCAGTCAGAAGTGAAAATCCTCAACCCCACCAGTCTATCAGAGCACTGTGTGTCTTATATGGGGACTGCAGGTCAAGACAGACGTTCCCCAGCTCGCAAGCCCCTGAGCATGTGGACACAGCCAGGATACTCCATCCTGTTCCAGTTTACGGTGGAGACCTGCCCACCCCACCTGATGAATGCAGACCTACTGCAGGAACTGAAGGTGACCAAAGTTTCCCATGAAAATGTGACCTTGACCTCTTCTCAACCCCAGACCCAAGAAGAATCAATCATGCCCATTCTGGTGGCCCTACAAGAGCCTTGCTCGAACAACCGGTGCAAGCCTACCCAAGGAGGTGCTGGACATAGCACCCGGAAGCCTATGGCCCAAGGGAGACTTCAAGTTGCGCCAGTGCAGGTGTCACCCAAGTCTGGAACCCCGGACGCTCAGAAGGCCCAGCATCTGCTGCTCATCACCCAGAACCGAACTGCCTCTGACCAACTGGTGGTCTAAGTGGAACTGCGGTTCAAGAAACGGCCTAAGAACTTTGGCATGTGCCAGGAAAACTCTCAACCCAGAGGGACCATACCCGCTTCGTGAAATGGCTGCACTGCTTCCGGCTACAGCACCAGACGATCATCTTGGACAAGATTCTGAAGGTGCTCCCTGAAGTTAATCCAGGCCCTGGACCAGAAGACACCCACTCAGCCCCTCAGACTGGTTAACAAATGCAGACCTGAGATCAAGCTGGGTGAAAGGAACTGCTGCTGGCTGGTAAAGAAGATGCCCCAGCAAAAAGGCCCCCTGTGAGAGCAAGAAAGCTCAGCCGGACGTCGTCTCCAATGAAGAGGACCCCAGATAACGGCTTGTTTTCCTGCCGGCCCTGTGCCAGAAGATGGGAGTCACTCACGGCCCTGTGAAGAGCAAGGCCAGATTGAGCCGCCTCACCCATGGGAATCATCATGCAGTCCCAGCTTTTCTCAATCAAGAGGAAGACTGTGAAAGGAGAACCAGACTCGGTTGAATGGTGTATAACCTGAGGGCTGTGAGCAAAGCAACCGTGCTTGAAACCCCAGTTGTGCCAGATCTGCACACTCTGCTGACAAACGTGCCAGCCACAGCAACGGTGCTCACGGCAATGGATCTGCCCGAAGCTCCCCTCAATGTTCCCCCTCACCTGGACGACCAGTTCCTGAAAACACACAAGGGGGGTGCAAAACAAATGGACAGTGATGCCCAAGAGAGCCCAGAACAGCCTTTCACAGCTCGCCAGAGCATTGTCCTCCATCCCCAACAACTGGATTGTGGAGCATGCAGAAGTCATCGACATCGCTACCTGCACAGCGCTTTCCATGTCTCCTCTACTCTGCCTGACGGAGCAGCAATGTAAGTTCTGCAAAACAGAGTCCAGTGGTGTCAAAAGCAAGATCCTGAAGACACCATATCACCCACTAGACGAAACACTTGACAGATGACCGGAGGACCATGGAGGAGAAGATGGCTCCCTCAACAACTCCGAAGATGCAGGCCTTCCTTAGTCTAGTCTCGTACTGCAGAACTTGGATCCCTGGTGCTCCAGGCTTAATGCAGCCTCTGTACAATTGCATCAACGCATTGCAGCCTTCATCTTGTACAGGAAACTGAAAGACTCCATGGTCTCTGCGCCAGCTCTAGGCCTCACTGACTACGAGAAGCCATCCCGTCTTGGCCGAGCGGAAAAGGAAGGACAAAGATGGAGAAGGTCATGCTACTGGCCAGGCTTAAAACAGACCCACGGAGGAAAACCAGAGGCCTCTAGACTACCTCTCAGCCGGCCTGGATCCAGTTGCAAGGGGGGGCCCTCCTGCATGAAAACAATATCCACAGCACACGCCCTCCTGACAAGGCTGCTCACCACCACTCTTCAATGCTCCAAGCCATTACCTGTCTCTACTCCCACTCCCAAGGGGGGATGCGGATATGGACCCTCTGATGAAAAATGCGGATACAGACCCTCAGATGAAAAATCTGCAAGATACCGTAGATGGCTCCAGTTTTGCAGATGATGAAGGAAGGGTCCACACGGGATGTGCAGTGACCAGCAATCAAGACATCCTATGGTCCAGAAGGTTGTCAGCCCAAGAGCCCAAGAAACGGAGCTGATAGAGCTGACGAAAGACCTGCCAGATTGCGAAGAACAAAAACGTCCAGGTACATGGCACCCGACTTTGGACCCATCTGGGCTGCAAGAAACTTCATCACAGCAAGCGGATCGACCATGAAGCACCATGGAGCCATCAGAGACCTGCTGAATGCTTTTCAACTACTAAAAGTGGTGGCAGTGTTGAAGGTCAAGGCACACGGAAAACTGAACACAGTAGAGACACGGGGCATCAACATGGCAGACGTGGCAGCCAAAGAAGCAGCCAGAGGAAGACGATATGGAAAATGGGAGAGGTCATAGAGCCGGACGGCTACTACAAGATGACTGAAGACGAGAAAACCTGACAAAATGACTTCCCAAAACCTGTACAAGAATTAGCAGGACCAGATTCAGAAGGAGGAGAAGGGAAGCTGGATGCTGAAGGGCAAAAGCACTGGGCTTCAAGAAACCTGTCTATCTCAAAACGTCTACCTCAAAACGTCTACCTCAAAACAGACCCAGCCTACCTCAAAGTGTGTACCCTACGGTGGTTCAATGGGCACATGGCCCCCACACAGAATTGAAGACACAGATGAATGAACTGATTGGACTCAACTCACACCTTAACAGCAAAGATTCCCAGCAGCTGTTTGGTCTCCGACAAATTTAACATCGGACAAGCGGGAAAAGTTCCCCCACATCGTCTGACCTGAAGACTTCCCAGTAAGGAACCGGTTGGCGAAGACTGCTGCAAAGAAGCTACTCTCAAAAATAGTGTGCAGATATGGGGGATCCAGATGCAATAGCAAGTGATCAGGGACCCACATACACAGCAAACCTGACACAAGAGACCTGATCAGCAGTAGGGTCAGACTTAGGCCTACACACTCCCCACCATCCCACACCATAGACTAGGTGGGACACTTAAGAGCAGCATGCTAAAAAATTTGCCCAAGAGACAGACAAACCCTGGCATTAGACACTCCCATAGGCTCAGAAGAAGCTGTCACCGATATGAAACTTTATTTGGGTCTAAACCCAGGTTAGGGGTATTCTTTGCCTAGCAGTTGACTATGCAATATGATACTTTTTCTGCATGCTGTAGGGATTCGACTCGCTTAGGTGCAGTGGGAGACAAACATGAGGCACGTTCCTTTAAAATTTCACAGGGTTTATTACTCCATAAACCAGAGACAGCACATAAACAGTCCTTAGCTGGACACATGGAAGTCTGTCCACACTCTGCCAGACTCCCTCACAGTCTCTCACATGTGCTAAACACCTCAATTACATAGCCCTGTAACCACACCCACAGGTGATCACATGGCTATGACATCACTAAAGGTTGTATTGCACATAGACACACACAGGCTTCCCTGACACAGTGTAACAGAAATATCAGCAGTACCTCTGCTGATCAATACACCCTGGAGCCTGCATCCCAAGGCCACCCACCTTGAGACCCTGCTCCTGTTACCACACTGAATGTGCCTGTACACCCGTCCTGGGACACCCACACAGCGCCCCCTAGCTGACATAGTGGTCACTACACCACATACCTCCCCCCTCTGTTCAAACTTGTGGGGTTGAACACATGACATCACCCAGGGATCTTGAGACCTGGCACCCATGTCACCTTGCCCTACAAGTCGAGAGGACCATCTCCGTCTGTTTCGGTAGTCATACTGCATCATATTTACGTTAGGCCTCCCCCGCCCCCAGCGGTCAGTATCTCGGCCTTGGGCTTTGGCCTTCCCGTCAACGCCCGTCAGTGTGACCAGACACTCTTTAGTCTCCACCTGTCCACAGTGCGCTCCGTCACCCGACCTTTCTCTCACTGGCTGGCTCTCCCAGTTCGCACGGTCATGAGTCCCACGTCCAGCTGGGCCAACTGGCTGGTCTGAGTCTGACCCTCTGTCGCTATGTCCACCACCGAGTCTCGTGCCTATGTTACTAAGATTAGAACGGCCACTTGCGGACTCTCGACGTTCTTGCCTTCGACTACCTGTCCTTTCATTCCTTGGAGGCTCCCTTCGGGTCCTTACACCTTGGGTTGGAGATGGACGCCACCTGACGTTCTCTATCTGCTCATTCATCTGCAGTCGATCCTGTCTTAGCTGCTCAATCTCCTTCAGGTACGCTACCCGATATTCCAGGAGCATGCGAAGCTTCCCAATGCTTTCCACCGAACCAACCACAATGACAGGAACCATGTCATCTTCAACAGTGACTTGGATTTCAGCAGCAGGTGGGATCCTCACTCTCTTCACACTGGAGCGATTCACCATCTCCTGCATCACCTTTCCAAGTCTGCCAACGACTTTCCCCACCAGATTTCTGGGTACTGGAATTACGTCTTCCACAAAGCCCAGCCGACTTTGAGCTGCCCTGGCAAGCTCCAGACGTCGAGCGGCTTTCCTATTACGCTCCACGAGCATCTGTTTCGTGCGGAGACATTGTAGGTGCATCTCCTTCAGGACAGCCACCCTTCTCTCTGTGTCTTCCGTTTCTGCCAGTATCACCAACTGGTCTGTTTCTGGTGCCCAGCTCACACTATAGACCTTTACTGCCTTTTTAAAGGTCTCATGCACACCTTCGCTGGCACACGCTTCTCGCACGTCTTTGGGAACCTCCATCACGCACTTGAAGGTCATGGACTTGCTCTCATCCTGGACAGATGGCTCTGGGTTCCCCACGGACACTTCCCTCAAGGTATCTGCCAAGACCGGGTGACTGTCTTGTGCAGCTCTTGGCTCACCATCTTCCTGAGATTTACAGTCTTCAGGACCCTTTTCCAAGATGGGCTTTGGCAGTTCTGCCTTGCTATCAGTCGGGCACGGCCGCTGTACGTCTTCGCCCATCCACTTCTTCTCCTGTAGAAGACCTTTTACTACTCCACTGAGTTCTTGCAGAACTTTATCTCGCTCCTCTGCCAGGTAGCGACGCTGATCCTCTCTCCTGAGAATCTCCTGTTGATGCTTCTCTTGGGCCTCTCTGAGCACCTCCATATCTTCCAACAGGGTCTTGTTCATGGTTTTACACGCTGACAGGTGACCTCTGAGCTCAGAGACTGCCTTCTCCAGCTCATCCACTCTGTGCTCAGCTGCTTGCCTTAGGACTCTTTCCCGTTCGACATGTTCTGTTACAGTCTCCTTTATCAGCTGTATCTCACGATCCTGCTCTCTTTTCCATCACGTGTCGCACCACCATTTCTCTAATTATATCTTCAACGGGTACCACTGGGTCAGTCACACCAGTCGAGTGATCCCTCCAGTTACCGTCCAGCACCAATGTGTCTAGTCCAGTCGTCTCATCTCCCAGCCCACCATCTGTCTTATCACGAGACGTCAGGTCTGTAAGTTATGCAGATGTCCTTCTTCCGGTCTGTTCTACCTCTGACCTGTCCACGTCAGGAGCCGTCACTGTCTCAGTGTCCGCTGGCCCCACAGTCGAAGCATCTCCATCGTCCGACCAAACGTCATCAAACAAAACAAAGTCCCGGCCCCTCTCCCAGGCATAGACTAAGTCCCGTGGTATCCCTCTACCTTGGCACTCACCACCTTTGGTCCCCTCAAACACTACTCTGTCTACTGCATAGTTCACCGTGACCCCGTGTTTACAGCGAACCCTGACGTTTTTCTCGGTCAGAGAGAAAATGAGAGGAGTTCCTGTCAGAGTCACCTGACTCTCTGAGTCCAGCCGACCAAAGGCTCCTTCCCGATGCAGCATCACTGTACACATCTGTGGCCCGTCATTACTACCCGGAAAGGATATTCCACATTCTGAAAAAGACCTGCACATACACTGCGGTACTCCAGACATACCCACTGAGTCACCCAGTGCTGTCATTTCTTCAAACTTGGCCCATTTCGGGACCACCACCCCGCTTTGGGTTGCTGCCCCCTCCCGGGACTCCACCCCTTTTTGGGTTACCGTGCCAATTTGGGACTCCACCCCCTTTTGTGCAATTACCCCGGTTTGGGTCACCGCCCCCTTTTGGGACTCCACCCCCTTTCGGGCTACCACCCCGATTTGGGCCACCGCCCCCTTTTGGGACTCCACCCCTTTTCAGGATCTCCCCATGTCTGTCCTGCAGAACTTCTTAGGCCACAGTTCACACAGTACAGTTTATGCCTTTTTCTGGTACTGGCCCTTTAAGCATGACACCACACCACTTCCTTCTGGCACTGCCTCAGCTCCTGCCGTCGCTCACAAGCAGCTGCTGGTGTCTCTGCAGCTCCTGCTGCGCCGTCTTCGTGGACGCGCCGATCCACCGGAAGCCGCTTGTCACCCTCAAAGATAAAAAAACCACAAAAGTGCACCCATAGGGCCTTACCAGTGCAGGTATATTGGGTTATGAAGCAATAATGCAGGGTACTCACCCTTAATAGTTGTGTAAAGCCACAACTACTGTATCCGCTTAGTCACAAGCAATAAAGCTGCAGAAGGATGGCGTAGACAGACAGCGTCTGCTACCAATGCTCTCAGGGCAGATCCCAAA
The DNA here is from genome assembly GCF_039654945.1 of Dendrobates tinctorius. Lineage (NCBI taxonomy): Eukaryota > Metazoa > Chordata > Amphibia > Anura > Dendrobatidae > Dendrobates > Dendrobates tinctorius. The sequence continues at coordinate 13,293,524 of NW_027361715.1, forward strand.
AAGAAAACACCAGGTCCCTGTGCTGCGAGACCTTCGTGACCCCACTGAGCCACAGCAAGCACCTTCAGGTTTTGCAGAGGAAAAGAAAAAAAAAAACACATGCACAGTCTCTCACGTGTCCTGTTCGTGTGCCACTCAGGACGTACCGTCTCCACCTTGAGAACATCCAACACACAGGGCACACCGGGTGCTATTCAGGGAGCCGACCCTCCTCCCAGGGTCTCCCAACACACCGGCCTCACCAGGTCCAGGTCATATCACGTGTTCCAGGGATCCGATTCCTCTCCCAGAACCTCCCAACACTGAGCCTCCAGGACCTTGCTCACTGACCCCTCCAGGAACACAGTCTCTCACTGACCCTGGTCAGTGCAACACAGACTCCTGTCTGTTACCTGTGTCGGCCCCACAGGTTCTCGGACGCCTCTTCTCCTCAGAGGTATCCCACAAATTTTAATACAGTCACTTTCCCTGACCTCGGTCAGTATTACTCACGGTTGTCAGACCATCTGCTCTCCTGGCTCAGAATCGCCAGCACTGCCACACGTTCTTCTGGGAATCGCTGCCCGCAGTCTGTCACCAATTGTAGGGATTCGACTCGCTTAGGTGCAGCGGGAGACAAACATGAGGCACGTTCCTTTAAAATTTCACAGGGTTTATTACTCCATAAACCAGAGACAGCACATAAACAGTCCTTAGCTGGGCTGTGTTCCCTCAGATCCTGTGCACACAGGCCAGGGCAATGTCCCGAGCAGCGCTCTATCTGCAGCCGCAGACACAGGAAGGCTTCTCCTTCCTTGGAACCCAGATCACTTTCTGTAGTGTCCCACCTGGACACATGGAAGTCTGTCCACACTCTGCCAGACTCCCTCACAGTCTCTCACATGTGCTAAACACCTCAATTACATAGCCCTGTAACCACACCCACAGGTGATCACATGGCTGTGACATCACTAAAGGTTGTATTGCACATAGACACACACAGGCTTCCCTGACACAGTGTAACAGAAATATCAGCGGTACCTCTGCTGATCAATACACCCTGGAGCCTACATCCCAAGGCCACCCACCATGAGACCCAAAATGGTCATTTAGGACCCTGCTCCTGTTACCACACTGAATGTGCCTGTACACCCGTCCTGGGACACCCACACAGCGCCCCCTAGCTGACATAGTGGTCACTACACCACAATGTGTAATTGAATTTATCAAGAATCTTGCTAATGTCCATTCTCGAGTTTTTCTCCCTCATTGCCAGGTCCAGATTTGGTGCCTGGTATGCACATCCTGAAGTCAGGAGACTGAGTGTGGGTGGAAAAAGTCCGTAAAGAGAATCACTCAATCCCACATCCGATGGCCCTTCTCCAAGTGCTGACGCCACCAACCTGGAGGAAAACCCCCCACCTGGTTCCACGGACCGCATTGCAGGAAAAAGCCTTCATACCAGAGGACACACCTGAGCTGGAATGATGCTGTGGATGACCTACCTGACTGAATAAATTACCTACCTGACAGAGAATACACATGCACTGACTGCATAGACTGCTGACTAAGAGACTTTGATCACATTGCACCACACCCCCTTTAGGGACAGATCTCCTGACCGCCCATTTGCGGAAAGTCTGTACAGAGGAGGATGTATGCACTAGGCATATGTCAGTCCACTGGCAGCATAAAAGAGTTGCAGCGCTTTGGGCCAGGAGCAGGATTTTAGGGCAAGTGATATCTAAGGGTGGATTGTTATGGAAATATATGTATATGTATTTCATATAGATCTCACTTGCCGGCTATAGGCTATATACCTATGTACTCTTATATACTGAAGTCTGAAGACTACCAACAAATTTTGCAGCATAATGTAGGGCCCAGTGTGAGAAAGCTGGGTCTCTGTTATGAACGGGTCGCCGAGGAGGAAATAAAAAACAACAAGCTAAGTCTCAGAAAACAAAAGAGGTTGGTAACTATGCAGACTGCAGACCCCTGATCCTAACACGCAACTAGCAGAAGTCGTGGAGCGTTCCTACGGTGGTCCTAGACGCCTCATCACAACCGGAGAGCTAAATAAGCCTAAAGCAGGAAAAGAGGAAAACTAACTGCCCTAGAGCAGACCCCAAAGGAAAGACAGCCCCCCACATGTATTGACAGTGAAACAAGATGAAAACACAAACAAAGGCAGGAAAATAAGCTGAGCAAATGATGGGGTCAAACTAACTAGAAAGGACAGGAAAGGAAAGACACTGTCTGCAATCTGCCAAAAACCCTACCAAAATGTCCAACACAACTGATAGCAAAATTAACCCTGAAGTCACTAGACTTCTCCCACTATATCAGCACTGAAATATTCTGAGACTGAGCAAAAAGAGGCCAATCTAATAAGGGACAAAAAAAGGCAATTTGGCAAATACAGATAAATAAGAGTGGAAATTCAGCAAAGCCCAGCCGGGCTGGCTGACCACACAAAAAACTGAATTGACCAACAAGAGCAAGTGTGAACATTAGCAAAAACAAACTTAACTTGAGAAGACTGGAACTGAGCTGAGTCCAAGACCTGAGAAGCAGACTGAATCACCAGCACCAGGATAGGGCGTCGGCTGTCTTATATCCAGTCTGATACTCCAGAGATCCAATCGTTATCTTCCTCACCAGGTGGCAGATCACTACCAATTAAACCAACCTCACTACCTCCTGTCACCACCAGAGGGAGAACGGAAGGAGAACTCTCAACTGGTGGAGCAGAAAATGAGCTCATAACAGGTCTCCCTCAGAGGTCATGGGTCTTCCAGCAGGACAATGACCCAAAACACACTTCAAAAAGCACTAGAAAATGGTTTGAGAAAAAGCATTGGAGACTTCTAAGGTGGCCAGCAATGAGTCCAGACCTGAATCCCATAGAATACCTGTGGAGAGATCTAAAAATGGCAGTTTGGAGAAGGCACCCTTCAAATATCCGGGACCTGGAGCAGTTTGCTAAAGAAGAATGGTCTAAAGTTCCAGCAGAGCATTGTAAGAAACTCATTGATGGTGTCAGGATCCTGTCAGTGACGGCGTGCAGCCTCCACTGAGCAGGGACTCACTCACACTATAGGGGGGCCCGGGGTCAGGTACAGCCGGAAAGTACAGATACACAGGACCTGTGGACGCTGAAGTTTAGCAAGCAGTCACAGGACCTACGGTCATGTGACTGCAAGGGTGCGGGGCTTAGCGTCCTGCTTTCAGAGATGTCAGGACACTATACAGAAATACTCAGAGTCAGGCAAAACGGAGGTCATACACAGAGATATCAGTAAAGTACCAGGGATGAGACAGAACGGATAGTCGGGGCTAAGCAGACGTCAAAACCAAACAGACATAGAAGGTACCAAGCATAATCCAAAGCCATATCCAGAGAACAGACCGAGTCATACACAGAGAATCGCGCAACAAGAACACAGCACAAACACACTCAGGGGTCACCACACAATGCCAAGGGTGAAAGTATAACTGCCGGGGGATGAGAGCTTCCTGAGGCTATAAGAAGCTTTCCCAGAACCAATGAGAGGCCACCATAATAGGTGCCAGGTGTGCAGGTAAGAGTCTGCACTGAGATCAAAACATTAACCCCAGAAGTGCCGGTCACCCAGCACTGGTATCATGACAGCACCCCACTCTCAACGGGGGGCCTCTGGACCCCCAGGCTTGCCCAGGTACCTAGCATGGAAAGCCCGAACCAGGCGATCCGCATGCATCAACCGGGCCGGCACCCATGACCTGTCCTCCGGCCCATACCCCTTCCAATGAACTAGGTACTGACCACCGTACCAAACTAGAATCTACGATGTGACCAATCTCATATTCCACATGTCCCTCAATCGAAACCGGAGGAGCAGCGGACTCGAATTCTCCCCGGACTGCTTCAAAAGGTTTCAGTAGAGATCTATGGAAGACGTTAGGCATCTTGAAAGAGGGTGGAAGGCACAGCCTGTACGCCACTGGATTGATTTTTTCCACAATCTTGTACGGGCCAATGAATTTGGGGCCCAACTTGGCTGACGGAATCTTTAACTTAATGTTTCGCATGGAGAGACAAACTTTCTCTCCAACCTGAAACATGGGACCAGGTGTTCGTTTCCTGTCCGCGAAAAACTTATACCTGCCTTGAGACCTAGATATACGCCGCTGGACTTCAGCCCATGTATCTTTTAACCGCTGAACAGAGTCCTCAGCTCTGGGACACCCCAAATCCAGACGAGAAAACTCACCAAATGAGGACTGAACCCATAGTTGATCAAGAAAGGGGACATACCAGTGGATTGACTCACCCGACTATTGAAGGCAAATTCAGCCAACGGCAGTATATCACACCAGTCATTTTGTCTAGCAGAAGTCAGACATCTGAGGATCTGTTCCAGAGACTGATTAGTGCGTTCTGTCTGACCATTACTCTCAGGATGGTATGCAGACAAAAAGGACAGAGATATCCCTAATTTTTTGCAGAAAGCACGCCAAAACTTAGCCACAAACTGCACACCATGATCAGACACCACATTCAGGGGTATCCCATGCAAGCGGACCACATGCTGCACAAACAATCTGGATAAGGTCTCAGCTGAAGGTAATGCGGACAGGGGAACAAAATGAGCCTGCTTTGAAAATCTGTCCACCACTACCCATACCACTGTATTACCCCTGGAAGAGGGAAGATTGGTAATAAAATCCATGGACAGGTGGGTCCATGGTCTTTCGGGAACTTCCAAGTGCATCAGCTCCCCCGCCGGCCGGCTATGGGAGCTTTTAGAATGAGCGCCGACCCCACAACCAGAAATGAATTTCTTTATATCAGAACCAAGGGTAGGCCACGAGAAGATCCTAGCCACTGCCAGTCGCGTGGCTGATATACCAGGGTGAGCACACAACTTGGATTCGTGGAACTCTTGCAAGAGTTTAAGGCGAAGTTGCTCTGGGACAAACAACTTGCCCCCTGGCCTGGCCGCAGGAGCCAGCGACTGGGCCCCCTCAATTTCCCATTCCAATTCAGACAAGATCCCTGCTAACACCACCCCAGGGTGCAGAATGGAGGACGGTGGCTCAGGGGCAGACACAGGGTGAACGCTATGACATAAGGCGTCAGCCTTGACATTCTTTGACCCTGGACAGAATGTAATAGTAAACTGGAAACGAGAAAAAAAAGTGACCAACGGGCCCGTCTGGGTGTTAATCTTTTAGCAGACTCAATGTATGACAAATTTTTGTGGTCAGTGATCACAGTAACCGGGTGACTTTCCCCCTCCAAAAAGTGCCTCCACTCCTTAAACGCCAACTTGACCGCAAGAAGCTCTCTATTGCCTACATCATAATTTCTTTCAGCAGCAGAGAACTTCCTGGAAAAGAAAGCACATGGCCTGAGGTTGGATAGAGTGGCAGGCCCTTGGGACAACACTGCCCCCACCCCCACCACGGAGGCATCCATCTCCACCACAAATGGTTTGGATGGAAGCCCTTTATTAATATGGCTTCCAAGGAATCCCCTTGCTGTGCGCATGCGCTGTGCATCACTCGGACTGTGTTCTCCACCTCCTAATGACGCCTGATCATGTGGGGCCTGCATGTTTCCGGTGCTCGTTGGAGTGGAGGCGCGGCCTACTCTTGATGGACAGCGGGAGCGCTCATGGGACTTCCGGTTTGCGCACTATTTAGTTCCACATGTTGTGCCTTTAACCATGCCCCCTGAAGGAGCATAGCGCTCTGAAACGCGCGTTGGGGAGACGCCTGTACTCTGACCGCTTCTACCTCTCCTCTCCTGCTGCCGCTTTTGCAATAAGTGGATACCTTAGGTATGTTTATTTCATTGATCGTTCACTCTTAATGTAATATGAGTGTCCTTTGTTTTAGGCACATACACTATGGTACAGGATATGTTAATAGGCTCAGGAGAGATTACCTTGTCTTTATATGCAATGCTTTTAGGAGATTTTTGCGGGATGAGTCAGCGTCATCAGTTTGTCAGCTATAATCACTTTGTGGTGTTTTAAGTCTTTCCCTCATGTTCCTATTACAATAAAGAACTTTTTATACATTTTTCACATCAATTGCTGGACTTTTGGATCGTTTTTTTTGTTTTCTGTCTGTCCCTATCTTGCAGTGTGTGACCAATTAGGAGTCAATGAGATTAATCGATGATCCGCAGTCCACGAAGGCTGTAGAGGGAAAAGAACTACCGTCCACAAACAGTTCCACATGAAGTAACACTTTAGAAAATGAGGAAAAGGGTACCTGAGGGTCTGAGTAGTCTCCCCGTTGACTACCCAGACCTTGTCGTTTCCCGCCGACCGGGTCGAAGATGAGCAATCAGGACACTCCCTTTTCCAATGTCCCCTTTTACCGCTGTAAAAGCATAACTGCTTGTCCTTCCAGCGTTTCCTCTCCGTATCCTTCAGGGAGAGGGCGCCTACATCCGTGAGCTCAGGGGCAGTCTCTTTTCCACTGGGGAACAATGGAGTCTCCACCTGCATCACCCCTCTGGCCCGCAGCCTGCGGTCCATCCGGACGGCCTGGGTCATGGCGTCCTCGAGAGAGTTAGGTGGGGGATGTAACGCCAAGGTATCCTGCAGCTGCTCGGACAAGCCTCTGCAAAAGAGTCCTTGGAGTGCGGCGGCATCCCAAGAGACCTCTGCGGCCCATCGGCGGAATTCAGTACAAAACAACTCAGCCGAGTGTTTCCCCTGACAGACACTCATCACCATGTCCTCTGCAAATCGCACTCGGTCAGGCTCATCATAAATGTGCCCGAGGGCCTCCAAGAATGCATTCACAGACAGTCTCTCAGAGGCAGTGGGAGGAAGGGAGAAAGCCCAAGCTTGTGGGGACCCTCTTAATAAAGACATAATGACCCCTACCTTCTGGTTTTCATCCCCAGAGGAATGTGGTCTCAAAGTAAAAAAAAGTTTGAACTCCTTTTTGTTCCCAGAAAAAAATTCAGGCAGTTTAACAGGTGGTTCCGGGGACACCAGAACAACATCCCTCGTCCCAGCCCCCAGAGACCCAGCAGATAAAGCCCCTCGCACTGTCTCAGAAACCTGCTGCTGAGAATGAGCCAGAGCTTGCTGCTCCAGAGATAAACCCTGAAACATCTGAGTCAAACTTTTCATCTGGTCAGCCAGAGACTGTATGGGATCCATAACTCTCTGCACAAAAAACACCCAAAAACTTAATGGTTAGTTATAATGTCAGGATCCTGTCAGTGCCGGCATGCAGCCTCCGCTGAGCAGGGACTCACCCGCACTGTAGGGGGGCCCGGGGTCAGGAACAGCCAGAAAGTACAGATACACAGGACCTGTGGACGCTGAAGTTTAGCAAGCAGTCACAGGACCAACGATCCTGTGACCGCAAGGGGGCGGGGCTTAGCGTCCTGCTTTCAGAGATGGCAGGACACTATACAGAAATACTCAGAGTCAGGCAAAACGGAGGTCATACACAGAGATATCAGTAAAGTACCAGGGATGAGACAGAACAGATAGTCAGGGCCAAGCAGAAGTCAAAACCAAGCAGACATAGAAGGTATCAAGCATAATCCAAAGCAATATCCAGTGAACAGACCGAGTCGTACACAGAGAATCAAGCAACCAGAACACAGCACAAACACACTCAGGGGTCACCACACAATGCCAAGGGCGAAAGTATAACTGCCGGGGGATGGGAGCTTCCTGAGGCTATAAGAAGCTTTCCCAGAACCAATGAGAGGCCACCATAATAGGTCCCAGGTGTGCAGGTAAGAGTCTGCACTGAGATCAAAACATTAACCCCAGAAGTGCCGGTCACCCAGCACTGGTATCATGACAGATGTTTACCGGAAGCGGTTGGTCGCAGTTATTTTGGCTAAAGGTTGTGCAACCAAGTATTAGGCTGAGGATGCCAATACTTTTGTCTGGCCCCTTTTTGGAGTTTTGTGTGAAATGATCAATGTTTTGCTTTTTGCTTCATTCTCTTTTGTGTTTTTTCATTTAAGACAAATTAAATGAAGATAATAATACCAAAGAATTTGTGTTTGCAATTATTTTCAGGAAGAAACTGAGTATTATCTGACAGAATTGTAGGGGTGTCAATACTTTTGGCCACAACTGTATGCTCCGGAGATGCCACAAATCTCCAGAGCACCGACCTGGGGAATGAGTTGTGTATGGGCATTACTGGGGGTAACTCCAGCTGGTAAGTCACCGGGCCTAGAATGGCTTACACCCGATATGGCCTAATCACCCGAGAACTCCAGACCCCAGCAGCATACTTCCACCGGATGCTTTTGGTGGACACCCATACGTACTCATTCACACACAGGTCCGCACCTGAACGTTTATTGCCACACACTCATTTGCCACAGGACGGTGAACTCTTCCAGGAACTGACAACAGAGGCGTCCCCCTGTGTCACCACACTCACTCCCCCACAATTCACAGATGGAATCACCACCCTTCTCTGACCCCTCCTCTTATGACTCCGCCTCTCATGGTTGGCTAATGATGAGGGTTGAGACTTGCCCCTATTCCCAGGTAGCACCTCTGCTGCCCACTGGAGAAGAACTGGAAGGTTGTAGAATGGCGGCAGAGACAGTAGCCCCCAGGCAGCAGCCCTCACACGACTGACCCCAGCCGATTACTTCCCTAGACAGCCAATCTATTACCGGGTTGTGTCTTTTCAACCACGGGTGGCCTAAAACGATAGGTGCTGGCACGCGCTGGGCAGACTCCGATGAAATAACCAGTCTGCCCACAGTAAAAACATGCCCCCACACCACGGCGAACTGCAGGCAACCCCGTTTGGAGACCAATTACTCCCACCTGCATGGGTTCATCCATCTGCACCGATGTGTCCTCCTCCCCAGCAAGGACTACAGGGGGCACATTTGGTGTATGCCTCTCCCTGAGGCGTCTATCCACCCGGATATTATATAAGGAGGTAGCTCCTCCTGGTATGCACCTATTCACACTAGTCTGGATGTGCCAGTCAGTTTTTTGTCTTTTGTATATTAGCTTACTGACCGAGCACTCCACCCTCCACCAGGTGGTGATTTTAACTATAGCAGATCCCTACTTACCCATAAATGCAGGCATTGCTGATAGAGGTGTCCACATTCACCCAGGAATTCAGACATCAGCCTTAGAGAGGTATTCACAGATGAGACAAAAGTAGAGCTTTTTGGGCAAAGGCATCAACATAGAGTTTACAGGAGAAAAAAAGAGGCATTCAAAGAAAAGAACATGGTCCCTACAGTCAAACATGGTCGAGGTTCCCTGATGTTTTGGGGTTGCTTTGCTGCCTCTGGCACTGGACTACTTGACTGTGTGCATGGCATTATGAAGTCTGAAGACTACCAACAAATTTTGCAGCATAATATAGGGCCCAGTGTGAGAAATCTGGGTCTCCCTCAAAGGTCATGGGTCTTCCAGCAGGACAATGACCCAAAACACACTTCAAAAAGCACTAGAATATGGTTTGAGAGAAAGCACTGGAGACTTCTAAGGTGGCCAGCAATGAGTCCAGACCTGAATCCCATAGAACACCTGTGGAGAGATCTAAAAATGTCAGTTTGGAGAAGGCACCCTTCTAATATCAGGGACCTGGAGCAGTTTGCCAAAGAAGAATGGTCTAAAATTCCAGCAGAGCATTGTAAGAAACTCATTGATGGTTACCGGAAGCGGTTGGTCGCAGTTATTTTGGCTAAAGGTTGTGCAACCAAGTATTAGGCTGAGGGTGCCAATACTTTTGTCCAGCCCATTTTTGGAGTTTTGTGTGAAATGATCAATGTTTTGCTTTTTGCTTCATTCTCTTTTGTGTTTTTTCATTTAAGACAAATTAAATGAAGATAATAATACCAAAGAGTTTGTGTTTGCAATCATTTTCAGGAAGAAACTGAGTATTATCTGACAGAATTGCAGGGGCGTCAATACTTTTGGCCACAACTGTAAGCACACAATTACAACAGACTATATTTAAAACTTGTGCATGTTGGAAAATAGACAAATCTCTAAACACAAAAAAGCGATCATTCTATCAACTGTCATTTCCTAAACGGAACAGCACACACTCATACAAATACAAAAGGTTAAAGCACATGCTAATTTGACTGTAAGCAAAGTAATAAGAATAACATGGTAACATAGTAACATAGTTTTGAAGGCTGAAGGAAGACCTTATGTCCATCTAGTTCAGCCTACTTTTAGTGCAGCTGTTCTGCATTGTTGATCCTGGGAAAGGCAAAAAACCCACAGAGTAGAAGCCAATTTTCTCCATAGGGAAAAAAATTCCTTCCCCTAAGCTGGGACAACCATCTACCTATAATATTATGTTATTCGTAACCTTCTATACTGTTACTCACAAGAAAAGCATCCATTCCTTTCTTAAATTCATTCAGTGAGTTGGCCATCACCACTTCCTAGGAAGAGAATTCCAGAGCCTCACTGCTCTTACCGTGAAGAACCCTCTTCTATGCTGGTGCAGAAATTGTCTTTCCTCCAAACGAAGAGAATGCCCCCTTGTTCTTGTCACAGTTCTTGGTACAAACAGTTCATTGGAGAGATCTCTGTATTGCCCACTGATATACTTGTACATATATATTAGGTCTCCCCTAAGTCTTCTCTTTTCTAGAGTAAATAGACCTAATTTTGATAACCTTTCTGGGTATTGTAGTGAACCAACTCCTTTTATCATTTTAGTAGCCCGCCTTTGAACCCTTTCAAGTTCAGTAATGTCTTTCTTGAGCACCGGCGTCCAAAATTGCACACAATACTCCAAGTGTGGTCTGACGAGTGATTTGTACAGAGGGAGAATTATGTTTTCATCTCGTGTCCCCAGACCTTTTCTAATGCATCCCATGACCCTATTTGCTTTGGTGGCAGCTGCCTGACACTGGGCACTCCAATTTAGCTTCTTATTGACTAAGATGCCTAAGTCTTTTTCTATGTCTGACTTCCCCAGCAGTTTCCCATTTGGTAAGTAATTGCAGCATCTGTTTCTCCTTCCCATGTGCATAACCTTACACTTATCTGTGTTAAACCTCATTTGCCATTTTTCAGCCCAATTCTCCAATTTACTCAAATCTGTCTGTAGTTGCAAACTGTCCTCCTTTGTGTTAACTACCTTACATAGTTTTGTATCATCTGCAAATACTGATATTTTACTGTGTAAGCCATCCACCAGATCATTAATAAATATATTAAATAGTAGGGGGCCCAATACAGAACCCTGTGGTACCCCACTAGTAACCCTGGCCCAATCTGAGTATGCACCATTAATAACCACTCTTTTTTTTCTATCACTAAGGCTACTTTCACACTAGCATTTTTTTGCGCTGCATTTGGAGCGCACATGAAACGCATGTCAAAAGCGCATGCAAACGCTGGTAAACGCTGCGTTATTTTGTAGCATTATTGTGAGCATAACAACAAAAAATTGCAGCGTTTTTCATGCGTTTGCATGTTTCATGCGCAATTAGCTGGAGAAAAAATCCTTGAAAAATTCTTGCAACACACTCCACCAGTGGGACACCAGTGGGTGTGTCTACGGAAATTCTTTATATAGACCCAGTTTACACATGAATTCTTCACATTTGTTTGCATTTGACTTGAGAAACATGGATCTGCGCTGGAAGAGCTTTTACTTTGACTTGGATCTGGACATGAGGATGGCTCAGGCTTATGCCATTGCTTGCCATGAACAGAGGGAGAGAGAGGCAGCGAAGACGGCAGCAGCGGCGTATGTGGATACTTCCCATTATTGAACTCCGGGAGAGCCGTGGAGCATACCACACCCTATACAGCGAGCTACAGGCAAACCCGGAGAAATTTACGAATTATACCAGGATGACTCAAGAAACATTTCACTATTTGTTTGTTCGGGTAAAAGAAGTCAACCGGAGACAGGACACGCAGCTCCGGCGTGCGATTACTCCTGAGGAACGGCTCCTGGTCACATTAAGGTACGTAGTTTTGCTAAACCAATGTCTGCTGAATTTTCTTGCTTGTGACATGTACTCTTCAAAATCTGGCAGAATTACAGTTCTGCCATGTCAGTAACTACAAGCTGCGTTAATTTTTGGATGCTATGTATTGAACCAAATGCTGCCGAATTTTTTTGTTTGTTTGTTTTAATGTAACGTGTGTAAAAAAATTACATAAACACAAATATTAATTTTTGTTGTTTTCTTTCTGTCACAGATTCCTGGCTACTGGAGAGACCCTCTCCTCACTGCACTTCCAGTACCGGATTGGAATCTCCACGTTGTCTGGAATTGTAGCGGACACCTGCCGGGCTCTCTGGAATGTTCTCTGTCCCGAATTCATGCCCATGCCAACTGCAGAAAAGTGGTTGGACATCGCTGAAAGATTCTCGACTGTATGCAATTTCCCTAACTGTTTGGGAGCGGTGGATGGGAAACACATCAGGATTATCAAGCCCAAATGAACAGGCTCTGAGTTCTTTAACTACAATAAGTACTTTTCAACTGTACTGATGGCCATTGTGGATGCAGACTGTATGTTTATTGCAGTGGACATTGGGGCATTTGGCTGTGGTAATGACTCCCAGGCTTTTAAGACATCAGACATGGGCAGGAGGTTGTATGGCAACAACTTCAATTTCCCCATGCCACAGCCTCTTCCCAACACTGAAGGTCCGCCACAGCCATTTGTAATGGTTGGTGATGAAGCGTTCCAGATGTGCCAAAACCTCCTCAAACCCTACTCCAGCCGGGACTTGGACCTACAAAAAAGAATTTTAAATTACAGGCTGACCAGGGCCAGGAGAACAGTAGAGTGTGCCTTCGGGATACTTGTATCTAGATGGCGCATTCTTGGCACAGCTATAAATCTGAAACTGGAAACAGTGGATGAGGTGGTCAAGGCCTGTGTTGTTCTACATAACTTTGTACTTTCTCGAGAGCATCTGAACTTTGATCTTGATGATGTTGATCCTAATCCATTGCCTGAATTTACTCAGCACCCTCTCAGGTCATCTGTTGAAGTTGGCCAAATGAGGGACCAATTTGCTGCATACTTCAACTCAGATGTAGGACGGGTGGAATGGCAAAAGCAAATGGTTTAAAAATTTGTCTTGCATGTTGTTTGTATGTTAATAAAAAGAACTGTTTTGATACCTGTACTGACTGCATTCTCTGTTTTTACACTCCCAATACCATTAGCAAGTAACCAGGTGTATCAGTGAATTTATGATGCTGTGTTTTGTGCATCATGATTTCACTAATACTCCAGAGTAGGTGACTATATAGATTATGTGGTTATTTACAAGGTATATCTATAGTTCCTTGCATTTTTTAAATGAGAACAATAGATATACCTTGCACTCAACACCATCCTCTATAGCCAGGGTTTTAAAACTTTACTCATAATGTCAACCAACATATCATGTTTAAAATTTTTTTTGAACTCCAATATAATTACTAAAAACATGCTATGTTGGTTTGGTTTGAACACCGTAGTTAGGGAAACCAACTCTATTCAGTTTGCAACACACCAGATATCTCGATTACTGACGTTTCTTGTGTCAGTCTTGGAGATATGTTTTGTCAACGAAACCAATCTACATCTTCACCAACTCCACTAGGTTCAACAACTGATCATGTTGTAATGAAATCCATAGTTGCAAAAAAAATTTCAGGGGATTTCATACAACATGATCTTTTGATGGACCTTGAGGTCTGGAGTTGGGGAACCCTGCTGGATTCACTCTGTGCAATATTCCTACAATGTAGAGATTGTTCTGGAAAAGGAAAGTCATGTTGATTATATCTATATGACTTGTCTTTTCCACAGCAGTTTCTACATTCTAGTAATTTTGAACACACTAGATCCAGCAGGGTTCCCCAACTCCTCTCCACAAGGTTCAACAACTGATCATGTTGTAATGAAATCCATAGTTGCTAAAAAATGTTCAAACAGAGGATTCCATACAACATGATCTTTTGTTGGACCTTGAGGCATGGAGTTGGGGAACCCTGCTGGATCGAGTATGTGCAATATTTCTAGAATGTAGAGACTGTTGTTGAAAAGACAAGTCACGTAGATTTGGTTTGTTGACATCACACATATCTTCAAGACTGACACAATAAACATGTCTCACACAAGAAACAGTAATGGAGATATATGTTGTTGCAAAAACGCTAAGTGTATGGTGCAGTGTGTGTAGTGGGCGATAGACACAGTAACCATTCCAAATTTTTTGAAAGCACAAGTGCACATTTATTTTGTAACAAAAAAGAACCAAAAAAAAACTCTATTAGGAATGACGTTTGGGGGAAGAATCGGAGACTTTGGGTGTATGGAGAGAAGAGGAATGACTGGAGGTAGAGGAAGGGGTTCTAGGAGAAGGGGCGACAAAAGTACGGGGGGAAGGGAGCTCTGGAATGGACATTGAGCCAGCTTGAGACACATTAGGAGGAGATGGTGGATGGACAAACAAAGTTTTTTTTTCTTCTTCTTTGGCGCAGGAATATCCTGCCTGGACCGACTTGCAGCCTTTGACAGCCTTACTTTTGCTGACCGCCTGGTGACGGTGGACTGTGGCGTTGCCCTGTAAAATAGGGAATGCGGATCACCCCTTTGCTGCTCTGTGGTGGCGGTGGCGGTGCTGCTAGAAGTGGCGGTGCTCATAGAAAGAGAGAAATTTGGGTCGGTGCTCTGAGCAGGAGGCTGCCTGTCTGGGATCTCTTCAAAAGTTCTTGGGGGACTCAGAGGAGAAGAATTGGTGGCGGTTGTGTTGACATGAGGAGTGGTGGTGGTGCTCCTTTGCTGCGGAGTGCTGGTGGTGCTCCTTTGCTGATGAGTGGTGGTGGTGCTCCTTTGCTGCGGAGTGCTGGCGGTGCTCCTTTGATGATGAGTGGTGGTGGTGCTCCTTTGCTGCGGAGTGCTGGCGGTGCTCTGTTGCTGCGGAGTGGTGGCGGTGCTCCTTTGCTGAGGAGTGCTGGCGGTGCTCAGTTGCTGAGGAGTGCTGGCGGTGCTCCTTTGCTGATGACTGCTTGCGGTGCTCTGTTGCTGCGGAGTGCTGGCAGTGCTCCTTTGGTGTTGACTGGTGGTGCCGGTGGCCCAAGCAGGTTCTGTGGTGGTTTGGCTCCAAGCTGGTTTGCTGTGGTGGTGGTGGTGCTCCATACAGGAGCAGCGCTTGCCATAGTGGTGGTGGCGGAGGAGTGTCCAGCAGCACTCAGACTTGAGGTGGTGTAGTGATGTGGGCCTTGGCTGGGAATGCAGGTGGCCGTGTAGTGGTATGCAGCAGAAGTCGGTAGTGTGGTTAAGCGAGTCAGCGGTGGAAATGTTGGAAATAACACCACTGACTGCTGAACATACCGATTCTGCTACATAGCCTGCAAGTAAGCAGTGATGCAGGCCTGTAACACACTCAGCTGTTGCTCAGGACTAAGGTGTTCCGCCATGCCCTGTTCAATTTTACTGAAAAAATGGTGCGCTGGTCTGTTGAGGTCGACCTCCAGATGGTCAAGGCGCTGGTCGACAGAGTGGACGCGGTGTTCCATGTGGTTAAAACCACGCTCCATCAGGGAAAAACCGCTTTCCGTTCTGGCGGCTAGCGCCTTGAGACTGGCCTTAAAGTGCCTTGCTCAAGTGCATGAACTCGGGCATGACATTCCTGTCCAAGGCCCTCTGCCGCTGGTGGGTAGTGCCCACATAACCAGTGACAGAGACCTGGAACAGGGGAACACCTGATGGACCAGCTTCCTGGTCACCAGCTGTCTGTGTTGCTGACCTGCAAGATGCTTCCTGGCTGTCGGATGGCTGGGACGGGTCCGAGGTCGATCAATGAAGAACCGCTCCCGGGACAGGGTCAACTTGCAGGGTGCTGCTCCAAGTACTGTGGAAAGAAAGGGAAAACATGAGTATCATGAATGTACAAGAAGCATTACCTGTGGAATAGAAAAGCACATAGTAATAACAACCTCCCCAAAAAAAACTTACGCTCTGCTGGCAAGGACCGGTCTCAGGAAAGCCAACTCGCGATGGTAGCGGTACTTTCTTCTGTGCCTTGCCGCAGAACCACTCCGAACCTGTCCCTCAGCACGAACATCAGTGTTGAAGCGGTCCTTCATCGAGCGCCAACATGTGCAGATTTTTTGCACTGTTGGTAAAAAAAAAAATAAATAAAAATAAAAATGCACTACTTTAACGTCATTCTCACCACACACACCTGATTGAACTTTGAAAACAGTCACTGCTGCAGCACCAATAAAACACCACCACCGTCAGGTCCACAAAACAATGCAGCAGTTGAAGACACAAATCAATCACAATTTTCCACCAGGCATTGGTGTGTTTATTGCAAGAATATATCTTGCAAAAAACACATCAGCACCGTCAGGTCCACAAAACAATGCAGCAGTTGAAGACACAAATCAATCACAGTTCTCAACAAGGCATTGGTGCTTTTCATGCAAGAATATATCTTGCCAAAAAACACCACCACCATCAGGTCCACAAAACAATGCAGCAGTTGAAGACACAAATCAATCACAGTTTAACACCAGGCATTGGTGAGTCTAATGCAAGAATATATCTTGCAAAAAACACATCAGCACCGTCAGGTCCACAAAACAATGCAGCAGTTGAAGACACAAATCAATCACAATTTTCCACCAGGCATTGGTGTGTTTATTGCAAGAATATATCTTGCAAAAAACACATCAGCACCGTCAGGTCCACAAAACAATGCAGCAGTTGAAGACACAAATCAATCACAGTTCTCAACAAGGCATTGGTGCCTTTCATGCAAGAATATATCTTGCCAAAAAAACACCACCACCGTCAGGTCCACAGAACAATGCAGTAGTTGAAGACACAAATCAATCACAGTTTTCCACCAGGCATTGGCGAGTTTAATGCAAGAATATATCTTGCAAAAAACACATCAGCACCGTCAGGTCCACAAAACAATGCAGCAGTTGAAGACACAAATCAATCACAGTTTTCCACCAGGCATTGGTGTGTTTAATGCAAGAATATATCTTGCAAAAAACACATCAGCACCATCAAGTCCAAAAATAGATGCTGTATCACAGAGCATCTTAATACTTACTGAACGCCCTTTTTGAAGCTGCAGAGGCGCTGTCCCAGCCATCCATCAGCGCTGCGGCCACCTCATTCCAGAGCTGGTGGGTCACCACGGTGTCTTTGTACTGCTGGTCACGGCTGTCCCACAACGGGATGCGCTCCTCAACAAGGTGGATGAGGTGCTCGTTGTCGATGCAGACTTCGTCATCCCGCTGTGGAACCTAGAAAAAAAAATATAGAATGTTTAGAAGTATGGAAAAGATACAAAAAGAAACAGAAAAGAAGCAAAAGAAAGAAAGACAGAAAAAAAAAAAATATACTCACATTGCGTCTCCTCGCCACGACTTGACTACGCTGCTCCCGCTCAGAATCCTCAGACCTCTCCCGCTCAGATGGCTCCCGCTCAGACGGTTCCCGCTCAGAACGCTCCCGCTCAGACCGCTGCCGCTCAGACCGCTCCCGCACTCCATCTTCACTGCCCGTGTCCGATGTCTATAAAGAAAGAAAAAATTAAAACACATTCCTAGAGGCAGCTATACTTACCAAAAGGCAGCAAGATTCTCACCTCACGATCAGCTTGGGCCAGTTCTTGCCGAGATGGCGAATAGACTGATCCGGAAGAAGACATGCTGAAAAGAAAACAAAAAATACATTAGTACATAATACATTGTACAGGACACACAGACATTATTTTTAAGAATACTCACATTTTGGCTCCTGAAGCTTGAATCCACAGGTGGAAGGCTTTTGGAGGTGCTTGTCTGGTCTCGGCAAGGCTGTATGTAGAGTAATTGTCTGACCCTGAAGACACCTTCTTTTATGTACACTCCTCCAAAACAATGTTGCTTGTTTAGGGGGAGTTCTAGACAAGTGTCTAGACATTGTTTACTCAAATCGCGTGCATGCACAAGGTGCTGACGTGCGCGGTGCCAAGCGCTCGTCAGCAACCACATAGACTGTAATGCTATTTTTGTGCGCACATCTCGTGCACACGTTCGCGCGTGATTTTTTGAACGATGCCACCAGAAAAAATGCAACATGTAGCATATGGCGCGTCAGGGCGAACACCTGTAAAATGCGCAGCGCACGCTTAACACTGAAGAGCGCGTACATTCGCAAGACCCAGCGATCACCATGTTAAAGATAGGGGGACATTGCGCGTGCGCCCGATAGCGCACGATGTGCGATTGAACGCTAGTGTGAAACCAGCCTAAGCCAGCTACCTACCCATCTACACACATTTTCCCCTAGCCCAAGCTTTCTCATCTTACTTACCAATCTTTCATGTGGGACAGTGTCAAATGCTTTAGAGAAATTGAGATAAATGACATCCAATGATTCTCCTTGGTCCATTTGAGAGCTTACATCCTCATAGAAGCTTATCAGGTTAGTTTGACAGGAGCGATCCTTCATAAATCCATGTTGATATGGAGTTAAACATTTATTAACAATGAGATATTCCATAATGGTATCCCTTAGAAACCCTTCAAAAATTTTACCCACAACAGATGTTAAGCTTACCGGCCTATAGTTTCCAGGTTCCCTTTTACACCCCTTTTTGAATATTGGTACCACATTTGCTTGCCGCCAATCAAAAGGAACAGACCCTGTTTCTATAGTCTTTAAATATAAGGAATAGAGGCCTGTCTATCACATTACTTAACTCCCTTAATACCCGAGGGTGAATGCCATCAGGGCCTGGTGATTTGTCAACTTTAATCTTACTAAGGCTACTTTCACACATCAGGTTTTCGGCGTCAGGCGCTATCTGGCGTCGTGCCGGAACGCCGGATCCGGCAAATGTTTAGTAAAACCGGATGTGACGGATCCGGTTTTCTGCCGGATCCGTCTTTTTCTTGATAGACAAAACCGGATCCGTCTCATCCGGTTCATCCGTTTTTCTATCCGTTTTTCGACGGATTACGCCGGATCCGGTTTTTAAAATTGACCCTTGTGGCCTTCCGAACGGGATTGGCTACTGGAAAACTATATATAGCATGTTCCTACAGCCCTTCTTTGACAGGTTGTAGAGGAGAAAGTGCAGGTTGGAGAGAAGAGCAAGTACTGGCGAAGATGGATGTTGTCATTGGAAATATTTTGAAGAATTTGGCGGATTTTACAGCGGAGGCAAATCGTTTGAGGGTGATTGTTCTGGAGAAGGAGAGAGCGAGACAGCAGCACATCAGGCATCGTAGACGACGTTTGTGGATCCACCCCATCACAGCCAAGAGAATGACGCGTGGGGTCTATTCTACACTATGCATGGACCTTCGACGAAACCCGGATAAATTTTTTGGATATGTTAGGATGAAAATGGAGAATTTTGATTACTTGGTGGAGCGCATTGCACACCTCATAAGAAAAGCGGACACCTATTGCCGCTTCTCAGTTTCACCCGCAGAGCGTCTGATGGTGACTTTAAGGTAAGCCACATTTATTGGATATGATCGCATCAGAGCACACTTTCACTGCAATCTTGTTGGTGGTAATTTGTATCTCCAAGTGTTATAGGTCAGTTTTGGTATGTAATGCTGTGATTTAAAACTAATTTATTGTTTGTTAATTCCCCACAGATTTCTTGCAACTGGAGAATCCCTTTCGTCACTGCATTTCCAGTACAGACTCGGGATTTCCACCATATCTGGAATTGTGAAGTACACATGCCGTGCACTGTGGGACTCCTTAGCTGAAGAGTTTTTACCAGAGCCCACAACAGAGAGGTGGATTGAAATTGCTGACAAGTTTCAACAGATATGTCAGTTTCCAAACTGCTTGGGCGCTGTGGACGGGAAACATATCCGCATTGTAAAGCCAGCTGGATCGGGATCTGAATATTTCAATTACAAGAAATATTTTTCAATTGTCCTCATGGCCATCGCTGACGCGGAATACAAATTTATTGCGGTTGATATTGGGGCCTATGGCCGCTCCAATGACTCTCAAGTTTTCAAACTGTCTGCCATGGGGCGTAAACTGTATGGAAACACCTTCCAGTTCCCACCACCTAGACCGCTGCCGCAAACATCTGGTCCACATATGCCATTTGTCTGTGTAGGGGATGAAGCCTTCCAGCTGTCAGAACACGTTTTGAAACCGTACTCTAGCAGAGGATTGACAAGACCAAAACGCATTTTTAATTACCGCCTCACAAGAGCAAGAAGAATGGTTGAATGTACCTTTGGTATTCTGACAGCCAAATGGCGGGTCCTATTGACTGCGATCAACCTCAAGACAGAAACTGTGGACGAGGTGATCAAAGCGTGCGTGGTACTCCACAATTTTGTTATCTGCAAGGAACCCATTTCCATTGAGGACACCTCTGAAGAAACCACCTTGCAAGATTACCATGACATTACCACTAGAAGTTCTGTGACGGTTTCAGTAATGAGGGACAATTTTGCACTATACTTTATGTCACCTCAAGGCAGAGTACACTGGCAGGATGACAGAGTGTGAAAGATTTGTGCCCTAACCAAACTTGTGTACCTTCTGTACCAACAGTATATACCTTTGCCAACCAAAGTTGGCTATCTTGTCATGGTCTCTATTTTTAGCTTTAGGCCACAGGTGTGTACCAGGTTGTGTTTTATGCAAAGTATTTCCTTTTAACAAAAGTTGTGTACATTGTTAGGAAATCACCAACAATAAACACAACTTTTTAGGTGAAATACTTTGCTTCAAACACAACCAGGAACACAACTGTGGCAAAAAGCTAAAATTTACCCACAGTTATATACCTAGTTTTGAATACCATTTCACCTTTTAAATACCCTGTATTTAACCTTTTTCGCCACAGAAAGAAATGACAGACAACCAGTGTAAAATAATTTAACTTTTATTGAAAAATGTTTTTTTTAGTAAACTTTTTTAAAATTTTAATAAACATGTTTAATAAAAATTTGAAACTATAAAACTGAAACCATAAAACTGGTCATTTTTATTTAAATACACACATTATAATTCTGTGTAGTGTGTGGTGGAAATACTGCTGTAGGGGCTGCGGGACACTTCGACACTGGGAGTGTGGAGAGAGGACTGGGATCGTGGTGGGGAAGGAACAGTTAGAGGTGAAGGTGTGGAAAAAACTACAGAATGGGTGGACATGTGGGAAGCAGAAGAGGTGGTGGGTGGTGGAGTGGAGGGTTGGGCAGGGACTGTAGGAGCAGATGATGTTGATGGCAAGTTGTATGGGGAAGGAGTTTGGTACGGGGCAGGTTGCTGGAAGTGGGGAGATGTCTGGTACGGGGCAGGTTGCTGGAAGTGGGGAGATGTCTGGTACGGGGCAGGTTGCTGGAAGTGGGGAGATGTCTGGTACGGGGCAGGTTGCTGGAAGTGGGGAGATGTCTGGTACTGGGGAGGTTGCTGGTACTGGGGAGTTTGCAGGTACTGTGGAGGTTGCTGGTACTGGTGAGGTTGCTGGTGCTGGTGAGGTTGCTGGTGCTGGGGAGGTTGCTGGTGCTGGGGAGGTTGCTGGTGCTGGGGAGGTGGATGGTGCTGGGGAGGTGGATGGTGCTGGGGAGGTGGATGGTGCTGGGGAGGTGGATGGTGCTGGGGAGGTGGATGGTATGTAATAGGAGGGGGAGGATGGAAAGTGGCTGGAGGTGGATGGTATGTAATAGGAGGGGGAGGATGGAAAGTGGCTGGAGGGGGTGTAGATGTAATAGGAGGGGGAGGATGGAAAGTGGCTGGAGGGGGTGTAGATGTAATAGGAGGGGGAGGATGGAAAGTGCCTGGAGGGGGTGTAGATGTAATAGGAGGGGGAGGATGGAAAGTGGCTGGAGGGGGTGCAGGTGGAGGAACTACTGTGGTGGGAGGAGGAGGAGGTTGTGAGGTAACTTGCTGGAGAGCAGCGTGGCATGAATGCATTACATGCATCTGCTGGGCAGGAGAGAACGTTTCCATGCGCTCCACAACAGACCTGAAAAAGGTGTGGTTTGGCGAAGATCTTGCTTCTGAATGCATGGTTTGCAGAAGTGCCTTCACCTCCAGAATGCTGGAGTTGATCTGCTGATAGCCTGCGGAGATTTGTTCTGACAAGACTTTTAGACAGTTCTGGAAAGATGCATTCAGATGCAAGAACTCTGGCGCATAAGTCTTTTCCTGACCCCTCTGCCGCTGCCGCCCAGTACCCGCAGGTGTACTAGAGGTGGCAGGGGCAGAAGGGTGGGGTAAAGGGAAAGCGATCTCCTCACCAGCAGCTTCATGTAATGTAGGCGGCCACGATGCTCCTGTGCTGGTGGATGGGACAGATGGGTCGAATGTGTTGGAAGGCTGGGAAGGTGCAGATGTACCGGGGCGGTCGAAGTGTCCCTCGGTGCCGGTCTCCTCAGGGATCGCCTCAGAAGGGTCCAATCGTGCCGGCTCCCGAGTGCTGCTCACCGTGCTGTGGAATAAAGAGAAAAAAAAACAATTAAAATACTGACATGGTATGGCCCTGGCTGAAAAAAAAATTTACATCTAACATTTTTTTTCACATGTGGTGTGTAATATTTACCTTCTGGTGACCATTGTTTCCCGGAGGAACGACAGGGCTTCTGCGTACTTGTACTTGCTCCTGCGTCCTCCAGATCCACTCGGGGCCCGCATCTCTTTATTGAACTCCTTCTTGAAACGATCCCTCACAGACCGCCACCGATTCACAATTCTGTTCCCTGAAATGAGAAAGGAGTGGTTAGTATACAACATCAGTGTTTCCCAAACTCCAGTCCTCATGGTCCCCAGGGGTCATGTTTTCAGGATTTCCATAGTAAATAGAAATCCTGAACACATGATCCGTGGGGACCACGAGGACTGGAGTTCGGGAAACACTGGTTTAAATCAAGCAACCGGTACTGTATATACTTACGCTCTGTAATCTGGGCCCGAACATCTAGGTCCTCCCAGCGGCCCACAAGGAGCGAACAGATTTCCTCCCTGAGTCGTCGGGTAACGATCAGGTCAGCGTGGCGGCGGTCAGCCATATTCCAGAGCGGCTCCCTTTCTCTGACGAGATCGATGAGGCGGTCCACATCAATCCCTCCATCCTCAACGTCAGAGTCGGGAGCACGCTGTGAAGGCTGTTAAAGAAAAAGACAAAAATAACATAATTAGCCTCCACAAAAGAAATGAAATAAAAAGTGCAAAAAAACAAAGCAAAAATATTTATACTTACACGCTGGTGACCGCCGCCGCGTTGCTGTCGCCGACGACCCTGGGAGGCACTGCGAGGACCTCTTGGCCAAGCACCAGATTGGGAAGACTAGAGAAGAAAACAAAAAAAGTTATGTCTTTGGATGTAGGCATTTGTTTGCTGTGTGTGGTCTGCAGAACATTGTTTTCTATGTGTTGTGTGTAGTGTGATGTTGTGTTTCTGCGTTTGATGCAAAAAACTTACCAATTGTGAGCCCACTCCAGGTGTCTGTCCACCCCTTCCTTCTTCTTCTGGGAGCTCCTCTTCATCTTGTGATTCCTGTTTTGAAATAAAAGGCCATGAATAGACATATATTACAGAGAAGATGGATTTTGGAAATAAAAACTTACCGTCAAACGCTGACGATGCGAGGGAGGGCTCCCAGAAGATGATGTGCTGTCTTGGCCACACTCCATGCCTGTGGGTGGTGTTCCAGCTGCTGCCATTGCTGCTGCTGCTGCATCTATTGGGTGGCTGTTGAATAAAGAGAAACAAAGGGCCAATGAATATCTTGATATTCAATAGCCCTAGTTTGGAGGAATGGGTGATTTGATAATTACCGTCTCTCATCTGCTGCTGGACTCCCCTCCCGTCGTTCAGCATGCTGCTCCATTTGGGGTGGTGCTGATGGTGCTGCTGCAGATGTCTCCTGCCTTCTCCTGCGCCTGGTTGCTGTCTTGGTTGCATGTTGGGTGTGGCTGTGGGTCCCACTGTCTTGCTTTTATATATGTCTTGTGGGCAGAGCTACTGAGCATGCTCAGACCAAAAAACCGGATCCGGCCGCCGGATCAGGCTTTCGCCGGATCCGGCGCATTGCGGCGCTCATAGGCTTTCATTGTGTGAAAAAGCCGGACGCGCCGGATCTGGCGTGTCCGGCTTTTTCGCCGGAGACAAAAAACGTTACAGTAGACGTTTTTTCCAGACGCCGGATCGCGACACATTGCGACACATTGCCGGACCCGGCGAAAACCGGATGAAACGCATGGCCATCCGGCGCGATCCGGCGCAAATGCAAGTCAATGGGGGGGAAACCGGATCCGGCATTGCATTTCGCCGGATCCGGTTTCTGTCAAAAGCGCCGGATCGCGCCTGACGGCGAAAACCTGATGTGTGAAAGAGGCCTAAGGCGTTTTCTGCACTTCTTCCTGGGTTAGGCAGGTAATACTTAATGGGGAGTTACATTATCATTCTGCATTTCCCCTGGCAAATTCTTTTCCTGTGTGAACACTGTTGAGAAAAAGTATTTAAAACATTTGCTTTTCCCACATCGCTCTCTATGATTTCACCCTCATTGTTCTTTAAAGGGCCGACACCATCAATTTTAATCATTTTACTGTTTATATAATTAATGAATAGTTTGGGGTTTGTTTTACTTTCCTTAGCAATGAGTCTCTCAGTTTCCACTTTTGCTAAATGTATTTGTTTTTTACACATTTTATTTTTTTCTCTATAACTTTTTAATGCTTCTTCATTGCCTTCTTGTTTTAGCTTCTTAAATGCCTTGTTCATGTTATTTATTGCTCTTTTTACATCCTTATTCAGCCACATTGGTGTTCTCCTGTTCCTAGCCCTTTTATTTCTGTACGGTATGGCTAGCTCGCAGTGGGTGTGTAAAACTGATTTAAATATTTCCAATTTATTTTCTGTGCTCCTATTTTTGAGGACATTGTCCCAATCAATTCGGCGAAGGTCCTCTCTAAGCTGATCAAACTTTGCTTTCCTGAAATTCAGCGCTTTCGTAACCCCCTTCCAGGGCACCTTACTGAAGGACAAGTGGAATTGTATTATATTGTGGTCAATGTTCCCTAGGTGCCCATCGACTCATACTTCTGTTATTCTATCTGGCCTGTTGCTTAAAATTAAGTCCAGAAGGGCTGTCCCTCTAGTTGGGCCCTGCACAAGTTGTGACAGATAATTATCATTGGTCATTGACAGAAATTGGTTTCCTTTCTGAGATACGCAGGTTTCAGTTTCCCAGTCAGGGTAGTTGAAGTCCCCCATAATAATCACCTCATTGTGATTTGCTGCGTTGTCTATTTGTTTCAATAATACATTTTCAGTGGCTTCTGTTATATTTGGCGGCTTATAACAAACCCCTATGAGGATTTTATTACTTTTCCCTCCTTGTATCTCCACCCATAGAGACTCCACCTCTTCATTTCCCTCTTGTATATCTTCTCTTAGTGTGGGCTTTAAAGTGGACTTTATATATAGACAGACTCCACCCCCTTTCCTTTTTTTACGATCCCTCCTAAACAAATCATATCCTTGCAAGTTAGCCGCCCAGTCATAGCTGTCGTCTAACCATGTCTCAATTATTCCTACTATGTCATATTTTTCCTCATACATTGCCAACTCCAGATCTTCAATCTTATTGGTCAGGTGTTGTGAGTTCATTTTCCCCTTCGTCACTGAGGTCTGGTGAACTCCCTATTCTGGTAAAGGAAGGTAATGAGCCTGATTATCAGGCACCTGAGTCTAATGATGATGACTGGCTGAGTGGAGTCACGGACTGGATATAAGGCTGCCGACGCCCTTCTGCCCTGCGGGTGATTTCTCTGTGGACTTCTAGGAAACCAGTCTGATTCCTGCTCCTCTAAAGCTAAGTTTTCTGCTTTGCCTTTTAGCATTTGTGTTTTGCTTTTGTTTGCCTTGCTTTTCTGGATTCTGCCATTCCCTGCTGGGTGAGCTGATTCTTCTTTTGCCTGTTGCTCTGTCTTCAGAATATTCCTGAGTACTGACATAGTTTTTTTGAAGCCTAGCGTCTTCAGGGCCTTTTTCACTGTCAGTCTGTTGGCTCTTATTTTCATAGGGTTTTTCACGGATTGCAGACAGCAGCCTTCCTGTCCTTTCCTATCTAGTTAGCTTGGACCCCGTCTTTGCTCAGTCTATCTTTCTGTCTGTGTTGTGTTCTTTCTTCTTGCTTCACCGTCATTATATGTGGGGGGCTGCCTTTTGCTTTGGGGTTTGCTCTGGGGCAGTTTAGATTTTCCTTTCTGACTTTAGGCTATTTAATTCTCCGGCTGTGATCGAGGTGTCTAGGGCATCGTAGGAACCCCCCACGGCTACTGCTAGTTGTGTTGATAGGTTCAGGGGTCTGCAATCCTATAGCTGCCAACCTCTCTGGTTTTCTGGACTTAGCTAGCATTTCTGTTTTTGCCTCCTACGGTGACTCAATCATAACAGAATCACCCGCCATACCGCAGATCCTAGGGTACTCAATAGCAGGAAAGAATTGTGTTTAAAAAAAAAAAAAGTGTGTATATTCTTTGCTCTATATCTCTGAGGCCGTAGGGGGAATTTTTTTCTTTTCTCTCAATGGAGATAAAGCAATTGTCTGATCGTGTGGAGCAGCTCGCTGCTGAAGTGCGGGGAATTTCCGCCTACCTTGCTCGTTCGCATGCTGTTGAACCAAAGATCCCTACACCTGATGTATTTTTTGGGGATCGATCTAAATTTTTGAGTTTAAAAAATAATTGTAAATTATTTTTTGCCTTGAAGCCTAACTCGTCAGGGAGCTCCGCGCAGCAGGTTAAAATTGTCATCTCTTTGCTGCGTGGTGATCCCCAGGATTGGGCGTTTTCTTTGAAACCAGATGATCCTATTCTGACTAATGTGAACGCATTCTTTCAAGCCTTGGGGTTGTTGTATGATGAACCTAATGCTATTGATCAGGCTGAAAAGACCCTGTTGGCATTGAACCAGGGTCGAGATTCTGCAGAGTTGTACTGTCAAAAGTTCTGAAAGTGGGCGGTCCTTACTACCTGGAATGATAATGCCTTGGCTGCTCTCTTTCGGAAGGGTTTGTCAGAAGCCGTAAAAGATACTATGGTGGGATTTCCTGTTCCCTCTGGTCTGGACGATTCTATGTCATTAGCCATTCAGGTTGATCGGCGTTTACGTGAACGCAGGATTGCACGAGAGGTGTTGCCACCGGTAGAACAGACTTCTGAACCTATGCAATGTGATAGAGTTTTGTCTAAGGTGCAACGTCAGGAGTTCATAAGGCGTAATAAGCTGTGTTCTTTCTGTGGAGATGCCTCGCATATTATTTCTGTTTGTCCTAAACGAGAGAAACGCTTTGCACACACGTTTTCTGTTGGTGGTGTTCAACCTAAGTTTCTTCTGGCAATTACTCTGATCTGCTCCCTGTCCACATTTTCCGCCAAGGCTTTTGTGGATTCGGGAGCAGCGCTAAACCTAATGGACTTGGATTTTGCTAAACGTTGTGGATTTCCTATTACACCTCTGCAGACACCTATCCCTTTGAGGGGGATTGATGCTACTCCTTAGGTGAAAAATAAACCTCAGTTTTGGACCCAGGTGGTCATGAGGGTCGCCCCAGACCATCAAGAAAATTGCAGATTTTTGGTGTTAATGGTCTGCATGATGCCGTTGTTCTGGGGTTTCCCTGGTTGCAAATTCATAATCCAGTCTTGGATTGGAAATCTGTGTCTGTGGTGAGTTGGGGTTGTCGGTGTGCCTGTAGTGAGGCTCCAGTTTTTTCCACCTCTCCTCAGTCGCATGATGTTCCTGACTATTTGGCAGACTTTTATGATGTATTTAGTGAGAATGAATCTGCGTCCTTGCCTCCTCATAGGAGTTATGACTGCAATTGAACTGAGCCCGGGGTGTAAATTTCCCAAGGGTCGGCTCTTCAATTTATCTGTACCCGAGCACGAGGCTATGCGGCCCTATATTAAGGAGGCGTTGGAGAAGGGTCATATTAGACAATCCTCTTCACCCTTAGGTGCCGGTTTATTTTGTGGCCAAAAAGGATGGTTCTTTAAGGCCTTGTATTGATTATCGTGCCCTCAACAAAATTACTATTAACTATCAGTATCCGTTACCCCTGATTTCGGATCTATTCTCTAGAGTTAGAGGTGCTTGCTGGTTTACCAAGCTTGACCTCAGGGGGCGTATAATCTTATCCGCATTAAGCAGGGGGATGAATGTTTAATACTCCGGAGGGACATTTTGAGTACCTGGTGATGCCTTTTGGGCTCACTAATGCCCCTTCTGTCTTTCAGTGCTTCATGAACGATATTTTCCGAGACTTTGTCGATAAATTTTTGATTATCTATCTGGACAATATTTTGATCTTCTCCAAGGATTGGGATTCTCATGTGGAACATATTCGGACTGTGTTCCAGATCTTGAGGGAGAATTCCCTGTATGTCAAAGGATCGAAATGCCTTTTTGGAGTACAGAGGATTTCATTTTTGGGATTTATTTTGTGTCCATTAACTATTGAAATGGACCTGGCCAAGGTACAGGCTATTTATAATTGGGTTCAGCCCACTTCTTTGAAGGCCCTCCAGAAGTTTTTGGGGTTTGCTAATTTTTATCGGAAATTTATAGCAAAATTTTCTAGTATTGCCAAGCCATTGACTGATCTGACTAAGAAGGGTGCTGATGTGTTGAATTGGTCTCCGGAGGCTGTTGCTTCCTTTCAGGAGCTGAAGCGAAGATTTACCTCCGCCCCGGTTTTGCGGCAACCTGATGTCTCACTCCCATTCCAGGTAGAGGTGGATGCTTCTGAGATTGGTGCAGGAGCTGTTTTGTCCCAAAAGGATCCTGTAACATCTAAAATGAATCCCTGTGCTTTCTTTTCCAGAAAGTTCTCTCCATCTGAACGTAACTATGATGTGGGGAATCGGGAACTGTTGGCCATGAAATGGGCATTTGAGGAGTGGAGACATTGGTTGGAGGGAGCTAAACATCAAGTTGTGGTCCTCACTGACCACAAGAATTTGATTTACCTAGAGTCGGCTAAACGCTTGAACCCTAGACAGGCTAGGTGGGCCTTGTTTTTTACACGTTTTGATTTTGTGGTCTCTTTTCTTCCTGGAACTAAGAATGTCAAGGCAGACGCCCTCTCTAGGAGCTTCTTTGCTGATTCTACTGTGGTGACCAAGCCTGCTACCATTTTAGGTGAAGGGGTAGTTCTTTCTGCCATCTCGCCTGATTTGAGACTTGCTCTGCAAGCGTTCCAGGAGGACAAACCTGAGCGTTGTCCCAGTGGAAAGTTGTATGTTCCTGACCAGTGGAAGAAGAGAGTGATGTCTGAAGTTCATTGCTCTGCATTGGCTGGTCATCCAGGTATTTTTGGTACTAGAGATCTGGTGGGTCGCTCTTTTTGGTGGCCCACCTTGTCTCATGATGTCAGGAATTTTGTGCAGACTGTCCGGTCTAAATCTGGTTCTCGCTCTAGTGGGTTGTTGATGCTTTTGCCGGTCCCCAGGAGGCCATGGACCCATATTTCAATGGATTTCATCTCTGATATGCCGGTCTCTCAAAGAATGACTGTTATTTGGGTGATTTGTGATAGGTTCTCTAAGATGGTTCATCTTGTACCACTCCCTAAGTTGCCATCTTCCTCTGAGTTGGTGCCCCTGTTTTTGCAACAGGTGGTTCGCTTGCACGGGATTCCTGAGAGCATTGTATCTGACAGAGGAGTTCAGTTTGTGTCTAGATTTTGGAGGACTTTCTGTTCCAAGCTGGGAATTCAGTTGTCCTTCTCCTCTGCTTTTCACCCTCAGACCAATGGGCAGACAGAGAGAACAAACCAGACCTTGGAGTCGTATTTGAGATGTTTTATTTCCGCTGATCAGGATGATTGGGTTTCATTTTTGCCCTTGGCCGAATTTGCTTTAAATAATAGAGCTAGTTCTGCCACTTTGATGTCACCTTTTTTTTGTAACTTTGGGTTTCATCCTCGATTTTCTTCAGGGCAGGTGGAGTCTTCTGCCTGCCCAGGTGTTGACACTGTGGTGGAGAGAATGCACCAAATCTGGGACCAAGTGGTGGATAAGTTATCTCTCTCCCAGGAAAAGGCCCAGCGGTTTTCCAATCAACATAGGACCATTGGTCCCCAGTTTAAGATTGGTGATATGGTGTGGTTATCATCAAAAAATATTGCTATGAAGGTGGCTTCTCCTAAGTTTAAGCCTAGATTTATTGGACCTTACAAGATTTTGGAGATTATTAATCCGGTCTCTTTTCGTTTGGCTCTCCCTGTCACATTTAAAATCCATAATGTGTTCCATAAGTCCTTGTTGAAGAGGTTTGTTGAACCAGTTGTTCCTGGGGTGGCACCTCCGGACCCTGTATTGGTTGAAGGTAACATGGAATATGAGGTAGAGAAAATACTGGATTCCCGTCTGGCTAGACGGAGACTCCAGTATTTGGTTAAGTGGAAGGGCTATGGTCAGGAGGATAATTCCTGGGTCTCGGCCTCTGATATTCATGCCAAAAGATTGGTGCGTGCGTTTCATCGGGCTCACCCTGATCACCCTGGTGGCATGGTTGAGGGTTCGGTGACCCCTCCTCAAGGGGGATGTACTGTTGTGAGTTCATTTTCCCCTTCGTCACTGAGGTCTGGTGAACTCCCTATTCTGGTAAAGGAAGGTAATGAGCCTGATTATCAGGCACCTGAGTCTAATGATGATGACTGGCTGAGTGGAGTCACGGACTGGATATAAGGCTGCTGACGCCCTTCTGCCCTGCGGGTGATTTCTCTGTGGACTTCTAGGAAACCAGTCTGATTCCTGCTCCTCTAAAGCTAAGTTTTCTGCTTTGCCTTTTAGCATTTGTGTTTTGTTTTTGTTTGCCTTGCTTTTCTGGATTCTGCCATTCCCTGCTGGGTGAGCTGATTCTTCTTTTGCCTGTTGCTCTGTCTTCAGAATATTCCTGAGTACTGACATAGTTTTTTTGAAGCCTAGCGTCTTCAGGGCCTTTTTCACTGTCAGTCTGTTGGCTCTTATTTTCATAGGGTTTTTCACGGATTGCAGACAGCAGCCTTCCTGTCCTTTCCTATCTAGTTAGCTTGGGCCCTGTCTTTGCTCAGTCTATCTTTCTGTCTGTGTTGTGTTCTTTCTTCTTGCTTCACCGTCATTATATGTGGGGGGCTGCCTTTTGCTTTGGGGTCTGCTCTGGGGCAGTTTAGATTTCCCTTTCTGTCTTTAGGCTATTTAATTCTCCGGCTGTGATCGAGGGGTCTAGGGCATCGTAGGAACCCCCCACGGCTACTGCTAGTTGTGTTGATAGGTTCAGGGGTCTGCAATCCGATAGCTGCCAACCTCTCTGGTTTTCTGGACTTAACTAGCATTTCTGTTTTTGCCTCCTACGGTGACTCAATCATAACAGTCAGGCTTCTTGAGTTGGTCAGCATGCAGGAAAGAAGTTTTGCTTCCTTTTTCTTAGCTTCCTTCTGAGTACCCTGTCTTGGGTCCTCTTTACCACATCTAGTATCCTTGATTCGTTTGTCCTTCTGCTGCATGTTCTTGTTTGCTGTTTTTCCTCCCATCCCCTCTTCTTCTAGTTTAAAGCCCTCCTGATGAGTGTGGCAAGTCTTCTGGCGAATGTGTGTTTCCCAGGTTTTGTGAGATGTATCCCATCTCTTGCGAGAAGTCCAATGTAGAGGTAATTCACGCCATGGTTCAAGAATCCAAATCCTTGCTGCCTGCACCACTGTCGTATCAAGTTATTCACCTCTAGTATCCTATTCCATCTTCTGATGCCATGACCATCGACTGGGAGGATTGATGAGAAAACAACCTGTACGTTCCGTTCCTATCCTTTATTTTCTTCCCCAGAATTTCAAAGTCTTCACAGATAGTTGGTAGGTCATTTCTTGCCATGTTGTTTGTGCCTACATGTATCAGTAGGAAAGGGTAGTCGTCCATGGATTTGAGGATAGTTGGTACAGCATACTTCTCGAAAGGTTTTCAAAACCTCTTAATACTGGCAGCAGTGGGATTTGAACCCACGCCTCTGAAGAGACTGGAGCCTAAGGCTGTGTGCACACAATGCAGATTTGAAGCCGATCCGCAGCGGATTTTACAGCGCAGAAACGTTGCATATCTGCATTGTGATGTACAGTAGCCTTAAAATCAATGAAAAAAAATGCTGTGCAGACGCTGCGGATTTTTCCGCACGGTTTTCCTGCGGTACAAAATCCGCAGCATGTTACTTCTTTTGTGCGGTTTTCCATCTCCCCTGTCACCAAATCCGCAGGGGGAAAACTGCAGTAGAAAAACGTACAAAAACTGCAATAAAACCGCAGGAAAAATGGAAGAAATCCGCAGGAAAAATGCAGGTCATTTACCTGCGGATTTCTTCCATTCTGCGCGGAAAAATCTGCAGGGCTAAAAAGTCCATCTGCACTCAGCCTAAAACCAGGGACTTAGACCGCTCGGACATACTGCCATTATTTATTGCTTAAATTACCTTCCTTAGAGTAAATGTAGTACATGTGAATACATTTAAACTTGACCAGGATAGAATATGGGCAAGTATCTAAATATTAGATTCTATCAAATGTCTTTTCCTAAACAGAAAAGCACACACTCATTCCAAAATAGATATAAGCACATGCTAATTTGACTGGAATCAAAGTAATAAGATGAAAACGTTCTTAAATTCTCATAATATCAGCAGAAGTGGGATTTGAACCCACGCCTCCATCAGTTTTTTTGGTCAGTCAAAATCCGCTAAAATGGCGGATAACGGATCAGTTCCTGTACTGATCACAACGTTTGGCACAGGACGGTTATTTTAACGGATCCATCAAAGGAAGAATTTTAAAGGAACCGCTGACTGGGGAAGGAGAGAGAGAGAGAGAGAGAGAGAAATGGAGTATCCTTTTTTTGCAAAATGGCGGATTTTGACTGATAGACACAAACGGATGTGGGAAACAGGCCTTAGGAAAAAGCAATGATTCTATCAACTGTCTTTTACTTAAAAGAAAAGCACACGCTTATACAACTACAAAACAAGCTTAACCCTAGTATGCGTGACATCAGAAATCTTCATATAAACGTATTGGGGGCCTATTAGGCCCCCATGCAAATCATATGGAAAAACACGCTTACATAACTTTTACAAGTTTATTTTAAAACTGCTAAATAAAATATGATTAGTAAACAAAATTTTAATTATAATTTTTCACCGAAAACACCATTTGTTTTTTTCCAAATTTCACACAAACATATGAAAGAACGCACAAAAACTCATAGAAATTTATACCAAACTAGCTGCAGCTACATTTCTATTATGTTTCTTTTCTATTATATTAGTCTTCCAAACAATTTTGACAAGTTATTTTTTCGGAAGGATGTTCTTTGCAGACATTTTCCTTACAAATTGAACAAAATCTCCCAGAAATAATTGTCCATGGTAATATTTCTACCTGAATTGAATATTGGAACAGCAAGAGTTTTGACAATTTCAGACCCAAGATCCTTCTGTACTGGTGCACCAACCTCTTTGCCACAGTAGATTACGCCATTTATGCCATAATAATTGCAGAATCACACATCCAGAAGTTTTTGATTCCATAATTGTCAATTTTTGACTCCCTGCCAGCAGTAAAAGTCCAAAAGTCCTATCCAGAGAAACTGAAACTAAATCAGACTACCTCTCACCTTCTTATCTTATCTCAGGTCCTTCACAATTAACGCACAGTGTATACTGTCCTCATTACTCTCTACACAGCTCATTACTGTGTTCAGAAGGACCTGAAATGATGTCATGGCCTTATCTCTCCCTCCAAAAATCACATGACATCCTCATATGGCATTATCCACACCCTGGCCCCTCCACCAGCATTACTGAGTACAAATAAAGTAACTTGAGACACAAACACCACTGAGAACATGATAAAAAATACATGGGGGCCTAAAAGGCCCCCAATCCATGCAGATGTGGTTTTCACCAAAAAAGCATTGTTACACCAAAATTCCTATGAAAAAAATTATATGAACAACTGGATATTACCAACAACGACATACTTGAGGATTACCTGGAGTTTCAAAATTCTAGCTTAAGTAATTTTGCAGATAATAGCAAAAAAGTAAGCATGGGGGCCTAAAAGGCCCCCAATACGCATGCTAGGGTTAAAGCACATGCTAATTTGTGTGTTAGGAAAATCATAAAAATATGTTCAAAAGGTTTAAATACTCGCAGCAGTGGGAATTGAACCCATGCCTCTGAAGCGAGTGGAGCCTAAATCCAGCGCCTTATACCGCTCCGCCATACTACCATTATTTACTGTGTAACATAAGTTCCTTAGAGTAAGTGTAGTACATGTGAATTCATTTCAAACTTAAGCATGTTGGAGTATGGGCAAGCATCTAAATATTTGAACAAAGCAATGATTCTATCAAACGTCTTTTCTTAAAAAGAAAAGCACGCACTCATACCAAAGTACATAAAAGCACATGCTAATTTGACTGAAAGCAAAGTAAAAAGATGAAAATGTTTATAAATTCTCATAATATTGGCAGCAGTGGGATTTGAAACCACGCCTCCAAAGAGACTGGAGCCTTAATCCAGCGCCTTAGACCGCTCGGCCATGCTACCATATTTTTTTTCTTGTGCAAGCAA
Organism: Dendrobates tinctorius; assembly: GCF_039654945.1. NCBI lineage: Eukaryota > Metazoa > Chordata > Amphibia > Anura > Dendrobatidae > Dendrobates > Dendrobates tinctorius. The sequence continues at coordinate 13,328,114 of NW_027361715.1, forward strand.
GTTTTCTTAGAGTAAGTGAAGTGCATTTAACTACATTTATAATTGTGCATGTGGGAAAATGGGCATGTTTCTAAATATAATGCCTGTTTCACACATCAGTTTTTTGGTCAGTCAAAATCCGCTATAATGGCGGATAACGGATCCGTTCCTGTACTGATCGCAACGTTTGGCACGGGACCATTATTTTAACGGATCCATCAAAGGAAGAATTTTAAAGGAACCGCTGACTGGGGAAGCAGAGAGAGAGAGAGAAAAATGGCACATCTTTTTTTTGCAAAATGGCGGATTTTGACTGATGGACACAAACGGATGTGGGAAACAGGCCTTAGGAAAAAGCAAAGATTCTATCCACTGTCTTTTCCTTAGCAGAAAAGTACACAATCATACAAATACAAAAGTACATTGGAGCACACGTTAATTTCACTGTTTGCAATATAAAAGAATGCGTTCAATAGGTTATGAAAGCCTCCTCTTACTAACATGTGTGGGATTCGAACCCACACCTCAGAAGCACACAATTACAACAGACTATATTTCAAACTTGTGCATGTTGGAAAATAGACAAAGCTCTAAACACAAAAAAGCGATGATTCTATCAAGTGTCTTTTTCTAAACATAAAAGCACACACTCATACAAATACAAAAGATTAAAGCACATGCTAATTTGACTGTAAGCAAAGTAATAAGAATAAAATCAAAAGGTTTTCAGAACCTCCTAATAATGGCAGTAGTTGGATTTGAACCCATGCCTCATAAGTACACAAGTACATTGGATTATTTTTAAAATTTGTGCAGGTTGAAAAATAAACAAATCTCTAAGCACAAAAAAGCAATGATTCTAACATCTGTCTTTTCCTAAACAGAAAAACACACACTCATACAAATGCAAAAGAAGATTAAAGCACATGTTAATTTTTCTTTTAACAAAATCATAGCAATAAGATCAAAATGTTGTCAAAAACTTATAATAGTTGCAGCAGTAGGATTTCAACTTACGCCTCTGAGCTACTTAAAGTAACTGAAGAACATTTGACTAAATTTAAATTTCTGTATTTTTGAAGATGAGAAAGTTTCTATGCTCAAGGAAAAAGCAATGATTCTATAAACTGTCTTTTCCTTAAAAGAAAAGCACACGCTTATACAACTACAAAACAAGGTTAAAGCACATGCTAATTTGTGTGTTAGCAAAATCATAAAAATATGTTCAAAAGGTTAAAATACTGGCAGCGGTGGGATTTGAACCAACGCCTCAGACCGCCTTAGCACACACTCATAACAAAGTACATAAGAGCACATGCTAATTTGGCTGAAAGCAAAGTAATAAGATGAAAATGTTTTTAAATTCTCATAATATTGGCAGCAGTGAGATTTGAACCCACGCCTCGAAAGAGACTGGCGCCTAAATCCAGCGCCTTAGACCGCTCGGCCATGCTACCATTATTTACTGTGTGACGTAGGTTCCTTGGAGTAAGTGTAGTACATGTGAATACACTTCAAACTTGATCATGTTGCAATATGGGCAAGTATCTAAATATTTGGAGAAAGCAATGATTCTATCAAATGTCTTTTCTTAAACAGAAAAGCACACACTCATACCAAAGTACATAAAAGCATATGCTAATTTGACTGAAAGCAAAGCAATAAGATAAAAATGTTTTTAAATTCTTATAATGTTGGCAGCAGTGGAATTTTAACCCACGCCTCCAAAGAGACTGGAGCCTTAATCCAGCGCCTTAGACCGCTCGGCCATGATAACATATTTATTTTCTTGTTCAAGCAAGTTTTCTTAGAGTAAGTGAAGTACATTTGACTACATTTAAAATTGTGCATGTGGGAAAATGGGCATGTTTCTAAATATAAGGCCTGCTTCACACATCAGTTTTTTTGGTCAGTCAAAATCCGCTATAATGGCGGATAACGGATCCGTTCCTGTACTGATCACAACGCTTGGCACCGGACCGTTATTTTATCGAATCAGTCAAAGGAAGAATTTTAAAGGAACCGCTGACTGGGGAAGGAAAGAGAGAGAGAGAGAGAGACTTAATTTGACTGTAAGCAAAGTAATAAGAATAAAATCAAAAGGTTTTCAGAACCTCTTAATACTGGCAGCAGTTGGATTTGAGCCCATGGGGGGGAAAGAGAGAGAGAGAGAGAAAACAATGGCATATCTTTTTTTTGCAAGATGGCGGATTTTGACTGATGGACACAAACGGATGTGGGAAACAGGCCTTAGGAAAAAGCAATGATTCTATCCACTGTCTTTTCCTTAGCAGAAAAGTACACAATCATACAAATACAAAAGTACATTGGAGCACACATTAATTTCACTGTTTGCAATATAAAAGAATGCGTTCAATAGGTTATGAAAACCTCCTCTTACTAACATCTGTGGGATTTGAACCCACACCTCAGAAGCACACAATTACAACAGACTATATTTCAAACTTGTGCATGTTGGAAAATAGACAAATCTCTAAACACAAAAAAGCGATGATTCTATCAACTGTCTTTTCCTAAACGGAAAAGCACACACTCATACAAATACAAAAGATTAAAGCACATGCTAATTTGACTGTAAGCAAAGTAATAAGAATAAAATCAAAAGGTTTTCAGAACCTCTTAATACTGGCAGCAGTTGGATTTGAACCCATGCCTCATAAGTACACAAGTACATTGGATTATTTTTAAAATTTGTGCAGGTTGAAAAATAAACAAATCTCTAAGCACAAAAAAGCAATGATTCTAACATCTGTCTTTTCCTAAACAGAAAAACACACACTCATACAAATGCAAAAGAAGATTAAAGCACATGTTAATTATTCTTTTAACAAAATCATAGCAATAAGATCAAAATGTTGTCAAAAACTTATAATAGTTGCAGCAGTAGGATTTCAACTTACGCCTCTGAGCTACTTAAAGTAACTGAAGAACATTTGACTATATTTAAATTTCTGTATTTTTGAAGATGAGAAAGTTTCTATGCTCAAGGAAAAAGCAATGATTCTATAAACTGTCTTTTCCTTAACAGAAAAGCACACGCTTATACAACTACAAAACAAGGTTAAAGCACATGCTAATTTGTGTGTTAGCAAAATCATAAAAATATGTTCAAAAGGTTAAAATACTGGCAGCAGTGGGATTTGAACCGACGCCTCAGACAGCCTTAGCACATACTCATAACAAAGTACATAAGAGCACATGCTAATTTGGCTGAAAGCAAAGTAATAAGATGAAAATGTTTTTAAATTCTCATAATATTGGCAGCAGTGGGATTTGAACACACGCCTCGAAAGAGACTGGAGCCTAAATCCAGCACCTTAGACCGCTCGGCCATGCTATCATTATTTACTGAGTGACGTAAGTTCCTTGGAGTAAGTGTAGTACATGTGAATACATTTCAAACTTGATCATGTTGGAATATGGGCAAGTATCTAAATATTTGGAGAAAGCAATGATTCTATCAAATGTTTTTTCTTAAACAGAAAAGCACACACTCAAACCAAAGTACATAAAAGCATATGCTAATTTGACTGAAAGCAAAGCAATAAGATGAAAATGTTTTTAAATTCTTATAATATTGGCAGCAGTGAGATTTGAACCCACGCCGCCAAAGAGACTGGAGCCTTAACCCAGCGCCTTAGACCGCTCGGCCATGCTACCATATTTATTTTCATGTTCAAGCAAGTTTTCTTAGAGTAAGTGAAGTACATTTAACTACATTTAAAATTGTGCATGTGGGAAAATGGGCATGTTTCTAAATATAAGGCCTGCTTCACACATCAGTTTTTTTGGTCAGTCAAAATCCGCTATAATGGCGGATAATGGATCCGTTCCTGTACTGATCACAACGTTTGGCACTGGACCGTTATTTTATCGAATCAGTCAAAGGAAGAATTTTAAAGGAACCGCTGACTGGGGAAGGAGAGAGAGAGAGACTTAATTTGACTGTAAGCAAAGTAATAAGAATAAAAACAAAAGGTTTTCAGAACCTCTTAATACTGGCAGCAGTTGGATTTGAGCCCATGGGGGGGAAAGAGATAGAGAAAACAATGGCATATCTTTTTTTTGCAAGATGGCGGATTTTGGCTGATGGACACAAACGGATGTGGGAAACAAGCCTTAGGAAAAAGCAATGATTCTATCCACTGTCTTTTCCTTAGCAGAAAAGTACACAATCATACAAATACAAAAGTACATTGGAGCACACATTAATTTCACTGTTTGCAATATAAAAGAATGCGTTCAATAGGTTATGAAAACCTCCTCTTACTAACATCTGTGGGATTTGAACCCACACCTCAGAAGCACACAATTACAACAGACTATATTTCAAACTTGTGCATGTTGGAAAATAGACAAATCTCTAAACACAAAAAAGCGATGATTCTATCAACTGTTTTTTCCTAAATGGAAAAGCACACACTCATACAAATACAAAAGATTAAAGCACATGCTAATTTGACTGTAAGCAAAGTAATAAGAATAAAATCAAAAGGTTTTCAGAACCTCTTAATACTGGCAGCAGTTGGATTTGAACCCATGCCTCATAAGTACACAAGTACATTGGATTATTTTTAAAATTTGTGCAGGTTGAAAAATAAACAAATCTCTAAGCACAAAAAAGCAATGATTCTAACATCTGTCTTTTCCTAAACAGAAAAACACACACTCATACAAATGCAAAAGAAGATTAAAGCACATGTTAATTATTCTTTTAACAAAATCATAGCAATAAGATCAAAATGTTGTCAAAAACTTATAATAGTTGCAGCAGTAGGATTTCAACTTACGCCTCTGAGCTACTTAAAGTAACTGAAGAACATTTGACTATATTTAAATTTCTGTATTTTTGAAGATGAGAAAGTTTCTATGCTCAAGGAAAAAGCAAAGATTCTATAAACTGTCTTTTCCTTAAAAGAAAAGCACACGCTTATACAACTACAAAACAAGGTTAAAGCACATGCTAATTTGTGTGTTAGCAAAATCATAAAAATATGTTCAAAAGGTTAAAATACTGGCAGCAGTGGGATTTGAACCGACGCCTCAGACAGCCTTAGCACACACTCATACCAAAGTACATAAGAGCACATACTAATATGGCTGAAAGCAAAGTAATAAGATGAAAATGTTTTTAAATTCTCATAATATTGGCAGCAGTGGGTTTGAACCCACGCCTCGAAAGAGACTGGAGCCTAAATCCAGCGCCTTAGACCGCTCGGCCATGCTACCATTATTTACTGTGTGATGTAAGTTCCTTGGAGTAAGTGTAGTACATGTGAATACATTTCAAACTTGATCATGTTGGAATATGGGCAAGTATCTAAATATTTGGAGAAAGCAATGATTCTATCAAATGTTTTTTCTTAAACAGAAAAGCACACACTCATACCAAAGTACATAAAAACATATGCTAATTTGACTGAAAGCAAAGAAATAAGATGAAAATGTTTTTAAATTCTTATAATATTGGCAGCAGTGAGATTTGAACCCACGCCTCCAAAGAGACTGGAGCCTTAATCTAGCACCTTAGACCGCTCTGACATGCTACCATATTTTTTTTCATGTTCAAGCAAGTTTTCTTAGAGTAAGTGAAGTACATTTAACTACATTTAAAATTGTGCATGTGGGAAAATGGGCATGTTTCTAAATATAAGGCCGGCTTCACACATCAGTTTTTTTGGTCAGTCAAAATCCGCTATAATGGCGGATAACGGATCCGTTCCTGTACTGATCACAACGTTTGGCACCGGACCGTTATTTTATCGAATCAGTCAAAGGAAGAATTTTAAAGGAACCGCTGACTGGGGAAGGAGAGAGAGAGAGACTTAATTTGACTGTAAGCAAAGTAATAAAAATAAAATCAAAAGGTTTTCAGAACCTCTTAATACTGGCAGCAGTTGGATTTGAGCCCATGGGGGGGAAAGAGAGAGAGAGAGAAAACAATGGCATATCTTTTTTTTGCAAGATGGCGGATTTTGACTGATGGACACAAACGGATGTGGGAAACAGGCCTTAGGAAAAAGCAATGATTCTATCCACTGTCTTTTCCTTAGCAGAAAAGTACACAATCATACAAATACAAAAGTACATTGGAGCACACATTAATTTCACTGTTTGCAATATAAAAGAATGCGTTCAATAGGTTATGAAAACGTCCTCTTACTAACATCTGTGGGATTTGAACCCACACCTCAGAAGCACACAATTACAACAGACTATATTTCAAACTTGTGCGTGTTGGAAAATAGACAAATCTCTAAACACAAAAAAGCGATGATTCTATCAACTGTCTTTTCCTAAACGGAAAAGCACACACTCATACAAATACAAAAGATTAAAGCACATGCTAATTTGACTGTAAGCAAAGTAATAAGAATAAAATCAAAAGGTTTTCAGAACCTCTTAATACTGGCAGCAGTTGGATTTGAACCCATGCCTCATAAGTACACAAGTACATTGGATTATTTTTAAAATTTGTGCAGGTTGAAAAATAAACAAATCTCTAAGCACAAAAAAGCAATGATTCTAACATCTGTCTTTTCCTAAACAGAATAATTAGAACTGCAAGGAAAAAAAGCGCAATAGGGTCTTATCTGAGAAAATCAAGATATCAAATAGTAGTATATACTCACCGTATACAGGAGAGTAACAGGCATAAAGAAATGCGGTCAGCTTGCTGCACATCCAAATGACCACGCTGTGGCCATAAATCTTCAGATTCACTAATAGGACTTTTATGGATCAAAACGTGCGCTGCCAGACCATCAATCCTCACAGGTGGTATATTTAATATATTTATTTCCCAACGCGTTTCGAGGTCATAAAACCTCTTCCTCAGGGGATGACATGTACAGGCAGGTAAAGACATTGCCGGTTTTATACATACATGGTTCAAATATTGGCGCCAAGAGTCACATGTTGGGGAAGGGATAAAGGTCAGAGATCATCAGTATAAATGTTTAAAAACTTAGTACATTCAAAAGAATTAATACATTTGGTGTGTTCACAGATAAAAAATAGAGAAGAGGAAGGAAGTGAAGAAAAATAAAGAAGAAATAAAGGAAAAAAGAAAAAAAGAAAAAAAGAAGGAAGCGCTGCACGAACCCGTGGAAAAGGAACGAAAAAAAGGTGTTAGCCACTGTGTGATCCGCTACTCCAAGTGAGCAGAGGAAAAGTTGCTGAGAGAGGAAGAAATGATTAAAAAAAAATATATTAAATAATAAAAGTGAATATTGTTGGAAGTGAATGTGTTAAAATCTTTATTAGTACATAAAATGCAGTTAAAATTGGATGAATAAAAATATATGAATAAAAAAATAAAAAATATATGAATGAAAATTGAATAAAAACGAGTCTGACCAAATATAAAATTAAAGGTTGGTAAAAATACAAAAGGTGAGGAATTAAAACCAGGATGGATGTCTGGTAAACTAATTGGAATCGCTGGAGAGCAGAGCACTTCTATAGACGGTCCTGAGGGCAGAAGCACACAGAAGAGGAAGCAGATTCAGGGAGGGAAATAAGCACGGGAGATCAGAAGGCGAAAGATCGGGTCCAGGAGAAGAAGGGAAAAGAAGCAGGAACAGCAGAGTCCCGCACCCTGAGAGTGTAAAACAAATAGAACAAGTGCAATAAAATTATATTAATATGCAAACAGTAATTTACACGCAATGAAACAACAGAGAATAAAACCAGGATTAGTAAAAGAGGCATGACAAGTTCAGAGAGCGGTGGCCAAAAGTTGAAGCATAAAAACGCAATCTTAAAAAATATTTGCACTAAAAAATATGTAAGAATAAACTTCATTAAACTCAATATCTATTTAATAAAATTATTCAGACAAGGGGATGAGCAGTAAAATTATTTTTATAGGAAGACTTCAGTGATTTCGTTAAGACCATTAGGTCTTAAAGTATTCAGCCTATAAATCCAAAAAACCTCCTTTCTGTTCAGTGACCCCATTCTATCAGTAATACTATTTGGAATGTGTTCAATGGGGCTAATTTTCAAACCATTTGGATTTTTATTATGCTCAACTGTACAATGCCTAGAAAGACCATGTTTTAAAAACCCTTTTTTAATATTATGTCTGTGAGAGTTAATTCTCAAATGCAGTGGTTGGGTTGTCCTCCCCACATACTGCTTACCGCATTCGCACTCAATCAAATAAATCACAAAGTCAGTGGTGCAGGAAAGAAACTCCTTAATGGGGAAAACTTCATTTGTACTAGTTGATTTAAAATTCTTTTCTTTATGTGCGATACAAGTACAACATAGACAGTTCCTCTTGCCGCATTTGAAAATACCATAAAGAGGGGTATTAAAGACAGATAAAAATTTGCTGCTACTTTTAACATTTTTTAACCGGCTAGGAGCCACTGTGCTCTTAATGGTGGGGGCTCTTCTAAAAGTCACGCCAGGTTTATTTGGGAGGAATTTCTGCAGTACGGGGTCATTCAGTAAAATGTGCCAGTTACTCCTCAGAATTTTCCTAATTTCTGTGTGCTCAGAGCAGAATTGCGTGATAAAATTAGTCATAAATTTGTTGCTTTTGGGTTTAACCGTTTTAATGCCATTAATAAGGCTATCTTGAGATAGATTAATGCATTTGTTGAAGGCATTGGTAAGTAAATTAACAGGGTAATTTTTTTCGATAAATCTATTTTTTAATATTTCTGCCTGGTCCTTAAAAACTTTCGTGTCTGTGCAGTTTTTCCTTATTCTTCTATATTGATTAGTAGGGATGTTCCTCAGCCATTTCCCAAAATGACCACTACTAAAAGGGATATAGCTGTTTGTATCCACATTTTTAAAAAACGTTTTCGTTAGAATTCTATTATTCTCAATGTAGATAGTCAGATCTAAAAAATTAATATTTTCTTTGTCATAGATTGCTGATAAACTTAAACCCCAAATATATATATCACCAGCAACTCGGGACCGCGATGGGTTCAAAAGTAGCACCCACTTATGCTAATATTTTCATGGGGGTATTTGAAGAATTTTATATTTTTAAATCTAGATGGCACAATAACTGTATTTTTTACAAAAGATATATAGATGATTTGTTCTTCATATGGGACAATACTGGTAATAATATTGGTGATTTTATTTGGGGTTTAAGTTTATCAGCAATCTATGACAAAGAAAATATTAATTTTTTAGATCTGACTATCTACATTGAGAATAATAGAATTCTAACGAAAACGTTTTTTAAAAATGTGGATACAAACAGCTATATCCCTTTTAGTAGTGGTCATTTTGGGAAATGGCTGAGGAACATCCCTACTAATCAATATAGAAGAATAAGGAAAAACTGCACAGACACGAAAGTTTTTAAGGACCAGGCAGAAATATTAAAAAATAGATTTATCGAAAAAAATTACCCTGTTAATTTACTTACCAATGCCTTCAACAAATGCATTAATCTATCTCAAGATAGCCTTATTAATGGCATTAAAACGGTTAAACCCAAAAGCAACAAATTTATGACTAATTTTATCACGCAATTCTGCTCTGAGCACACAGAAATTAGGAAAATTCTGAGGAGTAACTGGCACATTTTACTGAATGACCCCGTACTGCAGAAATTCCTCCCAAATAAACCTGGCGTGACTTTTAGAAGAGCCCCCACCATTAAGAGCACAGTGGCTCCTAGCCGGTTAAAAAATGTTAAAAGTAGCAGCAAATTTTTATCTGTCTTTAATACCCCTCTTTATGGTATTTTCAAATGCGGCAAGAGGAACTGTCTATGTTGTACTTGTATCGCACATAAAGAAAAGAATTTTAAATCAACTAGTACAAATGAAGTTTTCCCCATTAAGGAGTTTCTTTCCTGCACCACTGACTTTGTGATTTATTTGATTGAGTGCGAATGCGGTAAGCAGTATGTGGGGAGGACAACCCAACCACTGCATTTGAGAATTAACTCTCACAGACATAATATTAAAAAAGGGTTTTTAAAACATGGTCTTTCTAGGCATTGTACAGTTGAGCATAATAAAAATCCAAATGGTTTGAAAATTAGCCCCATTGAACACATTCCAAATAGTATTACTGATAGAATGGGGTCACTGAACAGAAAGGAGGTTTTTTGGATTTATAGGCTGAATACTTTAAGACCTAATGGTCTTAACGAAATCACTGAAGTCTTCCTATAAAAATAATTTTACTGCTCATCCCCTTGTCTGAATAATTTTATTAAATAGATATTGAGTTTAATGAAGTTTATTCTTACATATTTTTTAGTGCAAATATTTTTTAAGATTGCGTTTTTATGCTTCAACTTTTGGCCACCGCTCTCTGAACTTGTCATGCCTCTTTTACTAATCCTGGTTTTATTCTCTGTTGTTTCATTGCGTGTAAATTACTGTTTGCATATTAATATAATTTTATTGCACTTGTTCTATTTGTTTTACACTCTCAGGGTGCGGGACTCTGCTGTTCCTGCTTCTTTTCCCTTCTTCTCCTGGACCCGATCTTTCGCCTTCTGATCTCCCGTGCTTATTTCCCTCCCTGAATCTGCTTCCTCTTCTGTGTGCTTCTGCCCTCAGGACCGTCTATAGAAGTGCTCTGCTCTCCAGCGATTCCAATTAGTTTACCAGACATCCATCCTGGTTTTAATTCCTCACCTTTTGTATTTTTACCAACCTTTAATTTTATATTTGGTCAGACTCGTTTTTATTCAATTTTCATTCATATATTTTTTATTTTTTTATTCATATATTTTTATTCATCCAATTTTAACTGCATTTTATGTACTAATAAAGATTTTAACACATTCACTTCCAACAATATTCACTTTTATTATTTAATATATTTTTTTTTAATCATTTCTTCCTCTCTCAGCAACTTTTCCTCTGCTCACTTGGAGTAGCGGATCACACAGTGGCTAACACCTTTTTTTCGTTCCTTTTCCACGGGTTCGTGCAGCGCTTCCTTCTTTTTTTCTTTTTTTCTTTTTTCCTTTATTTCTTCTTTATTTTTCTTCACTTCCTTCCTCTTCTCTATTTTTTATCTGTGAACACACCAAATGTATTAATTCTTTTGAATGTACTAAGTTTTTAAACATTTATACTGATGATCTCTGACCTTTATCCCTTCCCCAACATGTGACTCTTGGCGCCAATATTTGAACCATGTATGTATAAAACCGGCAATGTCTTTACCTGCCTGTACATGTCATCCCCTGAGGAAGAGGTTTTATGACCTCGAAACGCGTTGGGAAATAAATATATTAAATATACCACCTGTGAGGATTGATGGTCTGGCAGCGCACGTTTTGATCCATAAAAGTCCTATTAGTGAATCTGAAGATTTATGGCCACAGCGTGGTCATTTGGATGTGCAGCAAGCTGACCGCATTTCTTTATGCCTGTTACTCTCCTGTATACGGTGAGTATATACTACTATTTGATATCTTGATTTTCTCAGATAAGACCCTATTGCGCTTTTTTTCCTTGCAGTTCTAATTATTCTAAACCCCTGACGGTGCGTGGAAAACACTGTTAGTGTTTTGGATTTTGAGCAGCAGAGGGTCCGTTACTCTGTCCAAGGATGGAATATTTTCAGAATAGACTCTCGTCCAGGGAAAGACTAATACTACAGACAATTGGGAATATCGGCTTTTCCACTGGAGAAGAGGAAACTGTCAACCCTTTCAGTGAAGACGAAACAAAGACACTCCGGAAGATTTTTTATAACTTTAAAGAAGCTATTAAGGAGGAACTCCATTATGGTTTGGATGCACGTTTTTTATCGATCTATTTAGAAGAGAACATATGCCCTCGGGGACTGAGGTTAGTGTTCGACTCACCTTTTATGAACGATTTGAGCTTTACGCAAGATTGGGACAATAACCTCAACAATTGTATGCATAAAATGATTTTATTACTATATAAAAAAAGATCTAAATTGGCTGAACTGGCAGCTCTTAAGGTTATGAGTCTATCAAAAGACCTTATCCCTTTCCATAAACATCCAGAATACAAGAAGATTAACTCTAACGTTATAACGCATGTCATGCAAGTGGAGCATGAAACTATTCTAAAGAAATCTAAAAAATTACAGAGAGACAGAGAGGACTATAGAAATAAGACGAAAACCGTTGAAAAGAAATGTATTACCGAGTGTTTGGAAGTAACAACTAATATGACAGAACAAGATAAAATAAATGATAAAATCACTTTAGGACAATCCCCTATACCTTTGGTTTTACCCTCCAAAGGTCTACCAACTGGAAATAAGGAAAATATCTTTTCTAAACCCCCTGTCATAAAAAGCACTGCAACCACTGCACCACTTATTGAAGCCATTAAACATTTAGAAAGTATTAAAAAACAAATAAAACAGTTTAATGATAATGACACTAGGAAGAATTTAATAGATACAACTAATCCTACCATTATCAATGATAAAATTATCACACCCACTCCTGCAGCTCTCACTTCACCTGCACTTATTGAATTTCCTGAGTCCACTCCTAATTCACTATTGGACCTTTCCATACACGAGGATATAGATTTAAATATATCCAAACACAATTCCGCCCCTAATTGTATTGTTTCCAATACTTCCAATGGGAATACGATCCTAATTGATAATTCAGACACTAACAATACTGCTACGGTTCCTTTTTTACCGCAGACAGTAAAAAACTCTCAGGTAAAAAACTTCTTTTCACCAAGAACTGGAAAAAGAAAGGGCTCTATAGAGGATGCAGAGGGGGCCGAAAAGAAGAAAGGCAAAATAAATGGAAAATAAAGGATAAAAATAATTGTTCCTCTGAGGGTAGTAATATCTTTAATTTATCCTCTCATATCCTCACTATTGATGAAATTAGAGTCCTCTCAAAAGGATTGAATTTCTGCCCCACTTACAAAACAAACGATTTTGATCTTTTTTTAGACCTCCAATTGTTTATTAGAAAACTTACATTAAAAAGACATTTTGCAATTAAAGAAATGAATAACACTACTTGTAATGGTACAAATGAAGATACACAAATTAATAGTGAAGTAGATTATGATTCCTTTCATCTAAATGTCCCAATCAAATCTAAATTTTATCCATTGGAAGACAGAGGCCACTATCTAAAAGTCTTCAGCGATGTTGTACAAAGGAAATTCAAAGAGATTTTTTCCACCAAAGCTACTTATGGTTATAAATGTAATCTAACTAAAAATGAAAAAACCGCTCTGAAAACATTGAAATCTAATACCGAAATAATAATTCGATCTGCTGACAAGGGTGGAGGGGTCGTAATCCAGAATAGAGATGAATATTGCAATGAAGCTCTTAATATTTTATCAGATGATAAATATTATATTAAAGTCCCTTTTGATACCCTAATCAGGTCCAGAGTTGCCTATGACAATTTAATCTTAGAAGGAAAGAATAATAATATATTTGATAAAAATGAATTGAAATTCCTTCATGTAACGGACCCAAGGACCCCCTTTTTTTATCACTTGCCAAAAATTCATAAAAGTTTGGTTAATCCTCCAGGGAGACCTATTATCTCTGGCATTAATTCACTAACCAGTAATTTATCTCATTACATCGACAGAATAATGGTTTCTCATGTCCCTATATTAAAAAGTTTTATTAAAGATTCTACACAACTAATCCAATTTTTACAACATATTGATTGGAAGCCACAGTATATACTGGTAACCATGGATGTTTCTTCGTTGTATTCAAACATCCCACACAATTTGGGTTTAGCTTGTTTTAATAAAGTCCTATTGAAAGATGTTAGACTGAGCAAAGGACAAAAAAGCTTTTTATTAAAGGGTATGGATTTTATATTGAATAATAATTATTTTACTTTCAATGGAATTTTATATCACCAGCAACTCGGGACCGCGATGGGTTCAAAAGTAGCACCCACTTATGCTAATATTTTCATGGGGGTATTTGAAGAATTTTATATTTTTAAATCTAGATGGCACAATAACTGTATTTTTTACAAAAGATATATAGATGATTTGTTCTTCATATGGGACAATACTGGTAATAATATTGGTGATTTTATTCGAGACATTAATAACAATATTTGGGGTTTAAGTTTATCAGCAATCTATGACAAAGAAAATATTAATTTTTTAGATCTGACTATCTACATTGAGAATAATAGAATTCTAACGAAAACGTTTTTTAAAAATGTGGATACAAACAGCTATATCCCTTTTAGTAGTGGTCATTTTGGGAAATGGCTGAGGAACATCCCTACTAATCAATATAGAAGAATAAGGAAAAACTGCACAGACACGAAAGTTTTTAAGGACCAGGCAGAAATATTAAAAAATAGATTTATCGAAAAAAATTACCCTGTTAATTTACTTACCAATGCCTTCAACAAATGCATTAATCTATCTCAAGATAGCCTTATTAATGGCATTAAAACGGTTAAACCCAAAAGCAACAAATTTATGACTAATTTTATCACGCAATTCTGCTCTGAGCACACAGAAATTAGGAAAATTCTGAGGAGTAACTGGCACATTTTACTGAATGACCCCGTACTGCAGAAATTCCTCCCAAATAAACCTGGCGTGACTTTTAGAAGAGCCCCCACCATTAAGAGCACAGTGGCTCCTAGCCGGTTAAAAAATGTTAAAAGTAGCAGCAAATTTTTATCTGTCTTTAATACCCCTCTTTATGGTATTTTCAAATGCGGCAAGAGGAACTGTCTATGTTGTACTTGTATCGCACATAAAGAAAAGAATTTTAAATCAACTAGTACAAATGAAGTTTTCCCCATTAAGGAGTTTCTTTCCTGCACCACTGACTTTGTGATTTATTTGATTGAGTGCGAATGCGGTAAGCAGTATGTGGGGAGGACAACCCAACCACTGCATTTGAGAATTAACTCTCACAGACATAATATTAAAAAAGGGTTTTTAAAACATGGTCTTTCTAGGCATTGTACAGTTGAGCATAATAAAAATCCAAATGGTTTGAAAATTAGCCCCATTGAACACATTCCAAATAGTATTACTGATAGAATGGGGTCACTGAACAGAAAGGAGGTTTTTTGGATTTATAGGCTGAATACTTTAAGACCTAATGGTCTTAACGAAATCACTGAAGTCTTCCTATAAAAATAATTTTACTGCTCATCCCCTTGTCTGAATAATTTTATTAAATAGATATTGAGTTTAATGAAGTTTATTCTTACATATTTTTTAGTGCAAATATTTTTTAAGATTGCGTTTTTATGCTTCAACTTTTGGCCACCGCTCTCTGAACTTGTCATGCCTCTTTTACTAATCCTGGTTTTATTCTCTGTTGTTTCATTGCGTGTAAATTACTGTTTGCATATTAATATAATTTTATTGCACTTGTTCTATTTGTTTTACACTCTCAGGGTGCGGGACTCTGCTGTTCCTGCTTCTTTTCCCTTCTTCTCCTGGACCCGATCTTTCGCCTTCTGATCTCCCGTGCTTATTTCCCTCCCTGAATCTGCTTCCTCTTCTGTGTGCTTCTGCCCTCAGGACCGTCTATAGAAGTGCTCTGCTCTCCAGCGATTCCAATTAGTTTACCAGACATCCATCCTGGTTTTAATTCCTCACCTTTTGTATTTTTACCAACCTTTAATTTTATATTTGGTCAGACTCGTTTTTATTCAATTTTCATTCATATATTTTTTATTTTTTTATTCATATATTTTTATTCATCCAATTTTAACTGCATTTTATGTACTAATAAAGATTTTAACACATTCACTTCCAACAATATTCACTTTTATTATTTAATATATTTTTTTTTAATCATTTCTTCCTCTCTCAGCAACTTTTCCTCTGCTCACTTGGAGTAGCGGATCACACAGTGGCTAACACCTTTTTTTCGTTCCTTTTCCACGGGTTCGTGCAGCGCTTCCTTCTTTTTTTCTTTTTTTCTTTTTTCCTTTATTTCTTCTTTATTTTTCTTCACTTCCTTCCTCTTCTCTATTTTTTATCTGTGAACACACCAAATGTATTAATTCTTTTGAATGTACTAAGTTTTTAAACATTTATACTGATGATCTCTGACCTTTATCCCTTCCCCAACATGTGACTCTTGGCGCCAATATTTGAACCATGTATGTATAAAACCGGCAATGTCTTTACCTGCCTGTACATGTCATCCCCTGAGGAAGAGGTTTTATGACCTCGAAACGCGTTGGGAAATAAATATATTAAATATACCACCTGTGAGGATTGATGGTCTGGCAGCGCACGTTTTTTCCTAAACAGAAAAACACACACTCATACAAATGCAAAAGAAGATTAAAGCACATGTTAATTATTCTTTTAACAAAATCATAGCAATAAGATCAAAATGTTGTCAAAAACTTATAATAGTTGCAGCAGTAGGATTTCAACTTACGCCTCTGAGCTACTTAAAGTAACTGAAGAACATTTGACTATATTTAAATTTCTGTATTTTTGAAGATGAGAAAGTTTCTATGCTCAAGGAAAAAGCAATGATTCTATAAACTGTCTTTTCCTTAAAAGAAAAGCACACGCTTATACAACTACAAAACAAGGTTAAAGCACATGCTAATTTGTGTGTTAGCAAAATCATAAAAATATGTTCAAAAGGTTAAAATACTGGCAGCAGTGGGATTTGAACCGACACCTCAGACAGCCTTAGCACACACTCATAACAAAGTACATAAGAGCACATGCTAATTTGGCTGAAAGCAAAGTAATAAGATGAAAATGTTTTTAAATTCTCATAATATTGGCAGCAGTGGGATTTGAACCCACGCCTCGAAAGAGACTGGAGCCTAAATCCAGCGCCTTAGACCACTCGGCCATGCTACCATTCTTTACTGTGTGATGTGAGTTCCTTGGAGTAAGTGTAGTACATGTGAATACATTTCAAACTTGATCATGTTGG